>NC_141284.1:2292764-2332764 GCF_037954325.1 Fistularia commersonii
TCCCTCCTTGGTCTCTCCTTCCGTGTTGTGACGTGTCACGTCGGGTCCTCCTCTCACCTCCTCTCCTTGTCGCCTTCCCGGGTTCCTTCCTCCCGTCCGTCCACCTCTTGTCCGGCTTCCTTCCTCGGGATTCCTTCCTCGTCTCCTTTCCTTTTTGTCACCCTTCCTCGTGTCCTTGCTTCTTCTCCGGCTTCCTTCGCATGTCTCTTGTTTCCTTCCTCGACTCCTTTTCCATCCGTCTTTTCCCCCCCGTGCCGTCCTCCAGTGTCTCCTTGTCTCCTCGCCCCCTTACTCCCATACGTCCTCACCTGTCGCCTCGCTGCCTCCTTCCCTCCTCGCTCGTCTCCTCGCCACCTCGGGACGCCCCCCACCCCCCCCACGTCGGGCGGCATGCCGATGACGGAGCGCGGCGTGTGTGTGTGTGTGTGTGAGACGAGTGGATGGAGGGATGAGTTACAATAGCTGCAGGTGACGGACGGACGGATGGACGGAAATGGATGGATGTGTAGATGGAGGTGTAAACAGAGGGAGGAGAAAGTGCTGAACACACACTCTGCCTCCCTCCTGCCTGACAAACCCTCTCCTGCTCTTCATCACTCACACACACCCCTCTCCCCCCCCCCACCACCCACAAACACACCCTCCCCTGCACAAGCCCCGCCCACCTGCAGAAGCCCCGCCCCCTCGCCGCCAGTCCATGTCGTCCCCCGAAGTCCCACCCGATCCCTGTTTCACGTTTCCTAGCAGCGGGAGGGGGTGTTAGCCCGTTCATCTTCCATTCATGCACTTTTTTTATTTTTAAACGACGGAAATCAAACCTTCGATTAAAAAGCGGTTCTGTCTCGACGGAACGAGGCGCTCGTTTTTTTCGGGGGGGGGGGGGGTTCTCGCCACGTCCTCTCGGAGGTTGAATGTATGATTCAGGCCGCGGGGGGAAAAAAAAAAAAAATCCGTAAATTTGCAAAAAAAAAAAATTAGCATTTAGCCCCCGCCCGGATGCTGTTTTTTTTTAAAAAAAAAAAAAAAGAAATAAAAATTAAACGTCCGAAAGTGGCTGCCGCCCGTCTGACCTGCTCTCCATCCTCCGTCCTCACCATGTTGGCAGGAATGCCGCTGCCCGGCGCCGCCGCCATGCAAAAGAAGCCCGACTCCACCTCCTCCTCTTCCTCCTCCTCCCCTCGAACGGCTTTCACACACCGGCCCGTCATTACCGGGCCTCGAGGTGAGGTCCCCCCCCACCCCACGCCAGCCCCCGCACACACACACACCTCGGCGGATGGGGGTTTGTCAGGGAGCCACTCAGGACGGCTGCTGTCTGTGGACACACACCTGCAGGCACTGTGTTTCTATCTGTGTGTGTGTGTGTGTGTGTGCCCACCTTCCCCTCTGTTCACGTTCTGGTTCTCCCCATGTGTCTCCATCCCGCCTGCCTTCGTGCATGTGTGTGTGTGTGTGTGTGTGTGTGTGTGTACGGTAGTCCCTCGCCTTTCACGGTCTCACTGTGTCGCAGATTAAAAATCCGAAATTAAAAAAAAAAAAAAAAAAAAATTACATTTCAATTTCAAATCGCTGATTTGAAAATTAATTTTCATTCAATTAATATTTCAATTATTTTTTTACGGCAAAATTAGCATTTTTTTGGGGTGTCCAGCAGCCAGAACGCACTGTTCTGCATCCCGCGCTCTGATTGGCTGCTCGTTCTCCTCATCCATTCTCCGATCGCCACTCGTGTGACAGAACAGGAAGTGTTTAGAAAGGGCGATAAAGGTTTAATACGTATATTTTCGATAATAAAATGGCACGGTCGCCCCGATTTTACGTGTATTTCGGTAACGCCAACCCTCGGCGCCGCCGGCCGGGAGGAAATCCCGCTCACGTCGGCGCCGATTAGGGGATCGGAACTGATTGGCGAGCTGATTGGAGTTGCCGAGCGCCGGCGGCGCCTTTGGAGGTAGAGTTTCGGTCCACTTCCTGTCCCGGCGAAACAGGAAACCGGACGCCACCATTAATCCTCATTAATGCGGACGACCATCCTTTTATCCGTCCGACCCCCTGATTGCACTCCTTCTCCTCCTTATCGAGCCGCCTCTGGACGCAGGACGTCTTCCTCTTCTTCTTCCCGTTCCTCCTACTCCTCCTCTTGGAGGGGGAAAGTGTAGGTGTGTGTGTGTGTGTGTGTGTGTGTGTGTGTGTGTGTGTGTAGGGGGGTCAGTGAAGCGAGGCAATTTGCAAAGTGGAACTAATCCTGGCTCTTTCCTCTGTGTTCAACATGCAAGCCGCCGGTCCTTGCCACACACACACACACACACACACACACACACACACACACACACACACACACACACACTCGCTCTGGCGGTGTCGAGTTGTTAAAGGAAAATCTCGACCGTTTTTGAGAAATGAGAGGATCGATATCAGTTTCTTTTCCCTCGGAAAGGCTGATTTTCTTTCTGTCTTTTTTTTTTTTTTTTTTTTTTCTGAAACCAAAGTGAAAACAGAACTTTCCGGGTGGTTTTCTTTTTTTTTTTTTTTTTTTTTTTTTTTTTTTTTGTCTTTCCTCTTTGTTTCTGGAGGAAGGAAAAAAAAAAAAAAAACACCTGGAGTCCACTTGCGCTCATCAACCCGTCTTTATTCGCTCCAGATGTCGTCCGTGACGTCGCACTTTCATGCGTTCACCCCCCCCTCATCACACACTCCGCTCGCTTCCTGTCTTCGCCTAACCTTTGACCTCCCCTCGTCCCGCGTCCTGCGGCACCGCGTCCGTCCACCGGAGGCGGACTCGACCCGTTCCGGGCGGGACGCTTCACAATTCAGGAAACGTTACCAACGCAAGAATCGGGGAGACAAAATGGGAAAACACTCTCATTCCAGTTAGTGTGTGTGTGTGTGTGAGGGCAGAGAGAGCCATCCATCCAATGATTACTGTAAATACATTGGCCGTGCGTGCTCGTGCAGCCACACACACACACACACACACACACACACGCCCGCGCGCAGGGTCAGTGTGTATCGTCAGAGTGATAAATCACAGCAGACTTTAAGTGAATTAGTGCAGCAGCTTTAACTCTCCGTCCATCCCTCCATCCCTCCATCCCTCCATCCCTCTCTCTCTTTCTTTCTCTCTGCGGTCGTTCACATCTCTTTCCCGCCTCCTCTCTCCTCCATACATCACACTCCGTAACGAGGCCTCATTCGCTAACGAGCAATCAGAGAATATTAGCCCAATTAGAGGCTTAATTAGATTAGAGAGGAGGAGGGCGGAGACAAGGGTGGGGGGGGGGGGGCTCGTAAAAGAGAGAGAAGGCGGAGGGAAGGGCGGGGGGGGGGGGGGGGGGAAGGACAGGAAGGAGAGGGAGGTTTGATTGACGGCCGGGCGCGTGTTTGGATACGAAACCCCGCCCCCTTTCTCGATCCACCCCGGAAGCCCCGCCCCTTCCGCGTTCTCCATTTATTAACCCTCTCTCTCTTTTTCTCTCTCTCTTTTTTTTTTTTCCCCTCTTTCTTTCTCCAGCGAGCCCCCACGCCCCCCCCTCCAGCCTGCACTTCTCCTCCTCCCCCATCCTGCAGCAGCCCGGCTCCTACTTCTCCCACCCCGCCATCAGGTATCACCCGCAGGAGACGCTCAAGGAGTTCGTCCAGCTGGTCTGTCCTGACTCCGCCCAGCAGGCCGGACAGGTGGGCTTCCTCAACGTAAGCACACACACACACACACACACACACACACACACGCACGCACAGATGTGCGGGCATGCAGGCACGTACACACACACACACACCCGCGATCACTTATTTACACACACGCTTTTATGTGGTCACACACGCACCGGGCCGGACAGGTGGGCTTCCTCAACGTGAGCACACACACACACACGCACGCACGCACGCTCGCGCGCACAGATGTGCGGGCATGCAGGCACGCACACACATACCCGCGATCGCTTATTTACACACACGCTTTCATGTGGTCACACACGCACCGGGCCGGACAGGTGGGCTTCCTCAACGTGAGCACACACACACACACACACACACGCACGCACGCTCGCGCGCACAGATGTGCGGGCATGCAGGCACGCACACACCAGCGATCACTTATTTACACACACGCTTTCATGTGCTCAGGTGGTCCTCCTCGATGTAATCATGCACACACGCGCATGCATGCACGCTTACAAACACACACACACACACGTGCAGAAACACACACACGTAAACACCTGAGCCAGGGTTCCAGGCTCTGCAGAGGGGGATCAGGAAACACTGCAGTGTGTGTGTGTGTGTGTGTGTGTGTGTGTGTGTGTGTGTGTGTGTGTGTGTGGCCTCCCGTCTGCAGCCGGATAGCTGATATATCTGCGTCTAGACACTGAATCAATACACCAGCCACAGACACCCCCCCCTCACACACACACACACAGACACACACCCTCTCCCTCACACACACACACACACACACACATTGTGTGTTTTGCAGATGTACTCAACAATAAATCCTGTCTTCATGTGTCGGCTGATAAAGGTGATAAAGTTTCATCACGCTGAAACTTTATTGTTCCCGGGTAAGGAGACAAACCCCTGACCCCGGCCGTGCGGCGGCGACATCACCCGATGACATCATCGCCGCCACGCGTGTCACAACCCACGGGAGGCGGGAAACGATCAGTTCTGCCGTCTCATGATCCGGGCGCTAATGATTCTCCGGGGCTGATCGATCAGCCGCTCGGCCCCGGAGCGTCTGAAACCTCGGCGTCGGTCGGCGGGAACCAATCAGACGGCGGGGTTCCTGTGTCACATGACAAAATCAGTCAGCTCGCTGTAAAAACACAGCCGCGAATGGCGAGCGGTCTCTTCCGACAGCTGGTTAGCGTGGAGACGCTAACACGGCGCTCCCACGTAGTTACCGGGTGGCAAACGCTGTTAGCGTAGTTAGCGTGATGGGGCTAGCATTAGCTTTAATTGACGTGTTTAACGTGTTTAACCCCCCCGCCGCCACAGCCAAATGGTAGCTCCCAGGGGAAGGTCCACAACCCCTTCCTGCCGACGCCCATGCTGCCCCCCCCTCCGCCGCCCCCCATGGCTCGTCCCGTCCCGCTGCCCGTCGACGCCAAGCCGCCCTCCACCTCGTCCACGGAGGGAGGAGGCAACTCGCCCACCTCCCCGAGTGAGTGCAAACACACACACACACACACACGTACACACTCTCCCGCGGGGCAGAAACTCCTACGCGACGGCACATTTGGAAAGAGTTTGAATCATTAGGACTTAATTCCACATCAGAATCAACAGAAATGATTCATGACGTTCAGGAAGTGACTTTTTTTGTTTGGATTAAATTCAACCTGAAGTTAACGATCCGCCGTTTGGCAAAAACACACGCCGGCGCTGCCAGAATATTTAATCCCGTGTCCCCCGTCACAACCAGACGTCGATATTTACTTTGGCGCTGCTGTGTTGTTTTGTTTGTTTCAGTTTCTCGCCCTGGAAACGCTTTCTGTCTCCTTGTGCGCCATTTTACTCACGGAGCTTTCTTTTTTTTCCTAGCAGATGCTAGTAGTTTCCCTTCGCTCCCATTCTTTGTGCTAAGCTAAGCTAAGCTACGCTCCATTGAGGACAGAAAAGCAAAGGCGGCCCTTTTCTGTGTTTTGGTAAATTTCCAGGAAAATCCCAAAATTGTATTTTTTCCCTGTTTTTTTGCTAATTTATTTCTTACTAGCATAGCCTCCAAGTAATTCCTTGCTAACCTTTAGCTTCCTGCAAGCATGTGGAGAGTCCACTGGAAACCAATGGGGAGTCTCTACTCAGGTTTTTTCAAGACAGACCGATGACCTGTGTGTGTGTGTGTGTGTGTGTGTGTGTGTGTGTGTGTGTGTGTGTGTGTGTGTGTGTGTGTGTCTTCTTCCTCCCTTAGCCTATTCCACCCCCACCACGTCTCCCGCCCAGCGCTTCGTCAGCGTCGGACCCCGAGACCCCGGCTTTAACATCCCGCAGCAGCCGCAGGTAACGCCGACAGTAACACGCTAGAGCGCGTCCGTCACATGGGCGCTCAGGTCCGGCACGCCTTAGCCAATCAGAGAGCAGGAGACTCCAGTTTGGACGCCATATCTGTAGGCAAACGTCACACTTCCATCCCTCCTGCCAATTTTACTGAGTGTGTGTGTGTGTGTGTGTGTGTGTGTGTGTGTGTGTGTATGTGTTCAGCTCAGGGGCTGTTTGCCAGCTGATTTATGAAGAGTGCAACAACTAGCCAGCCTTGACTCAACACTCACACACACACACACACACACACACAGTGTTCCAAGGTGGGAGTCTTCTGTTGACAATCAAAACAAGTTTGATTGCTTTAGTGTCTGTCTCTGTGTGGCAGTCAATAAATTGAGTACCACACACACACACACACACATACATACACACACACACACACACACACACACACAGTCTTCTGAGATAAAAGTCAGATAATAGTCCCTAAAATCCAGTTAAAGTGTGTGTGTAGCTGGTTAAACACGTGTAACTGCATTTTTAAGAAGATAAAATAGTAGAATAAAGACTGAAAACATGAGTTGTCAAACCAGGAGGTGGAGGTGGCGGTGGAGGTGGAGGTGGAGGTGGAGGTGGAGGTGGAAGCAGACGCATGGCGGCATGAATCCTCCAACCATCGCCGGCGAAATCTCTCGTTTTGGTTTTAATTACCATGGCAACCACAAGGTCCGAGGCCCAGAAGTGGTCTACAGTCCGCAACTTGGAAGCCGCTGGGGTGGAACAATACGTGTCTGTGTGGACTGAGTGGGAGACCCCACTGCACACACGCACACACACACACACACCACACACACACACTTAAACCCCAGAACAAAAGTCACCCTGGGCGGTCGCCGTTAGCCCCCCAGGGCTGTACAGTAAACACCTCCCCAGTCATCGCCATGGTGACTAACTGGACAGTCTGTGCATCCGCGTGTATTATGTGTGTGTGTGTGTGTGTGTGTGTGTGTGTGTGTGTGTGTGTCTATAAGTTGGGTGGGGGGGCCAGATGGCACAGTCTTTGTTTAGGAGTGGGCATCATGCCCACCAGGGTCAGCGTGGTGGTTGCCAGGGGTAACAGTGGCGGTTGCCCATAGAAACGACGATGGAAGGACAGGGGTTGGCACCTCGTTGTGCCAACAAACACACACACACACACACACACAGACACACACGTGTGTGCGCTCCAGCAGCTTTGTGGGTTCGGGGACTCGTGTCCAGACTGAAATGAGGAACGTTTGTTCAACCAAAACTTTCAGGTCGCCTCAAGTTCCTGTTTAAATGTCAGGTGACTTTAATACCAGGGTGTGTGTGTGTGTGTGTGTGTGTGTGTGTGTGTGTGTGTGTGTGTGTGTGTGTGTGTGCTGACTCAGCTCAGGTCAGGACGATGGAAATCCAGAGAGGAGACCTTTTTTTTTGTTTTGTGTTTTTTCAACCCACGCTGTCCTCTGATTGGCTGATGGTCGGGAGGCGTGTCTGTCTGAAGCTCTGTTTTACGGACATTGAACGCGTCACTGACTGTTAAATTTTAATATTCTATATTTGAATATTTTTATTAAAAATAATATCATAATATTAATATTTAAAATGTACACTTTTAATAGTTTTTTGATTTTAAATTCATTTCCTCCGGTCGATTCTCATCTCCTGCAGTTTAAGTTATTAGAATGTATATATCCATAAGTAAATAAAGATACAATTATAAATAAATATTTGAATCCACAAAGTAATCTAGACATTTAGGTATCAATGTATGCATCTATATATCCTTAGGTTAATATATACAACTATTTAAGTAGTCATATATCCCTAAAAGAATGTGCACATTTATATATCAATATATACATACATAGGTTACTATATAGAATCAAACATATATTTTTGTATATATGAATATATCAATTTATAAAGGAATGTATATATTTACACATACAATTCTGTAACCATGAATATATACCCTACTGTATCCAATAATATGGTCATTAATAAATCCATAATGGAATGCAAACATTTATTTATCCATATACAATTATAGAGCCATAAATATATACCTCTATGAATACATAATTTGCATTGACATATCCCTAAATAAATGTATTCAATTATTTACCCACAAATATAAATATGTATCTGTGTATATTCATGAATATATTATATATCCATAAAGAAACGTATACATTTGTAAATACATCTATCAATTTGTAAATTGCATTTTATGAATCCATAGAAAAATACATTTTTATGTCAATGTGCATTTAATTGAATATATTTATTTATGCTTATGTATACGTATTTTTTCTTATAAATGCAGACTATATCTTTATAAATCCGTATACTGTCTATATCCATAAGTGAGTAAAAATAAAATACATTTAGGATGAAATTAAATTCAATGCGAACAAACCTGTTGTTTTGGGGTGGAATCAATGATGTCATGGGATTCAAGGCTCATTCAAGGCATCTGAGCCGGGGGGGGGGTACTCTCCATCGTCCTCCGCCTCGCCTCCACGGGATCACACACACACACACACACACACACACACACACACACACACGCTGACTTACATTCACGTCCAGGCGACAGACGGTCAAAACAAACCTCCACTGAAATTTAATGATTTATTCCCTTTTTCTTTTTCTTTCCCCCCCAAAACGCAGCTGAATCCCTGCAGGGTGTAAACAGATTTATGTCCTCACACACACACACACACACACACACACACACACACACACACAGTTCCATCTCCTGCGAGTCTTCTCAGGACAGAGGGAGGAGCTGCAGTGCAGGGAGCGAGCGAGAGGGCGAGAGACATAGACAGACACTGGGGGGGAAGGAGAGCGAGCCAGAAAAGTCCCAGCGTCAGCAAGTTTGTATTGATTAAAAACTAACCTTCCAGTCTTCTCCTCTGTCACCACACACACACACACACACACACACACACACACACGGTAGCAGAATTACAACGAGCGCACACGCGCGCGTGCACATTTCATGCACTTTATTTAAACTTTGGCTTTACATTCGGTATTTGGGGGGTAAAAAAAAAAAAGAGAATGTGTAATTTTTTTAAGAGTGCCGGCGAAGAAGCGCAGATGATGCGGTTGCCTTGGCGATGGTAGTCACGTCCCGGGCCGTCTGGTCGTCCCTAGCAACCAGACATGATGTAACGCGGGGATGAACTTGAACTCGTCGGGGGCAGCGAGCGAGGGAAGGGGGGGGAGGTGAACGATGCACCTCTTTGGCGATCGATACGGGACGATCGGAGATGGATGACACACACACACACACACACACACACACACACACACGTGCGCGGATGGGATACAACCCACCCAATCCCCCCCCCCCCCCGGTTCTTTTCGCTTCCACTTTCTGCAAATATAGTAAAGGCGCCCAACGCCGCCGGCGGTCGGCGCCGCTCTCTGATTGGCTCCCGGGGACGCTTCGAACTTTAACCCCCCCGCTCTGACCCCCCCGCCCCCCCTCTCTCCGCAGTGGTACCTGGGATAAGGACTCCAGAGGCCCCTCCACCACCACCACCACCTCCACCACCGACACCGACGCCGCCCACCTGTCCGACAGACCGCCGCGGCCCCGTCAAGCCCCGCCCCCTTTGACCTCGCCCAGACTCTGCAGCATCAGCATGGCTACAGCGGAACCCCCCACCCCGGTGTCAGACACACCCCTGGAATTGAACCACATAGACGTTCTCATCTAGTGCCAGACCCCCCCGCCCTCCGCTAAACCCCCACAGGAATATGAGCCTTTACCCGTCGGGCAGCAAGACTGACCCCCTTCTTCGGGGGGACGGGGAGGGGGTTCCCGCGCTCAGATACCACCAGCTAATACCCCCCTCCCTCCCCCTACACACACACGTTCACACACACTTGCCCCCTGGTGGTGGGTGGTAGGACACGGACCTGAAGAGGAGGCGCCCAAACAGGAAGTACTCGTCGGAAGGCGCTGGGGGGGGGCAGGAGGGGGGGGGGGGGGGGCGCCCGGCGAATCGTTGGTCCGGGAGGCGCCGTCCGTTTCCCTCTGAGCCGCCGTTTTCCCTCCGCACACACACACACACACACACACACACTCCCAGTCAGGGGCGGAGCGGCGGCGTTTTGATCACGAGGAAAGTGCAATTTTTTTTTTTATTTTTTTTTTTTTGCGAGGCGGCGGCGGATCTGAGGGATCAGCTGGACGTTCCAGGTCTACAGAAGTTTATTTTTCTTCCAGTCCGTCAAACCTCTGGGACTCTAAACTACTGGGGTACAAAAGACCGAGACGCAGCGTCCGACCAGCAACCGCAGCCTTGGGAGGGGAGGGAGCTGTTTTCTTCTTCTTCCTGGTTCTTCTCCTTCTCCTTCTTCTTCTTCTTCTTCTTCGTCCTCTGTTTGTCGTTCAGCCCGTTCATCTTCCGGCCCGGCGGATCCCTTTAAGCAGAACACACGCTTCGCCCTCCAGCCGATCGGCTGCTGTTGTTGTTTTTTTTTGTTTTTTTCTAGCCACCATCCCGACCCCGCGAGGTAAAAGCCGTTCCCGGGGGGTTCGAGGACGCGCACGTCGATTTGCTAACTATGCACGCGCCGGGTCCGGTGAGAGTTCTCCGCCTGGGACGCTAACGTTCACCACCCCGCGCTCAATCGGGGATGCCGACGCTAGCAGCTAGCCGCGCTATGCAGATGTCAAAAAGCGGCTAACAGCTAGGCTAGCGTTCTCATCTCCGGCCGAGGAGAAAGGAGGCGCCGGGAAAGACGAGTAAATACGGACACGAGCGGATCGGAAGCGCCGGAGAGGCTCGTCGCCGCGAGAACGTCAAACACCTGGACGTCACGCCCGGGTCGCGAGATGTCGCCGGCCGCCGACAGGCTAACCCGGCTCCCGTTAGCCGTCGTCCGACGCTAGCGGGCCGAACCGCCGCCGGCCCGAACCGGACGCGATCGGTGGAGAGCTTCTTTCCGCGGGCGGAAACCGGCGGTTCACTGCCCCCCCGCCCTCCCCAACGCAACTTGTGCAATTGAATTTTTTATTTTTGTTTGTTTCAATCGAGACGGCTCTCAATCGGCGCCAGCCGGGACGAAGAAGCGATTAAGTTATTTCGAAGAGCACATCCTTTTTCTTTTCCTCTCTTTTTTTCTTTTTAAATTGCAATTTCTCATCGGTGCGAAATCAGAGAAGGTGCGTTTTAAGCTAATCATGTTTTCTCCGATTTCCGTTTGCGAGATAATCTTGAACGGGCGTTGCCCGGGTTACGGGTGCCCCCCCCCCCAGCGGCGGGCCCGGTCTCTGAAAGAGGCCCCGCCCCCCCCCCTGCCGTCGGCCAATCGGCCGCGAGCGTGTGAATCGGGGCGGGGGGGTTGCGGTCTGAAGGTGTCAAACGAGGCAGAGGGTCAGTGGAAGCCCCTCGTCCAGCAGGTGGCGCTCACTCCGCCTCTCCTTTGCAATGAAACACACACACACACACACACACACACACACACGTATATATATATGTGTGTGCGTGTGTGTGTTTATATATATATATATATTTATATATATATACACACACGCACACACACCATCCAGCGTTGACGAAAAGTGAATTTAAGTGACAAAGTTTGAAAAATGCTAAAAAAAAAAAATTTTAAAAAAGAAGAAAAAAAAATCTGCATGTTCTAGTGTTAGTGACGGTTCCTCCGTAGACGATGTAGTTAGTGATGAAGATCCTCCACCCGGCGCCACGGCAACCGCCGAGGCCTTCTCCTCCTCTTCCTCGTCCTCCTTCTCGTCTTCTTCCTCTTCTTCCTCCTCCTCCTCCCTTCGCTCGACCTCCAGCTTTCTCGACATCCCACCATCTTTGTTTTGGTTTTGGTTTCCTTTGCTTCCTCCTCCTCTTTCCTCCCGACGGGTCGGTTTCTAGCTTGTTCTTCTTCCTTCATCCTGCCTGGTTTTTTCTTCTCCTCCTTTTCTTTTTCGCCCCCGAACAAACGGCACGAGAGACCCCTCCTCCCCGCCCACGCCAGGGGGGATTCATGCTAACGCTAAATGCTAAAGCTCCAGCTCCTGACCTCTCGGGGCGGGGAGGGAGGGAGGGTGCTGGGCGGGGTCGGGTGGTTGTGAGAAGTCCGGTGATTGGTCAGGAGTGTCGACGTTTACAAACAGGAAGTGGAAGCGAGCAGCGAGGCGACGAATGAGCGACTTTGAAAGTTCAATTACTTGAAATTAAAACAGCTAATACCCTGGTTAAGGTTGTTGGAAATCAGCCTCTCCAGATTCAAACCGTTGCAATCAGATAAGCTAACAGATACGCGACAGTTAAGGAAGCTAATGGTGTTTTGGGGAGAAGTGTGCGATCCCGGCTAATCGTAGGGGCAGAAAACAAAAGCGGAAAGCCGAACGGCGGCTCCAGCGTGTTAGCGAATGGAAGGGGTTAGCGAGCTAGCTCAGCTTAGCTTCTAGGCGCGCGCTGAGCTAGCTCGGCTCCTCGGGTCACGTCGGTTCTTTCCCTCGAGATGCTAACATGCTTGTAACGTAGCCAGTGTCCTGTTAGCGCCGGACGCTCCTGTCAGTCAGTTGTTGTTAGCGGAGTTAGCATAGCAACATCAGCCGCTAATTCACAGCATCATCGGGCAAACATCGATCCGTTCCGCCGCCGCGTGCTAATTTCAAGGTTTTTTTTATTTTTTTTTAGCCCATCCATCATGTGACTTTTCTTTCCTCCCTCCCAAAACAAAACAAAACGAAATATGCAAATTCCTCCTGCGCTGCTTCTCGCTTCTCATTGGCTTGTTTTAAAACTTTTTTTTTTCATTTTTTTTTTTAAATACCAGTTTGTGTGCACGTGACTGGCGTGGAATCGGTCAGTCCCTAAATTGTAATGACGCCCCCTTCCTCCTCCTCCCATGGCTGGAGGGGACGAGGGGGGACCTCCAACCAGCCTTAACCTTCTTCACCCTCATCTTCTTCTTCTTCGACATGCGTTTTTTTTTTTAATTTTTATTATTATTATTATTCCCGTGAATTGTTTACCCCGCGGCGGTTCCTACGTCCCACCGGAGCGGGTCCCCCCCCCCCCCCCCCCCCCCCCCCCGTGTTCCTCGTCAACCCCCACCCGACCCCCCCGACCCCCACCCCCAAAGCCAGGAGGCGGGCATTAACTCCTCTTTTCTGCACTAAATATCTAATTAATCACAAGAGTTAAAAAAAAAAAAAAGATAAATAAATAAAATTTAAAAAAAATAAATAAATAAAAGCTTCCAGGGCTTAAAAAGAACGAAGGGAATAAAAGATGAAAAAATAAATAAAAATTTGCACGGACATTTTTTTTGAAAGTGTCATTAAACCGGGCGGAGAAAACGGAGCCCCCGCCCGCCCGCCCGCCCGCCCCCGCCGGAACCGGAAACAAGCGCACCCTTTTAAAAAGGTGTAAAGCAATAGTGTTGGGCAGTGTGTGTGTGTGTGTGCGTGTGTGTGTGTGTGTGTCGGTTCTTTTGGTTCTCGTGTTCTTGTGCGTGTGGTTCGGGCGCAGCGAAGCGGCGTTAGCGAGTTAGAGGTGGGACGGGGGGGTGGGGGGGGGGGCGCGGCGGGCGGGGGGGGGGCGTGTTTGTACGTTGTATAGTTTTATTAATTACACTGATTTTGATGCTGCCCTATTTTATAATGCAGGACTTTTGTAACGTTGATTAAACGAGGAAAAGAACCTTAGTGTTGTGACTTTTATCTGATTGTTCGTCCGGAGGCGGCCATCTTAGAACCCCCTCTGGTTCCCAGGAGACCGCACCCCTCCCTCCTTATATATATATATATATATATATATATATATACATATATATATGTATATATATATACATCTCTTTTTCTTTTGTTTTCTTTATTTGCTTTGGTTTTGTATGTATTTAAGGACACTTCCTGCGTCGCCCAGCGAACGCCGGCTTTGTTTCTGTTGTTGTTTTCTGAACTGCATCCAGAGTGTAGTTTCAGGCAGGAAGGGACGAGGCGGCCGGCGGAGGAAAACCTGCTTCCTGCCTCCTCTCTCTCTCTCTCTCTCTCTCTCTTTCTTTCTCTCTTTCTCTTTCTCTCTCTTTGTGTTCCATCATTCCATGCCAGGAAATAAACAGCTTGATTACGCAACATGATTTTTTCCTCTTTTCTTTTCCATCTTGTTTCTTTCTGCTGCGGCTGCTCACGAGTTCACCACCTCCTCCCTCCCGCTCCTTCTCCTTCCCCATCCTCCTCCTCCTCCTTGCCCCCCCCCCCCTCTGCTCAGATCTCCATCCACACACACACACACACACACACTCCTCTTTCCGACGTGTCGCCGTTCCTTCCAGGTTCTCCAAGGTTCGACCCCCTCGACCCGCTACGTCCCGCTCGGACGAGCTAGCGCTGCGCTAATTGCGGACGGCGAGTTTGATGGAAGGGTTCGCCTTTCACCTAAATTTAGGAAACGTGAATGATTTCGATTAAAAGTCGGAGGAGGTCACCTTCAGACCTGCTGAGCGTCTCCAGACGCCTCACAGGAAGGACAAAATCGGCAAATTCTTTCCTTTTTTTTTTCCTTCTTTTAGGTGTATTTTGGCACCAAGGCTTCACCGCCAGAAGGTTTCCCCTCTGCGTGGACTCTCCATGTTCTCCTCAGGGTTCCTCACGCAGTCCAAACTCATGCAGGAGGTTCACTGGAGACCTTAACAGTTGTATGTCTCTATATGTGGCCCCTGTGATTGGTCCAGAGTGAGCCCCGCCTCTCGCCGCGATAGGCTCCGCCCCCCTTCCCGACCCCACGATTAGCGGAATAGATCACGAACGAATGAAAAACGAAACCGCTCACACGCGGCAGCAAATCCTCCCCGTTTGACGGAATTAGCGTGGGTTTAGCCGCCTCCCCCTGCCATCCACTCGCACCATCGATCGATTATCAGCCGCCAATCAGGCTGATGGATTAGGGCCCCGTGTGTCCGGGCTCCCGGGTCTGATTAAAAACCCAGTTTACTGATTAGACCCGACGCCGCTGCTGGGGGCGGGGCTTCGGGGGGAGGGGGCTGCATCTGATTGGCTGTCGACAGGGAAACATGGGTGAAGATTCCGGAGAGGTTTTTTTAAAACGAATTGATTGTTTATTGACTCCGCCTGCTCCGAAGCTGCACCTTCTGGCGCCCGAATCACGCCGGACCCGAGGACGCCCCCCGCCGCTTCCTGATCCCGTCAAGACCGCTCCCGTGACCCGCGCTGCTACGCTAACGTAGGAAACCCCCGCTTGCCCTCCATGTTTGGGTCCCGTCGTAGAAGCGCGAGGGCGCGATCGGGCCTCGCCAAATTCCCCTGTCGTTTCCATGGAGACGCCCCATGGCGGACGGCGTGTCCTGGACAGAACCCGTCCGTCGCCAGGAAAGGAAATAGCGACGCCACATTCAGCACGTGTTTTTGGTCAAAGTCTCTCGTATCCACGGCGACGATCGGGTCGGACGTCGATCCGTTCCCGCCGAGGGATCCGGAGGCCGGCAGGAGCCCGTGAGAACGCGACCGAGGGTCCCGACGCCGGTTGACTCCGCCCCCCAGCACAGAGGCTCCGCCTCCTCCAGCAGCGAGGAGCGACACCCGCCTACGACCCCTTTCCGTTGTGGATTTTTTTTTTTTGCCTTCGATGAATCCCGCCGCTCCGTTTGGAAACAGGGTCGAACGAAGGCGGGGCTTGTCGGCGCCGGCGCCGTCTTCACGTTTGTCCCGATGCTCCCGGGGTCGTGACCTTTGACCCACAGAGGGGGGAGGGGGGGCGCGTCAGACCAAAGGAATTCAAACGGGCCCGAAGAGGGGCAGAACTCCTTGGGCCGAGGAACCAGGGTACCTTCAATCACTTCACGCACCTGAGTGTGTGTGTGTGTGTGTGTGTGTGTGTGTGTGTGTGTGTGTGTGTGTGTGTGTGTGTGTGTTCACCCCCTCAGAGGGGTGAACGGCACTCTTGGCGACACAGGTGGGCTCAGATGGACGACGGCGTCATGCCCGGCCTTAGCCCCGCCCCCCCCGGCCTTAGCCCCGCCCCCTGTAGCGAAACCATCACATGGTGCTAAGCGTGGAGTCCCGGGGCGCCGCGCCCGCAACCACCCGGCGCCGCCTTCATGCTCCCTGGCGGCCAATCAGGCCGGAGCAGTGGAACCCGCATGAGAACTATGCACTGACTGGAACCCGAGGGCGCCTCCTGGAGCCCCGCCCCTTCAAGCCCCGCCCCCTCAAGCCCCGCCCCCTCAAGCCCGGACTCTGGTATCTACTTTGTGAAATTTCAGCCTCTGCCTTCTTTTAAGGGCCGAGCCCTCCGGCCGCAGAAAGGACAGGCGACCCAACCAGCATCCAAACAGGAAGTGGACGCCGGAGGCGGCGGCGGTGGCGGCGGCGGCGTCTCTCCGCCCTCTCGCCCCCTCCGGACTGTCAATCATCGTTTGTAACTGTGGAAACTTCTGAACACCAGTAGCCTTTGCTGTCTGTCAGGCCCTCTGATTATAGCCGATGTACAAATAACCATAAGTATAACTGCATGCTCGTCCATAATCGCCTACTAAGCTGTTGCCAAGACGACGACGGAGAACAAAAAAAAAAAAAAAAAAAACGGGACAGAAATCCAGATTGTCAAAAACCCCTTTCTCCTTTTTTTTTTTTTTTTTTTTTTTTTTCTTCCCGTGAGCCTCAAAACCCTCTCTCGCCGCCCCCTCATCTTCATCGCCCCCATCCTCACACGGCGGCGGCGGCGGCGGCCATGTTGTTTAATGTGCGTGCGGGGGGTCAATTCTGGATCAATGAAACCCAAATTAAACCGGGGGGGGAAACTCCCGCTGCCGCTCCCGGGAGTGAGACGCCATGTTTCTTCATCGAACCCCGGGATTCGACCCTGGACGCACGCCGGCGTGTGATTGGCTGAAACGGAAGGGGGTGCTATTTATTCACGTGGTCACATGACCCCCTCCCTAACCGGACGCCCCCAGAATGCCGCAGTGGGCTTTAAATCTGACAATCTCCTGCTAACTTTTGAGCTCAGTGTCCATTGAGCGTCAGGCTGTGGGTGAACCCCCCCGCCCCCGGGCGGGATCTTGCAGGAGGCTGAATCGATGGCCGTTTTCTGCAGCGTTCAGCACTATCCGGGACCGAGCCCCCCTCCGCCTCCACCCTCCACCCTCGGCACGACTTCAAACGCCGCCGATCCCGGATGAGAAAAGTGTAGAAACACAAGAGAGGCACCCAGCGGCCGCCCTCCCTCCTCCCGGGGTCGATGGCCCCGGTCTGGCTCGCCTCCGGCGGCTCCTCGCCGGGCTCCGCCTGTCGATGCGGCGCCGAACTTTCTCCCGCCGCGACCGATTTCAACTGGGTTGAGAACCCCGGAGGGGAAAAAATAGCAGGACGGATCCGAGTCGGACGACTGTCACACCCTGCTAGCGAGACTGCTAGCATCCTCGCTAGCAGGAGCGCTAGCCTGGGTTTGCGTACCAAGGGGTCGGCCGACTGGAGCCGGTCCAGGACGGCGGCCGTAGTCACGGCAGAGGTCCGCTCGTGTCCGACCTCGCCGGGAGGTTTTTTTTTCCCGAATCAGGCTATCGATCCAATACAAATCAATCCCGATAATCAACAACGCCGCTCACGCCCGGCCCGCCGCCGAACCCCTGCAACCCGAACCCGGACGATCGCCGAGCGAGGAGAACTTTACCCTTCCAGGGCAGCCGGCTTCTGAAACACAGGCTCATCTTCATCACCTCCTGGGTCACGCGTCCAGATCACCATCTCCACCTCCACCTCCACCTCCACCTCCACCTCCACCTTCATCTCCTCCACCCAGGACTGACTTAAACCTTGTGCCTCTACGACTCTTTTATGGAACCTGGCGGTGTGTTTTGTGCTCCGAGCCGACCGCCGATCTTTCACTTGTGTTTGATGTCCACTAGTTCCCATGAGTCCATCCCCCCCCCCCTCACACACACACACACACACACACACACACACACACACACACACACACACACACACACACCCTCAGCCGCCCTGCTGTTTGTGTTGCCCCCCCCAAACACCTCCGCCGCCCCCCCGTTAGAGACTCCATGTCCACTCAGACTCGGTTTACTGGAAGCAAGATGTGCATTTCCTATGCAACAACCACAGAAATAAAGATGCTAACGCTCTGCCCTCTGCTCTCTGACTGCTCCCTCCACACACACACACACACACAAACAAATTTTTTTATCTTCGTCTTTTCCCAGAAACCTATATTTTACGTGTTTCCTTTGTTTTGTTTTTTTTTTTATTTCCAGGATCTGAACCTCCGGCGCGCCGTCTTTGTCAACTCGGAGGCTCTTTCAGTTTGTTTGTTGTCGGCTCGTCCGCCCTCGTCTTCCTCGGCTCCTGGAGGTAAAGCGAAGGTTGCGGGGAGACGAAGAGGAAGCAGGATGAAAAACGGGCGCGGGGATCTGAGCTAACTCGACTTTGAGTCCAAAAACATCCTGCGATTTTCTGTAGATGTGAATGACAATCAGGTTTGGATGATTGACAGCTGACCCGTCCGCGTTAAGCCCCGCCTCCTCCCCGGCGTCAGCTGTGATTGGCTCCCAGAAACAAACTTTCAGGCGCTGAGATGGTTTCAGAATGGTGGTGCGAGACTTTACACACACACACACACACACACACACACACACACACACCCTCCAGGAGGTTGGGAGCCGCCTCACCTTCACATCTCGGGTTTCATCGGGGGGGGGGGCGACCGCAGAAGAGCGTGAATAATTCAGCCACGACGCCAACACCGGGCATTGCCTTTCCACTACACTCTCACACACACACACACACACACACACACACACACACTGTGCGGTGTGACCTGATACGGCCCCTCAGCAAAGCGAGCCAACTGTCAGGAGGTCAGACCGAGGAAGAAACGGCGCAGCCCCTCTTGTTTCGGTGGCTTCTGAAGGGGTTTATGGGTTAAAGAAACGAATAGTAGTCATTTGTAAAGCTGGAAATCGACAAATCCATAATATTTATTTGTAAATAATCACATTTGGTAGGGAAGTTGCGATGTTAATGCCGTTAATATAAGTAGATAGCGGAGGCCGTGGATTTGCGAGAAGCTCCTCCACCATGTTTGGTTTGGTTGCAGTGCCCCCTGCTGGTGGAGACCCCCACCCCCACCCCCACCCCCACCCCCCACGCCAAGGGCGAGGGCGATGGCGATGGCGAGGCCGTAGCTGCTCGCCATCGCCCTCGGACTTCCCCCCCCGGGCCTCAGGTGAGGACTCGCCACACCGCACGCCACGGCGGCGGCGCTCCTGCCGCGTTTCCCCTCCCGGCCAATCAGAGGCCCGAGACCGAGCCTCCCTCCGACCCCGCTCGTGACCCGGCAGGAAGTTTCCGCAGCCGCTGCGGCCCGATTGTTGCTGAGTGGCGCTCATCCATTTGGTTGCCACGGTGACAACACCTTAACGAAGGGCCGCGGACACGCCCGCCCCCCCTTTATAATGAAAGACCAATTAGAAGAGAGGATTAAGGCTCACCACGTCCACACACAAATTAGCATTAATCAAAGAGTCACTGGTGTGTGCGTGTGTGTGTGTGTGTGTGTGTGTGTGTGTGTGTGCGCGTCTCCACGGTGAATAGTGATGAGCTCCAGGCTCAGTGTGAACTTGTATAATTGCTGCTGGTGTTTCTGATCAATACCACACCCACCGCCGGGCTCGGCCAATGGGAGAGGACTTCCAGCAGGTACGTGTGTGTGTGTGTGTGTGTGTGTCAGTTGCTGATCAATGTATCTGCTGTTTGTTTGGTTTTTTTTTTTCCAATACTGATAAAAGCCCAGCGGAGCAGGAAAGTTTCCGAGGAAAAGTGGAGCGAAGAACTTCCGAGCAGGAACGTGGAGGAGCCTCTTCTCAGCGCTTTGAGAAGGCAGAAGGTCTTCTCACCTGGCCAGAAGTCAAAGATCGGTGCTCTTCTAGGCAACATTACCTCCAAGCTGCGCAACTGCGCAATTGCGCACTGCTCGTGCACTCTCAGCGCACAAGAAAACCCATCCAGCGCAGTGAGCGCACTGCAAATAAATTAGATATGTAAAATTTTTCTGTATCATTTTGCTGCGTTAGTCTGTGAGTGACAGGATTCCGGACAATCACATGATACGATGCAATTACGTCACGCAGCCAATCACGGCATTGACGGTACTTGCGCACGTGTTCTGCCCGTACACGCTATATAACAATAATAGCAGCATAGCGGAGATAGGTGATGCTAATGCTAACATGCTAACCCCTTATCACAGCGATATATCCACTCACCAAACCAAAGTAAAAAAAAAAAAAAAGTGTTTTTTTTTAAGCTGAAACGGCTGTTGGAATATGTAGAAATAAAAGAACAAGCGGTGAAAGCAGGTGAGGGTTTTTTTCTCACCTTGCAAAACATGCAGCGAAGCTAAAGTATTAAGCGAGTTTTCTGATGCAAAAATACAAACAAAATGGAAGTTATGATCCCAGTTGTGATACTGGTGTGTGGCCACAGCGTGCACATCTAATGTTGCTCACAGTGGACCTCAGTGTGCTCAGGGAGGTTGTCTGTTTGCACAGACGTATGAAAAATTAGAGGTAACATTGCCGCTAGGCTAACGTTAGCAATGGCGCTATCCAGGAAGACTGACAGAGGAAAGAAATAACAATCCTCAGACATCTGAATATGGAAGCGGGCGTGGAAGAGGAGGAGGTCTTTTACTCCTCAAGGTTCTTCAAACAGAGGAGCTCTGGATTTGAAGCATCTGGTCTTTAAATATGATTTAATCTCCCTGCAGGAGAGACATTTACTCTGACGGGCCGCCGCCTCCCCCCCCGGGGCAGAAACGCTCCCCCCGCCTTCATTATTACCCCAACCGCCACTTTCACACGTTCCCTCGATTATATCCAGACGGATCCCGCCTCTCCGAGTTTGACTTCGCCCTAAGTTTCTCCGTTTCCATCTCCAGACGTAACCCGACCTCCCTCCCGCCCCGTCAGTCACCGTGTCCCCCCTCACCGTTACAAAACGTCTCCGGTTACCTGGGTAACGGGTAGGGGTTTACACCCGTTTCATGGCGGGAAGCTTTCAAGCGAGAACGAAACATGTGTTCGCTGGGAAATGGAAACAACCAGCAAAAATATTGGAAATATGTAGCGGGTGTTTTCTCAACTGTTTGTAGCGTGCGCACACACACACACACACACACACACACACACACTCAGCATTAACCCACAACCATCTGGGCCTAGGTTGAAATCGTCCCACTGGTCAAGCAGTAGAACTGCAAGTTGCCGTTGAGTTGATCTTTTTGGTCTGGTAATGTTTTAAAATTTGAGAAGAGACAATTGAAATTGTTTTACCTGAGGAAACCAGGATTGTTGTGGAGGAGTCAAGTTTTTGTGGACGTCATGTCGTTTTCCATTGATTTTGTAGCTTGAGACAAAAACCTAGATGATTTATTTATCAAGTGCATTCTGTTTTCCTGCTGTCTTCAACTCTCTCACCCCGGAGGGATTATTCTGTGTGACTTAGTCATAAAAAAAATCACCTACAATTGTAAATTGTAAAAACGTTACTAAAGGCATCCAATCAAAACATTGCCGATCCTGCAGTTGCTTGGTAGAATTCATGTTTGCCTTCTTTTTTTTTTAAATTTGTCGTTCAAAAAAGGTAACCTAGCTTTAAGAAAATTGTATCAATTTCTGCAATTGCATGGAAATGACGTTCAGCAGACGAAATTTCATTTTTCCGATTATTTTGAGATTACTTGAATGCGTCCTGGATTTCCGACGGCAGTGACATTGACCAATCAGAATCTCTCTTTTGCTTGGGCGGGCTTTTCATTCCCCTCGAAATCGATAGGAGGTAGTTCATTTTTTTAATGTTAACGTCGCTCCGCAGCTTAAATGTCAGTGAAAATGTGTGTATTTATGTTAGAAAACACCCGCTGCGTCGAAAAGGACTGCCACGGTTTTAGCACGGGGGATAACGGAAGAGCTAACAGACATAAGAGGCGCTAGCAAGCATATGAGGAGCTAGCGAGCTTAAGAGGAGCTAGCAAACACTGGGGAGCTAGCAAACGTAATAGGAGCCAGTAAACACCGGAGCAGGTAGAAAACGCCGGTGGAGCTAGCAAACGTAAGAGGATAGAGCAAACACCGGAGGAGCGAGCAAACGTAAGAGGATAGAGCAAACACCGGAGGAGCGAGCTAATATAGAATGAGATAGCAAACATAAGAGGAGCTAGCAAACATAAGAGGAGCTAGCAAACATTGGAGGAGCTAGCAAACAACTGGAAGCTAGCAAACACCGGAAGAGCTAGTAAACACCGAAGAAGGTAGAAAACACCGGTGAAGCTAGTAAATATAAGAGGAGTTAGTAAACATAAGAGGAGCTAGCAAACACAGGAGCTAGTAAACACCAGAGGAGCTAGCAAACATCGGAGGAGCAATCAAACACCAGAGAGCTAGTAAACACCTGGGAGCTAGCAAACACCAGAGGAGCTAGCAAACATAAGAGGAGCTAGCAAACTTAATAGGAGCTAGTAAGCACAAGAGGAGCTAGCAAACATAAGAGGAGCTGGTAAACATAAGAGAAGCTAGTAAACTTAAGAGGAGCTCGTAAACATAAAGGAGGTAGCAAACATAAGAGGAGCTAGCAAACACCGGAGGAGCTAGCAAACACCAGAAGAGCTAGCAAACATCGGAGAATCTAGCAACACTGGACTGAGCTTTGGCACCCATAGTCCCGACGAGACGGATTTACTTAAACGGAGGTTGTTGTCCAGACCAGATCGTTGCAAGTCCCCAGGTAAGTTGTGATAAACTGTATGTGGTGACGGGTCCAACAGCGGCTGCTATCAGTGTTTGGGTCTGTGGCGGGAGGAGGGATGGAACCGGAAATACAACAGTACTTTTAATTGACCCCATGCTGCTGACACACTGTGTGTTTGTGTGACAGCAGCTGCTGAGGTGTGTGTTGTAAGATGTGTCTTGTGTGTGTGTGTGTTGTTATGATCTCCGATGTTTTGCCCACTTTGCCTCTGAAGGTTTTATGGTTTTTGACATCTTAATCATGTCATATTGGTGGTTATGATGGTGTGTGTGTGTGTGTGTGTGTGTGTGTGTGTGTGTGTGCGCGCGCGCGCGCGCCCTTGTCCAGGTAGTGTGAAGGTTTATGGATCAGAATTTATCTTATGATCAGCAATCCATTTTAATCTATGCAGATGTCACGTAATATGTAAGGTTTTTCAGCTTTCACTTCGAAATTTCTGTTGCAGTTTCCCGGCTGAATGATGCTTTTAATTTGATCATTTTAACTACAGCTTGTACATTTTATCCAAATGTAATATGACTAAAGAAGAAGAAAGACTATTCATAAAATTGTGTGTGAGAGAGACTGTGATACTCAAACTTTAAACCTTGTATTTCTTTGTTCTTGTCAGGGGAAAAGTTACTGACTTCTTCTGCCTTAAACAGGGAGACAATTTACACATCACTTTTCTTTCAAATATTAGAATGTCATCTCAATGGGTGAGAATCAAACCCAGTGTGCGCGCACACACAAAAACACACATCCACACACACCCGTGCAGCTGACAGGCCGAGTGTGAACGCACTTATCTGGCGATACACTGACTGGCCTGACTGTCCAAATGAATACAAGCGTGCGCGCGCACACACACACACACACACACACTCACACGGGGATTATAAAGAAGAGAGAGTGCTGGGATTTCTTTATTTGGTAGACACACACATACACACACTCTGCTCGATGGAGCCACCTTATCGGTGAAGTTTCCTGCTGCTCCGTTCCGACCGACGCAACTGTAATTTCATGCCCTCTGTGTTTCTTCTTGTGCAGTGTTTGTGCGTGTTCTGTGTGTGTGTGTGTGTGTGTGTGTGTGTGTGTGTGTGTGTGTGTGTGTGTGTGTGTGTGCGCGCGCGTGCATGCACGGCCACTGAACATATGATTATTCACATGTTTTGATTGAGCAGCTGCACAAGAAATTGATTTCAAAATAGAAAGACAGGTTATGGATGTAAAGTTTTTATTGTTCCAGGACATTTTGACGTCAGTGAACCGACACACACACACACACACACACACACACACACACACACACACACACTTTCTGGGGGCCCCTGGTTGGATGGTTGTTGGGGGTTGGGGGCAGTGAACAGCTTCTAATTATGCTAATTTGCACGGTTTGTTTTTCCCTACAAATTGAGTTGATTGTTTTTAGAAATGGTGGGAGGAACGCCGCAAGGACTTTGCTCCATGAACACGGGCCAATCAGACCACCACAAACACAAACAGCTCACCAGACATTTGCAAGGAAGTGCAACAAAATATGAATGAAATTGTTTGGGGGAAAAAAAAAAAGCAAATGTTTGAATAAACTGAAGCGGAACAGGGATTATTGTACATCAATGTAGGTTTTAAGGGAATCAGTGGTCCGACTTCACGGCAAGAAGGTTTGTGAAGAGGTGGACTGGGTTGTCTGTGTGTGTTCGCTCCATGTTCTCCATCTTCTTCCAGCTTTCCAGTAACAATCAGGCAGGAGCTTCATTGAAGACTAAACTCCCTGTAGGTGTGAATGAGAGGATGAATGGTTGGATGATTGACAGCCGACCCGGTCCCGGCTAATCCCTGCCTCTCACCGTCACTGATAGCCGTGATTGACTGCCGTCTCCACCCGTCCCATGAGGAGGATTGGAGGTGTAGATAATGGATGGATGAGAGGTTTAAAGGTCAGGGCTGATAAACATCATTGACGTTCAGGTTGAAGTCGCTTTGAAAAAGACACGTGAATCTTCATGTCTGACAGGTTGGGACGTCTATCGTGAGTGGTCAAGGGGGAGTGTAACACACACACACACACACACAGAATGAACGGGTGTCTGTTGTGCTGCTGTGTGTCCTGTGAAGCGTGCTGTTGGATGATAATTGAATTTTGATGAAAGCCACATGGCTGCGAACTCCATGTGGAAACACACTGGCAGTGTGTGTCTGTGTGTGTGTGTGTGTGTGAGAGAGAGAGAGAACTGTAATTAAACGCTGGCTGGTCTCAGTGTGAAAAGTTGACTCTGGTCTTTCTTTATAACGTTGATATGATACAAAGCGCCACGGATCAGAAGAAATGGGGGTTTCATCAGGAAACACACACAAAGCAACTGTCCCGATGACAGCGCCCTCTAGTGGCTCCAGAGTCAGGCTGTTGGATCTACTGGAGGTTTGCTGCAGTTATATTTGTCAATATTATTAAAATATTAATCTCATATATTGTGAAGACTTCTTATCCTGTCACTTTGCTCTTTAGATTCAGGTAACCTTGGAGACAGAAGGTCATGAGTGTATCGCAGACGGACGTCAGGTGAGATCCTTCAGGTGTTCACACAGATAGCGTGACTGCGCCTCCAATCAAACAAAAAAAACAACTTTATTTACATCATCACATCTGACAGAGGAAGAAATAACATCAGAGAATGGTGGACATTTCTTCAAAAAAAGATCTTAAATAACAAGAGTTTCAAAAGCAGCAGGTGGCGTTAATCACACCGTCCAAACCAAAGTGCTTGAGTTTCCTGTTTCTAGAGGTGAGAACGGATCATCTTAAAGCTCCAGCGGACAAAATCACGGGTCAGCTTCAGAATCTGAAGTGCGACATGGAAAAAACAACGGAATAAGCGGAGGCCCCTCCAAAACAAAGGTTGCACGTCTTCGGAGCGGAGCGACTCTTTGACCTTGAAAGGAATATTCGTGTCGGCGTGGTATTTGACCACCGTGTCCCCGAACGTGACGCCGAATTTCAACAAACGTCTTCTTCCGAGGGGAAGGGGGGGGTACAGATATTCGGTCCAATAAAGAAAAAAAAAAAAAAAATCTTGTGTCAACACGGGCCGCAGGAAGGCTTTTATCGCGCAGTGTGTAGCTCATCCTCACATCAACATGGAGTTCAAAGTCCTCAGTGCAGCAAAAAGAACCTGTGTTCCGGGACAAAAGATGATCTTTTCACCATTCCGGTCTCTTCGTGTTCAGTCTCAGCAGCGACGGGAAGGAGGGACGGAGAATTTCGAGAGTAGAAATCTACCGACGGAAGCCTGGCTGATATCTAGCTGACGCGTTGTTACGACTCGTTTTGATGACGAATTCTCCCAGACGGGGGTTCGGCTCCGCCCCCGGCTCTTTGGAGTCCAGGTCACAGCGGCAAGTGAGGCTTCCTGTAGGTCTGGTTGGTGATGGACAGGCGCGTCAGCCGGGCGCCGTAATAATCCACGATGTAGTTTGACCCGTCAGCCGGGCCCACGATCTGAAGGGAGGGGAGGAAAAGGGTTAATGATCAGCTGTCATCCCTCCGGGCGACCAGAACGGCTCGGATTAACCGCTCAAGTCGTTCTGTGAAATATTTCGGGTGGGAATTTTACTACACGGATAAAGTTGTAATATTTTTTGGACGTTTTAATATGTGAATAAAACCATTAAATGAAAAGGGAGTTGTAATACATCAAGCGATAAAGCTAATATTAGTGTAAAATCCTCATTTTACAGGACTGCCCTCCTCTTAAATTGATCCTTGTCATATTTCACCTCGAGCCTTTTAACACCAGCTTTTTGCTCCATGTGTCCTAACGTTCTTCTTTACTGAAATGTTACTCCTCCATCCTCCCGGGTCAGCCTTAAGTTGAACACCTCAAATGTGTGTGTGTGTGTGTGTCTGACTCACCTGCATGGCGATCAGGATGAAGTCGATCAGCGTTCCAATTCCACAGAAGCCCACGGTGCAGAACTTGAGCAGCCCTGGGAGAAGGAGACACGATCAGCTGACCGACGACAGCGAGACACTCAAACACGGCGACTCCTTCAGAATCTTAAGCATCCTCTTCCTCTTGAACAACCACGTCTTTTCACCGCAAACTGGCCGACAACACCGGGGAGAGGGGGTGATCCGAAAGTGTCAGTGAACTTGATGATCAATGGGTGTTTGTGAAACGCTTTCATTCGATAGCAGGAGTTTACGGATGCTGGGATAACAGTGGATTAACGCCTGGGTTACAACGTGTGAGTGCGGATGCCTGTCACTGTCAGGTGTCGGTCCTCATCTCTCTGTCCGTTCGGAAAACGGCGTGTTCAGTCCTGCCCCATCTAAAGCCCAGGCAGGTGAGTCAGAGACACACACACACACACACACACGCAGCCTTTGTCCCGCCGCAGGTGTGTGTCCTTGTATGAAATGGGTTCGTTTCGGTTCATTGTGACGATCGGACACGGCGACCGGCCTCCAATTGGGGGAGGGTCGAGGGTCACCGCCGTTCTCAGCGCATCAGTGTGTCCACGCTTCCCCAGATTAGACCCGGAAGAAAGGAACGGCTTGCCATCGTCGTGGCAACCGGGCAAATTTGATCTCCGTCTCCTTTCAATGCGGACCCAGCTTGAGTTCCGACCGACCAATCGGAAGACGAGAGTGCCGACCTCCTGGACCTCCATTTGATTGGCCGGAGGCGGCGTTTGTTTCCTTACTCATTTGTTCTGCTGGTCATTTCAATTAGAAAACAATGCTGATTTGTTTTTTTCCTGATGACTGAAATATATAGATAAATGTTTCTAATAATCAAAGTATAACAGGCTTCCTACAAATTAGGTCATATTTCTCTCCTCACACTTCAGGTAAAGGCAAGTCAAACCAAACTACAGCGCCACCTATTGTTTTGGGGGGGCTCACAGTAAAAATGACCTGATGTTGAGATCCGCGTTCCAGCTTCAGCACGCAGATAGGAATCCCATCACAGCTGTGCGTGTGTGTGTGTGTGTTTTGTTTTTTACCCAGGGCGGGGTATCCCAGGTAGAAGCGGTCGGCCCCCAGCCAGCCCAGGAACAGACTCAAGGCCACGGCCACCTTGTAGGAGTAACCGCTCCTGAGAGGAAGAGGAGGGTCACAACGAAGGTGTCATCATAAAGTCAAAGCTGCGCCTCCTCCGTCAAACACCGACGTGACTCCGTCTGTCGCGAGCGCACGTGTCCCTTTCCACAGTCCTTGAAGCGATCGTGCCACATCTACTTCTGACCGCCACAAAGTAGAGGCTTCATGCTCGCCTTCAAAGACCTCGCCCTCGGGTCAACAAATTTAAGATTAAGAGTAAAGGTCGGAAAGTATTTTCAATCCAAAAATCAGGTTCTTGGAAAACAAACAGGATAACCAGAGCCTGATTTTATGGTTCTTTACTTTTCAAAAAATGAATTAGAAGATTAATC
This sequence comes from Fistularia commersonii, assembly GCF_037954325.1. Classification (NCBI taxonomy): domain Eukaryota; kingdom Metazoa; phylum Chordata; class Actinopteri; order Syngnathiformes; family Fistulariidae; genus Fistularia; species Fistularia commersonii. The sequence continues at coordinate 2,321,011 of NC_141284.1, forward strand.
ATGACATAAACTCCACAACTTGTGACTGACGTGTTTATTATCTACAGTATATCTGACTTACTCTATCGGAGTCGATTAAAGGGTTTCAATATTGAATAAAACACGTAGATTAACTTCGAAACGTTTTTCATTCTGAAAGGTGCTGTTGGTGAATTAATAACTTCAAACAAATTAACTAATTGTCATGCAACTCCACCTCAATCCCGCTGGAGCTTTTCAAACCACACCATGTGGTTCTCAATTAATTAGTATCATATTTTTTCAGCGTTTAAGTGAATTTTTGATCATTTTATCTCTGTCTTCTTGCTTATTCCAGGTTCCTTCATGCTGCGTTCTGACTGGTTGTGCTCAGAAGGTGAGAGAAGGGCCTTCACTGCTTTGCCACAAATATTGGTGAATTTGTTCTTAAGAGTCATGTCATCTTTCCAGATGTGGCGGTGTGTTTCCTTAAAGGTGCAGGACATAGTGTGTGTGTGTGTGTGTGTGTGTGTTCATATACACTCACACATTCCTGCAGGGGATGGTTCTGTTGAATCCCACCTCGTCCCCGCTGAACCTGAACTCTGTCCCGTTGGAAAAACGACAGCTGATGTTTGGAGCTGGGAGGCACTCCACTGCACGCACACACACACGCACACACGCACACACACACACACACACACACACACACACACACACACACAGGTTAATTATCAGAGAAAAACAATCTGAGGTGACCTTCTGATCCACAGTCCCTTCATTGTTTACATTTCTGTCACACTGCAGAAGTCAAAGGTCGTCAGATGACCTCGGGCTCCTGGGTTTCGACTTCTAGACTGAAACCAAACAGTCGGATAGATTACTGCTAAGTAAAATTTATTTCGGTATTTTTGTTAGGAGCTTTCTTGCCATTTTGCAGTAAAACACAAAACTGATTTGAAGAAAGAAACTCAAAGACAAATAAACAAACGATACAAGTGGTTTTATTTGTATTTTTTAAATGTCATTTCTCGACTTTGCTAAATTACAGTTATAACATAGTGGACGAGACAGGCAGGGTGGTGTTTGGAGGAGGAAGACTCACCCCAGGCCGTGGTGTCCCTGCAGGTCTCGGGCTCCTGAGTCGCCTCATTGATCTCTGGTTCTCTGCATCGATACGTGACCCAAGTCAAGGAAGGTGGGATTCCAGTGCACTGACAGACACCCAGGTGTGAACGGACAGGTTGCTTATCCTGACTATGCTTGTTTACTTTACGCCAATTTAGAGACTGGAAAGCTGTCAAGTGTTATTCTCATCCATTCCTACTCCACAAAACTACTTAGTGACATATTTACAGGAATTCTGTTCAACAGTTTCTCACGCTGCAGCTCATTGATTTCCCCAGTTAATACTGTTTTTTTTTTTGTTTTTTTTTAGGATTCACAATATTTTAAACTTTGTCGAAGTTCAGATATTGTATATTAGACGTTTTTAAATGTAAATATCTCAGGATCATGGAGGCTTCAATCCCAGGAAGTCATCAATCAGTGGATCAAATATCCCAAGGTGTTCTTTCACTTTGTACTGATCCAGACGATCAGTTTATTTTAAATACACTGAGCAGCGAATGCAACTCATGCATTTCTTATTATTTATTACCTGTGGTAAATCACATTCAATAGTTAATCGATATCCGTTAGTCAAATATTGGGGAAATTGGTTCTATCGGGAAATCCTTATTTAGTAGTTGATATGTCCGTATTTCATAGGACAGTTTTGCCACGAACAACAAAATTATGAGTATTTGCAAAGAAACAGTATTGTATATGTCTATCTATTGTATCTATATTTTCTGCATCATCTCAGGTGTGTAACGTCTCACGCTGCTAACGTTAGCCAGCTGTTAGCCACCTAGCCGGGACCTGCTGGCGACTTCACTCCGACGAACCGGGGTCGATTCCGGCCGTGAGGATATTGTCCGAGCCGGAGGGAGTCGCAGCTCCCAGCCTCCTCCGTCAGGGCGAGCTGCAGGCGGCTGTAGACGCAGCAAAACACCAGGATCCAGATCCCGACGCGGACGGACGGCAGCCGTCTTCCAGGGGAGGCCATCTTTGCGTGTGTGACGTCACGGGATGCTGCCTTCAGGAGCCCCGGGAAAAACGACAGTGACGTGAAGTACATTTAATTTGACTCAAAGCGTGTTTAAACAGGAAAGACTTCGTGTTTATAAACATGACTAGTCTTACGAGAAGAAAAACAACATTTATCTCAATAAATGTTATCAAATATGCTCTTAAAGAGTGAGGGATTCCACTTTGTTTTGCTTGCACGTTTATTGGACATGTTAAACTAGCATTAGCTGGAATCTGCTTTCCAGTTTCCGGTTTTTTTTTTTTGTCTCGCTATCTCCTGTCTTCTACCTTTCTGTTTATATTTATATTCAAATTTATTTCCTTTTTTTGACATAACTGTTACGCGGCTGTGAAAAGGAATTTCCCTTATGGGGGATCAATAAAGCTTATCATTTCAAAACCGGTCGGGGACATTGTTTTAATATCACTAAACAATATAATTTTAGACATTTCTCGACTTGTTTTTTTCCGTTATATTTTGCATCAACCTTGAAAACCACGCCAGATGTTGAAAAACAAGAGATATAGTGTTATATAGTGACAGTATTCTGTGTCGTCCGCTCTCCGACAGCACCTGAAGGCATCACGGCTCTCCGGCGTCCAGCGGGAGTTGCTGTCTTCAGACCGGCCCTTGAACGCAGCATTAAAGTCACACGGCAGGTGCCGGACCGGACCCGCTTTACGTGAGTTCCCGCAACCGACCGGAACCGCCCGCTTCCCGCAAGTGGTTCCGCGTCGGCCGAACACGCCATCCAAAGCGCACGCAACGGGTTTTTGTTTTTGTTTTGGTTGGAAGACTCCCGGCGGGGCGGGTTAGCATGCTAGCAGCTAGCCGAGCGTCAGCGGGTCAAAGTTTGGAACCAGGGGGGAGGGAAAGTTTATTTATCGTTTCGTTTATTTGCAAAACGACGGGTTTTGACGTCTCCGACGCGTTGGGTTCCTCTTATCCCCCTCCCTCAGGGCGTCGGGCCGGCGCGTCTCCACCCGCGTCATCCAGGTGTTTGTCGGTAGGACTTCGATGCACCTGTCCGCGGCCGGAAAACTTGGAAAAAACGATTACAAAGTGTGGCTCTGCCTAAAAAAAGGGTCGGACCGGCCGGGAACCAGCGGGATCCCCGGCCAAGGTGATCCCGTCGACCCTCCAGAACCGCAGTTTCACTTCCTGCTCCGCCAGGTGTTCCCAGGGGGGGCGGGGAGAGGAGGGGGGAACACTGGTTTCGATGGGAGCCTGAGGCGCTTCTCTCTCTGCTGCTACATGCTAAGCTAACATGCTATGCTAAGAGCCGCTCAGGTGACTTTCCAGTTCACTTGAACATGTTGAGTTTTCTCATCGCCTCCATCTAGTTGTCTTCTCTGCCTTTTTTTTTCTTTCTTTTTTGAATGTATTTCAGTGACTGAGTCACTGATTCAAATATACGACGTGGTAATAAGAGGAGAAACCATAGGGAGACAATAACTGACCCCTGTGTTTTATTTTTATTTACACGCCGTCCGTTACAACGCCAGGAGGTCACTGTCTTTTCAGGGATAAATTCTGTTTTGAATTTTTTTCCTTTCATTTTCATGCTTTGAAAATGCATTTCCACGAAATTAGCAAATGTGTCCCCCAGATTTGATGATTTCTGCTTTGAGGAATTTTGTTAAATTTCCAGATTTGATGTTCCATATTTATAGCTCTGCCTTGACAATTTCAGAATTTCATTTTCAGTTAATGTAATTATAATGATCAGAAATAGCCGAATTCTGCTCTTTAAATATAGATAGATGTTTATTTTATTTTTAGCTTATTATTTACATGCTGGGAAAGTGCATTTAAACAAAATCTGTGGATGTTTCCCGTAGATTTAATAATCTTATTAACATTTCCAGATTTGACCTTCCAAACCGTCTACTGTGTCTTGCTAATTTTAGACAATTTCGTTTTAAATGTAGCTAAATATTGGAATTGTCCTCAATACAAATTCCCCCCTGCAAGTGTAACTATGTAATTATAAAATTGTATTTGTTTAGATATGACATAATTTTGCTCTTTAAATTTTCTTATTCATTTACATGCTGGGAAAATGCATTTCATCAAAATATGCACATGTTTGTTGTAGATTTAATGATTTTATCTCATTTCCAGATTTGACTTTCCAAATTTTTGTTTTAATAGTTCAAAAAAATGTTAGAATACCCTTGAATGAATTCATCTGTTTTTTTCTGACCAAAGCATTACAATGTAAATATTAAATTGATTTGAGCTAAATCTGACCAAATTCTGCTCTTTGTCTCATCATTTTGTTTTGAGATTTTTTTATTATTTCAAATTCTGTAACTCAGCAGGTCAGACAAGACGACGCCCCCTTGGGTTCCGGGTCTTCTATGACAAGCTTCGTCACGTCGGGCGGCGGTTAAACTTCCCCTCCTCGTGATTTCTCTTCCGATCCAATCATCGCCCACCATGTTTGAAAACATCCCCGCAGGTAAGTCCTTTTCCTTAATCCCGTACCTCTTCAGGGATGACGTCCGGTCTGACCACATCCTGCGACGCCACAGTGTCGGCGGCCGAGCGCCAGCAGGTTCTGGGCGCCCTGGAGCGCCTGCAGGCCAAGCTGGTCCAGAGGGAGGAGTGGACCCACAGCGACACACTGGGCAGCCTGAGGGGGGCGTTGCAGAGCCCGCTGTTCTGCCACATCCTGACCCTGCAGAACTCCATCCGCCAGCTGCGCTTGCAGGTATTTTCCAGTACTTGATTGCGATTTAACCGTCTCGCACAAGCTTTGCAAAAAAGAAAATAAGCAGGAAACAAACGCTTGCAAGAAGTTCTTAGAAAACAAACAGTACACAGGCACGTCGAGTCAGGATCGCGGAGCGGATAGAAGCCGGGAAATCCACCGCCGTGCTCATTTTTAAGCTAGTTCCCGTTTGAGAAGCTAAAAGACAGTGTGACAGACGGGACAAACCATTGTCCTCGTACAAGGACATTGTCCACAGAACCCAGGGACATAATGAAGCCGGGCTGGATCAATAGACCCCCTCCCAAACCCCCACCCCCGACACAGGTAATGTATTAACGACCTTTCCTCTCACATTGTGAATCGGATCAGTCCGGCTGACGGAGCAGATCCCATTTCATCAATACGCCTCGACAAGGCCGTTACTCAAAGCGCCGGCCCACATATTACAGCCTGATAGATCCGATGTGGGTGGGGAGGGGCGTGGAGGGGAGGGGGGGTTCATACACCCGCGACAGCTTCGCCGACGCCTTCATAGACTGGCGGTGACCTTCGCAGCACTTAGAGTATGAAGCGCCGCGTCACTTACAGCCATTATCTTAATTTGGCCTGCGGATTGTTTACTGTGAGGGCGCCGCGTCACGCCGGGCGCCGCAGGAATACTGATGTAGGGGGTGTGAGGTGGGAGGGCCCTATCCCCCCCACCAACCATGGGAAATAGTGTCAGATATACTGAGGAGACACGCAGCCGTGATGTGGGTGGGTTTGACATGACGCACATCGTCACACTGCCCCGTGTGGTGACTCCACACAAGACAGGTTCTTTTCTGCAGGATTTATTTTAGATTTCGATTTCCTGATTTCTGGAAGTCCCTTTTCTTTTCTTCAGATGATTTCCTGCTCAGTTATGCTCATGCTTTTACTCTGCACTTATTCGCCGACATTTTAATGTTTATTTTATTTATGCGTTTTATTAAATACGTAGAAAGTGAGCTGAGCTTGTCCCTCCTCTGTGATGCAACGCTGCACTGCCAATAACAAGTTGACGTCACTTCCTGCCTGATGTCACTCTCTGGCCCGCAGCTGAACGCGATGCCGTCGGACACCGGCAGCGACTTCAGCTTCTCCAAGAAGGGTCAGCTGATAATGAGCGCGGTGGGTCCACCCAGCAGCTCTGCCCCGCCCCCGTTGTCCACCTCCTCCTCCGTCCTCACCAGAAGCTCCTCTCCACCCACCCGCCGCCCTCCGCCCTCCGCTGACCTCCTACAGAAATGGATCCTCGCTGCCGCTAAGGTAGGTGGAGGCACGACACAACGTGATGGTCCACACGTACACACACACACTCCTGAGCTGACACTCTGTGTGTGTGTGTGTGTGTGTGTGTGTGTGTGTGTGTGTGTGTGTGTGTGTGTGTGTGTGTGTGTGTGTGTGTGTGTGTGTGTGTGTGCGCGCGTACATCCACAGGACCGCCACACTCAGCTGGTCAGTCTGACTCGGCCTCAGTCCGGCGGTCTGGGCTTCAGTGTGGTGGGCCTCCATCCAGCAGGTGGCAGCAGTCACGGCGTCTTCGTCAAGCAGATCCAGCCTGGAGGCGTCGCTCACAGGTTCTGATACCACAGCATGGAAATTCAGAAGGGGGTGGGCTAAAGGAGCGCTAAGATATCAAGATATGTTATGTTCGCCAACCTTTAGCTGCTCCAGCTACATCAGGATTCAACAGGGATGGGCTTGGCTTTGTATTAGCATCCACCGGCAGCATCTTTAGCATTTAAACAAATGTTGCATGCAGCACTGAGTAACGTTAGCAGAGCTTTAGCACCTGCTCTCTGATGATAGAGGCTAGCAAGGCTAGCGTCAGGCTATATCTGAAAGGGGTTGCTAGCATGATGTGGGCGCAGCGCCGTCCTGCGTTGACATTGTCCACACGTGGCCACAGGGACGGGGGTCTCCAAGAGAAGGACCAGATCCTGGTGATAAACGGCAGCCCGCTGGAGCCGGGGATCAGCCAGCAGGAGGCGCTGGCCCTGCTGCAGCTGCAGCCCGGGCACAGCGTGGAGCTGGTGGTCGCCAGGGACCGCCCGGCCAAATCGCCATCGCCAACCGCCGAAACTTCCGCCATCACGGGCACGGTAAGAAGCCTCTCAGCCACCAGGGGGCGTCACACTCAGTTGTTCTCTTTTCATCCTGTCCTCCTCCTTCTCCCAGCTGACTTTGACAGGAACAATTATAACGACCTTAGAACAAAACCGCTGCTTCGTCTACTATTTGTGTTGATGGTCGATCGATGGCGGGTGTGCGTGCGTGTGTGTGTTGGGGGGGGTGGAGTGATGTCATCTCAGCAACGCCATTGTGTCCTGCCGGCTGAGCAGCAGGGGTCAGAGGTCATCGCGGGGATGAATAACGCATCATGACCGGGGCCTCGACCTGGTCGGTTGTTTTGTGTTGAAGCGCGGAGGAGAATAATGTCATTTCTCTTCCTCCAGCGACTTCCTCCTAATTCTATGGATGTTTTGCTCTCACTTACATGTCAGCGGTTGGAAATCTAATCTTGTTTGGTCCCCCGGTGAGCGCAGAGAGCTGCGGCGCCCCCTACTGCACACTAAATGTAGCTTATTCAGTAATAACTGGTGTTTTAACGAACAGCATCCCGGCACGCTGGTTGTCCTCTCCGGGGGGGGTTGGGGTGCAGAGGGTTACTGGAGCCCTAATGACTGGCCACTGTTTCACACAGAACTGCTCCCCCCAAGCTTGGATGGGGGCCACGTCCCGCATTCCAGTTAAATCGTGACGCCGATTACAAACAGCACGACGACAAAAAAAACAAAACATCCCTGGTGACACCAGTGAGGCCACCCGTCTTTTTTCCATGACAATTCTGCATTGGTTTTACTCGATAATGAGATCTGATTTATCTGTGATTTTCCAATTTTGTACGATTTACAGCCGAATGTTTGGCCTGTTGCTGGAGATGAACTGCTCATTTCCCGTCTGTTTCCCAAATTATTATTTTTTTTTTCAAACCCTAAAAGAAACAACCTTAGAACGACAATGAGAGATTTTGAAAGTTAAAGTTAATTTCAATGTAAATGTGTTTGTGCGGGTAAAATAATCAGACAGTTACCTGCTGGTTCGTGCTGCGGAAGACCCTCCCATCAGACCATCGGTGTGCATGTGTGTGTGTGTGTGTGTGTGTGTGTGAGAGAGAGATCGATCAGAGCTTCAGGCTGGTTCTGACCTGCTGAGGCTGAGCGCCCTAGCCTGCAGCCTGGAGGCCCCTCCTTCTCACCAAAACATCTTCATACAATAGACCAACTCTTGGGACTTCTTGTTTGGCTGTTTTTAAGATTGTCCACGCCCTCCAGATCTCAAGAAGACACCGTCAGACCATTATAAGTGTCAGGATTTACTCCCCGTGTGTGTGTGTGTGTGTGTGTGTGTGTGTGTGTGTGTGTGTGTGTGTGTGTGTGTGAGCAGGACGAGTGGGGTCACGTGGAGGTGATCCAGCTGGTGAACGACGGCTCGGGGTTGGGTTTTGGCATCGTGGGGGGGAGGCCCGGCGGCGTGGTGGTCCGGACCCTGGTTCCTGGCAGTGCGGCCGACAGGGTGAGACACCGCCGCGTCCACGCTTGATTCACCATTAATCACCATGAGTGTTTCCATGGAAACCACGCTCAGCCCGCTTTTTTTTTTCTTTCTCCTCCAATCAGGACGGACGTCTCCGCACAGGTGACCACATCCTCCGCATCGGGGACACGCCCACCGCCGGACTCAGCAGCGACCAGGTGGTCAAGGTGCTGCAGGCGTGCGGCAGTCATGTGAGCATGGTGATCGCCAGAGACCCCTGCGGTCAGAGGTCAGCCGCCCCGCCTCCTCCAGACTCCGCCCCCGTGACCACGCCACCGCCCCAACCAGCCCAACGCAGGGTCAGCAAGATGGTGAGGAACCACCACAACGGCTCAGGGAGACACCCGTCACATCATTATCCGTCAACTACTGTGTGTGTGTGTGCGTGTGCGTGTGCGTGTGCGCGTGCGTGCGTGCGTGCGTGTGTGTTGCAGCCCAACCTTGAGGGATACGAGATCCATGAGGTTCCACTCACCAAGAAGGACGGCCAAAGTCTTGGTATCTCCATCATTGGCTACAATGCCTTGACCAGCCAGGGTAAACACACACACACACACACACACACACACACTGGTACTATTTTGAGTAATGACAGTTGCATATCATTAAATAAACATGTAATCTGATTACAGTGATGGGTTGCATCATCCTAACTGGTTGGTTTTGTGTGTGTGTGTGTGTGTGTGTGTGTGTTGGCGCGTGTCAGATGCTGTGGGTGTGTTCGTCAAACACGTGGTTCCAGGATCAGCGGCCGATCAGAGTGGAAACATCCGAGTCCACGACCGCCTGATTGGAGTAAGACCCCTTTACTCGCCTGATTTAATCCTGATTTCATCCGGATGGTATGCAGGAAATAAAATAATATCATTAATTCATAAAATAACAATTAATTAAATACCAGCTCTGAAAACAGGGAGGAGTTTCACAGTATTTGTTCCCAAAAAGTTTCAGAATAATTGAAAACAAAAGGTAATTATTGCTGTAATATAACGTAATTCTCCTCGTCAGTCTCAGCCAATTAGAAATTGGCTGGAGTGATGGGGGTCATGTGATACTGCGATGTTAAGGCTGGCAGTCTAAGGTGGTGTGTGTGTGTGTGTGTGTGGGTGTGTGTGTGTGTGTGTGTGTAGCTGGACGGTGTCAGCCTCCACGGTCTGACCAATCAGGAGGTCCTGGAGGTGATGAAGCAGACGGGCCAGACAGTTCTGCTGACAGTGGTCCGGAAGAAGACTCGAGGCCTGGAGAGATCACTGGACAAAGGTGTGTGTGTGTGTGTGTGTGTGTGTGTGTGTGTGTGTGTGTGTGTGTGTGTGTGTGTGTGTGTGTGTGTGTGTGTGTGTGTGTGTGTGTGTGTGGTGCAGGGGTGAACCTTACAGAACTCTGACCTTCAGATATAAAATCCAGACTCATTTTCCAGTGTCCTCTCAGTTCTCTGCTCACATTCTCCCGTTAACCTTGGATCTTCAGGCCTCCAGCGTCGTCCAGACGTTGATGCTCAAAGTCCCATAGATGATCTAGGGGTCTATAAGTGGAAATCCGTCGGTCGAGTTCCGTCTCTGTCCTCACACTTCCTGTGACGGGGCTGCGATAGTTCCTTCATGGCACCACAACGGAGGCGAAACCCACGTTTTCCTGGGTTCTCCGTCTTCCTCCCGCCGTCCACAAACATCTGGCAGGTTCACTGAAAACCCCAAATTGGCAGCTAAAGCCCAGCTCCTGCTCTGTCCTTTATGAGCAAATTCGCGCAGAGGCTACGCAGCTGCGGGACGTAGATGTTCGGATCTCCTCCGTGGACCAGCTTCTTCTGGGAAGGAGGAGTCGGGTCCGGGCGCCAAAGGCCCTCGTCGGAGGAAGTTAGCGGACTAAAGTTGTGCCGTCCCCCCGCCCTCCGCCCTCCACCTTCCGTCCTCCGTCCAGATTACGATGACAAATTTGTTTACGGCTCGCTGTAATTTTCCCCCGGCCCGCTCTCCTTCCTCCTCCTGCGCCGCCGTCCGCCGAGATTAATTCTCTCAGTTCGGGGTCATTTTTTTGTCTTGCGATCAGCCGCCGGCCGGCGCCGCTCACCCCGAGGCCGGAGGGGGGAGCGGGAAGGGGTGTTATCTCCTCCCTGTCTCCTCTCTCATTACCGGGAAGCAGCGGGGTATTCCTCTTATCTGACAGGGAAATACTTTGCGGGTTATAGATGGCCTGCGCTCGCCGCCGGCCCGTGGGGTCAGAGGTCACGGCGGCTCGCGCCCGTGTTGCGTTCGCGGGCGCCCGGACAGTCTGGACTTTCATGCACCGGGGGAGGAACCCCGGTGCACGGATCGTACATATTCGTCCACCGCGGGGAGCTCGTAGTGTTGGAACACACTCGAGGTCTTTAGGTCTTCTGTCAATCTGTCCTTCCATTCTAATGTTCTTCTTTCCCTCCTTCCTTCCCCTCTACTGTTTTTCTTCCCTTCTATCCTTCTATTCGTCCTCTCCTTACGTTCTTCTTTCTCTCCATCCTTCTGTCCATCTGTCCTTTCATTCCTCTCTTCTTCCGATCTTCAGTCAGTTGCTGATGTGTGTGTGTGTGTGTGTGTGTCAGTGGGCAGGGAATCATCCCGCCGGTCATCACGGAGGTCACTGGAGGTCGGCGATAAACCTACTGCCTCCGTCTCCACGGCAACAAAGCAGGAACAGCTCAATCCACCTTCGACACATCCATCGCATGGTGAGCGATCTTTCTCTCTCTCACACACACACACACACACACACACACACACACCAGGTGACAGTCTCAGTCCTGTCATGTGACCCGGAGGAGAAAACCCGTCCCTCAGACCCACAAAGTTATTTCCTCTCTTTTTATTCCTCATTACCTTTGCTAAGTGGCCAAAATGCCACTGTAACGCCTGGCCGTGCCCCCCCCACACACACACACGCACACACACACACACACACACACTTCCCGTCAACCCAGCCAACAGATGTAAAGTGTCCGAGCTGTCGGACGGCCTCGCCGCGATGTATTACCCCGTTTATTCAGCTAAACGCCACAGATTAATTGCTCCGGGAAGGCCGAGGTTAGCAATGCTAATTTAATCAGAGCTGGGAGCCGCACCGTGACTCCGGCTGAGGAGGAGGAGGAGGAGGGTTGTCCTCCTCAGGTTCCTTCTCTCCTGTCAGATGCAAGGGTTACAGCCTCTGTAATCCGACCCGACAGACTGGCTGCTATACACACCCGTAATTTACACACACAGTAAGAGTTTTATTAATAAATAAGATCCATTGTGTGTGTGTGTGTGTGTGTCTGCAGCTACAGAGGCAGAACTGAAGGCCAAGTGGCAGCAAG
>NC_141284.1:2337764-2617764 GCF_037954325.1 Fistularia commersonii
GAAGGCTCCGATCTTTTCCCCCTTTTCTTCTTACCCTTTTCGCATTCCATGTTTCCCTCTACCCTCCAGACTCATTGATACCTGATACATTATTGACTATTGATCGTCATCTAACCTCCCCCCCAGGATCCCATGGACCCCGGCCGGTGTGTGATGGTGATCCGCTCCCTGGTCGCCGGCGGTTCAGCGGAGCGTCGCGGCGGTCTGCTCCCCGGAGACCAGCTGGTGTCGGTGAACCAGACCCCGCTGGACCGGCTGACCCTGGCCCAGGCCGTGGACGTCCTGAAGGCGGCGCCGCCCGGCACCGTCCGCCTCGGCCTCCGCAAGCCCCTGGTGGTGAGTCCGTGCGAGGTCGCCCGATTTCCCACCAAACACGGAGGTCGCGCAGGGAAACATCTGGAGCTTTAGAAGATAAACTCTGAGACTGACGTTTGAAGGGGTTTGATTTGAGAATAATTCCTGTTAGACGCGGGAGATGAGATTCATGTCAGACCGATCAATGCTCGTGTGTGTGTGTGCAGGTGGAGCCACCCGGAGGGGCAGGCGAGCACAGCGACACACACCTTTCCCCACCAAAGGTAACACACACACACACACACACACACCTTGGATGCAGCCCATTCATCTTATATTTCTATTTCTCCCAGAATTCCTCCTTCAGAGTTTGTTATTAATGACTTACTGCCAAAACAGCGAGGATTGTCGTCTCCTGCTCCACATACACACACACACACACACACACACACACACACACACACACACACACACTGAAAAGCGGAATTTCATCAGTTTGTCTTTGAGCTGATTTCCTGGCGCCTGGCGTCTTAGCAAACAGAGGAATTGGTGTGTTTGGTGAAGCCCAAACCAAATAATACCCGGAATCAATCTTCTGTGTGTCGTCATGGCGACAGGGCTTTTTTTTTTTTGTTTGTCCCCGTCCCCCGCCCGCCCTCGCCGGGGTCTGGAGCAGAACGACCGCATGGTTCCTGCTCCACCCTGATTCTTCTGCTGTATCTGTCTGCGGAGGCGACCCTCAGCAGCGCCCCCCTCTGGACAGCATAGCCAAGGAGTGTGTGTGTGTGTGTGTGTGTGTGTGTGTGTGTGTGTGTGTGTGACATCTGCGGACCCTGACTGTTGGGAAGGAGGAGGCCAAGTGTGCCGGTAACATCTTGCGGTAGATCCTCAGAGCAGAACATGGAAGGGTTCTGAAGTTTGAAAGGTCGAGTGGATTTAAAGTTGTTGACCTCAGGAGAACCCGACACGCATCATCCAGAGAAGAGCCTCCATCCACCCCTCCGTCCTGCTGCTCATCCAGTCAATTTCTACTCATTTGACCATTAATGTCTTCTCTTACCTCGGCTTGATTCCCTCCATCCTCCTTCATCCCTCCACCTCTCTCTTCCCTCCATCCCTCCCCCGCTCCCGAACTTCCTCGAACTTCCTAAACGCAGAAACGGAAGGAAATAAAAAAGACGAGTGGCGTGGTTTCGGCTGTTGCTAGCCGCTAGCCGCTAGCCGTCGGCCGTGGAGCCGAACGAGCGCCGTGATTGGTCGGTTTCCGGCGCTCCCGCGTCGGCCCGTCCGTTCCTCCTCGCTCCTGAAAGTCTTTCACCTCCTTCCTGTCGTTCTGTCGTTCCTCTTTCATCCTCTCCTCTGAACCCCCCAACCCCCCCTAATCTCTCCTCTCCTGGAGCTGCTGACTCAGCAGGAGTTCGGCGTGTAAAGTGCTCCATCAGCTGCAGCGTGGGGGGGCTCTGAGGACACTGCAGTACCAGTACTACTGCAGTACTCTGCAGTAGTATAGTACTATACCGGACCCTTTGGGCGTCCCACGATAGGATGCACGCATGTACGTCTGTGGTGTGGCTGCACGGGCCGAGATGATTGATGCTAGCCAGTTAACCCCTCCAAATGTCCGCTCAAGCCAAGAAAAGAAAAAAATTGATGCCGAACGCCACGTCTTCAAGATATGGAACGCTTAATATTTATTTCCAGAAGACTTGTCTGATGAAGATGGTCGGGTAATTTGCTCGCAAAATCGACAAGGGTTTTTTTTTTTTTTTTACAAAGCTTTGCAGAGCACAAAACGTAGATGTCAGGGCAACTTACGCCATATCCCACAAAATCACCAGAAAAAGTAAGCTGTAATCAGACAGTGTTTGTTGAACTCTGCAGCAGCAATATGCTATCATCTAAGAGCTTTTTGCATGATGTTGATCAATTTCATTTCTTTAACATGCTACTAAACACCTTTTTAGTGTTTGTGAAGGTCAACACGTTAGACCTTCTGTTTGTATTGATTAATATTTTATGATTCTGACAACCAGCAGCAGCTAATCAATATATCTAATTCACTGGCATGATTAATCTTGAACAGAAATAAATTTAAGTGATCATCGGTTCAGCGCTCGAACACCATTTTGGTTTCTCATGGTGTAAAAATGAACTGCCCACCCCTGTGCCAGACCATCTACTACACCGACGACCACTGCAGTGCTGCGCTTTGCATCAGGCTGTCTAGCAGTACTACTGTGCAGGTACTCGGCACCGGACGGTTACTCCGAGTACTAGCCCTTGAGTACTACTGCTACACATGGTACTGAGCGGGAGCATTGAAATACTGCAGCCTCTCTCATCCTTCCTAAATGCTGTTTATTTTTGCTGTTCCCTCAAACAGCTGCGGAGAGGAAACTCAATATCATCATCAATGTCATCAAAATTAATTTTCAAGAAAAAGATAATCAATTAGGTCAACCTTTGTGTGTGTGTGTGTGTGTGTGTGTGTGTGTTCTAGTGTTCTCCACCTTCTCACTCACAAGTTTCTTCAAAAACAAAATAAGAAGATGACTAGAAAACATGGAAGTAAATTTCAATATAGCAACATAATGTGATGATAATTAGACATATAAATAGTAACCACAGTGTAATAGATTACAAAAATAATCGCCAGGATTAAGGCCTGTTATTCAAGGGATATTCTCTTCTGGTCATGTGACCTTCAGCTTCCCGTTGCCTGTGAGTCCGCCTGCTTTGAACCGAGTGCGGGGTCTTGAGATGCACACACACACACACACACACACATACACACACTCGAGAACGTCCGCCGCCATGTGCGACGGCGTGACGAAGATCTCGGCCGCCCTCATCGTCTAATGGCCGGGACGGCGAACGACACGGCGCTTAAATCTTGTGAATGTGAGTTCAGGCCAGCGCCCATCCGTCTGCAGAACATCCTGTTAGCGATATGAGCTGCGGGCCGCGGCCGCCGTCCGCTCCTCACCTCCATTACGCCGCGGTGATGGGCCGGCGTCCCGGGCCCAGATTAAAGAGCAGAGCGGCGAGTCCTTGCGGAGGGAAATTAGCCTAAGTGTTGTCATTAATAGGCGGCGGGCCGGTCTAATGTCTGGGTCGTAACGTTAAGGAGAGGGTAGCGGCTCAGATCTGCTGAGGGAGGCTCTTTGGGGAGGCGACCACGACCTTTATGTGGCGGGAGATGGAGGCTAATGGCTGCGACTTTATCCTCCCGATGGCGAGATGACGTCTCCTCCTCTTCTTCTTCTTCACGGTTGAAGATGCAGGAGACGCTCCTCCTCGGCAGGGAGGTCAGAGGGCGCCTGGATCGAAGCCGAGGTTCTTCATAACCGAACCTGGTGAATCGGGTCGCTTCCGTTTAGCCAATCGCAGCGGCCCGTCGGGTCACGTGACCTCTCCTGCCCACCGCCGTCTGTTTCGTTGGTCTTCCCGAGGTCATGTCAGGCCTCCTCTTCATCACCTTTGACCTCCTGCGCGCTCTCCAGGGCTTCGGAGACGGCTCTGCGCTGCCGGAAGACCTCCAGGAAGAGGACGACGACCAGGAGCTGATCCTGGACGGCGGCCTCCCTCGCTACGCCTCCTCCTCCCTGACCTCGGACCTGCCGCCGCCAGAGGAGGGCCGGGAGATGACCGTGGATGAGGAGGAGCAGGAGGAAGAGGTGGAAGAAGAAGAAGAAGAGGAGGAGGAGGTGAAGCCAGTTGAGGACAAGGTGGAGGAGCAGACAGGCTCACTGCCCAGGAGAGAGCCTCCATCCTGGGAAGAGTGGAAGCTGGCCGTCCTGCGAGGTGGAGGAGCCCTAGAGGAGGTGAGGACCTCCTGATAGAGGATCCACAAGGTGGGGTGAGACCACCCAGCTTCTAACACGGGCGTCTCTCAGACCAGGACCAGAGGGGAGGAACCACAACAGGAGATCAGCAGACCGGACCTCCTCCAGGGTGAGAAACAGGAGAAACAGAACCAGCTGGGAGCTTCCACCCATACATGAGTTTCTTCTTGTGTGTGTGTGTGTGTGTGTGTGTGTGTGTTGCAGACTCCGGGGACACCGAAGCAGACTCGGAGCTGACTCTTACCGACACCGACAGCGAGTCAGTACCTTCATCCTCCTCCTCCTCCCTGGGTCATCCAGGCTTCAGCGCTCCGTCCTGTGTCTCCCTCTGCTGGCCGTCGCTGGAAACAGCGCCGTTTCATTTGATAATTACAGTCGTTACGTTTAATGAGAATAATTAGAGTGAAAGTGTTTAACGGAGGCGGGCCGGAGCCGCCCGGAAATAATCAGCCGAGGTTCACCATGCAAAAATCTTTTGTCCTCCGAGGTCCATTAGGACGATTGACATGGAGAGGAGAAGGAGGAGGCGGAGCCAGGCGGCCACTCTGCCAATCAGAAGCCACAGGTAGGCAAGCGTCTCACAGGACCGCCTGTCAATCAAACTCTTAAGTTTAACTTTTTTTTTTTTTTTTTTCTGCAGGGACCTTCCAGAGAGGGGGGAGGGCGAGGGGGAGGAGACCCCCGCCTTCAGCCACTGGGGACCCCCACGCAGGTAAGACACACACACACACACACACACACACACACACACTCCGGTATCGACCCAACCTGCCAAAAACCTGCCTCCCCTTTGGAGGTATTAGGGAATAGCAGGGTAATAACAGTGTTCCTCCCCCCAGGGTGGAGGTCTGGGCCGAGGAGGGTCAGTCTCTGGGTCTGAGCATCGTGGGAGGTCGTCATGTGATCAAGCGTCTGAGAAACGGCGAGGAGCTGCGGGGAATCTTCATCAAGCAGGTGCTCGCGGAGAGCCCGGCGGCCAGGAGCCAGAGCCTGAAGACCGGGGACAAGATCCTGGAGGTGGGACAGGGCTAATGCCTGGAATGGGTTCTGGCTCTCACACACACACACACACACACACACACACACACCTGAGAGTGATAATGATGTGTGTGTGTGTGTTGGTATAGGTGTCCGGTGTGGACTTGCAGGATGCCAGCCACGAAGAGGCCGTCAACACCATCAAATCAGCACCGAGCCCAGTCATCTTCATCGTGCAGAGTCTGTCCACTACTCCCCGGGTACACACACACACACACACACACGCACGCACACACACACACACACACACACACACACAGGTTGTGTTCTTTGCTGAAGAAATTCATTAAAACATCGTTCAACGATGTCATTGTTTGTAGGTGAGTATTTTTGTGTGTGTGTGTGTGTGTTTATAAATTTCATTTATTTATGAATGATATTTTTAAAATACGCTAGAAAAATTGTTTTTGTTGAATTATCTCCCTTTATTGGAAACAACAGCGCTTATTAGTGTGTGTGTGTGTGTGTGTGTGTGTGTGTGTGTGTGTGTGTGTGTGTGTGTCTTCCAGCCTGTCTCTCTTACGGCTCCAAGCTACAACAAGCACAAGACCAGGAGGACGACATCTCTGGTAGTTCATTTTAATTTCAATGTATTAGCATTTTAGCTTAGATACATTTTTTAATAGTTTTCCATAAAGGGATAATTTTCGAGGCCCCTGGAGGTCAGAGGTCACCGACCTCAGCCTTTAATTAAACGGAGCTGGGTGCTGTGCACGGGGTGTCCAGCGGGGGGCGGCAGGGGGTCGCGGATTGTCCCTCGATGTCATCAGACCGGGTTTTTACAAATGATTACTGGCGATGAGGTGATCATCAGGAAGGACCACAACTGGATTTTCCCTCATCAGTTACGACTCTTCGCTTTTTATCGTACTTGCAGAAACCCGGCGCCGCCCTGCCGCCGCTCAGACGGCCCCCGCCGTACCGGCCCCCCCGGCCGTCAGAGCCGGATCCGGAGCTGAAAGAGGCCAAAGGTCAGTGGGTGTTACCGGGACCCCAAAGCAGCAGGGAGATCAAACGCCTCTGAATGTTCCGCCTTTCATCCTTTCCCTTTGATCCTTCGCCGAAAAAACCGCCGAACGCGATGATTTCACAGAACGGTTATTATTCGCACTTCCTGTCGTTCCCAATGTGCTCGCCGTTTTCTACAGAACAGCCCAGTGCAGCGCACACACCTTTATGGATTTCACACTAAATCCTTTTTTTTGATCATTTGAAACCAAATGTTTTTCCCATTGAGATGAATGGGATATTAAAATAAGAGCCTCCGTGATTGGAGGTGATGTGATGTGATCCTCCTGCCACAAGGGGGCGCTAATGAGCCCCGCAGAAGAGCAGGTTCACCTGATAAACAGCAGCTGAATGTGGGCGGAGTCAGGAGGGCGAGAAGGCGGAGCTAACCGGCCACCTGTATCGCCACTCGTGGCCGCTAACCCATCTTTGTTGTCATGGAAACAACGGCAGTAGCTGTTTTTTTGTCAACTGTTGGTTGTGCTGCGCCATCTTTGTTTCTGGGCCCTCCGGGCGCCGCTCGTGTCCCATGATGCTTTGCATGCCTGGTTGGTCTCTTCTGATTGGCTGGATTCCCTGGTGTCTGTCAGTCTGTGTGTGTGTGTGTGTGTGTGTGTGTGTGTGTGTGTGTGTGTGTTAATTTGTGTGTTTGTGTCTTTGCAGGTCTTGTCTGACCCCGCGGCCTCCAGTCTCATCTATAGGTCCATGTTGTCCAGCTGGAGGACATTCTTAGACCTCCTCTCGTGTTCTATCTCTCTCTGGGTTTCCCTTGCTGACGTGTGTGTGTGTGTGTGTGTGTGTGTGTGTGTGTGTGTGTGCGCCTGCTCTGCGTGCGTTGGGTCGTTGGTTTCCCGGCGGCGGTGCTGGGTTCTCCTCTGGTGTTTGGGTGGTCTCTCTGGAGGATCAGCCGCCGGGTGCTGGTGAAGGTCTCGGGTCTCTTGGACCAGCAGAGGTTCTCCGGGTTCCTCCGGCTCAGGAGCCAGCGGAACGTTGAGCTCTGGTTTCAGACAGGAGAACCTGGGAGACCTCTGAGGACCCTCTGGTTTCTCACTTCCCGGTTCTCTCTGGTGATTCAGAATATCTAGTGTTTGTGAATCAATCCGATCGACGAATATAATCACTACTGATCAATCAATACCATTGATCCCAGATTGGATGTTTCAGACCAAATAAAACCTGAGGATTTTCAGTCTAAACCTCCTGAACAGTCTCTTTTTTCTTCAGGGTTAGAACAATAATCAATAATCAGGTCCTCAAGACTGAGAAGACCCGGTAAGGGCCCTGCAGCTTCACATTCTCCAGGTCTTTAGATCCTGGGCTGAACCTGGTCCTGGTCCTGGTCCTCCAGGATGTTCAGAACAGGAAGTTGTGGTCCCTGGCAGCTGATTGGCCGAGGACGGAGGAGGGAACTTCTCCACATGCAATGGGGTTTGATAAATGCTGCTTATCATCTTGTTATGATGGGATGTTTGTTCGGTAGTTTTGGCTGCGGCCACCAGGGGGCTCCAATCTCCCCAGCATGCGATTAAAAACCCCAGGAGAGTGTGAATGTGTGTGTGTGTGTGTGTGTGTGTATTGTGCCTAATGGTCCTTGACCTGATTTCTGACTCTCCATGGAGGCTGAGCGTATATATTGTGTGTATGGAAAGGTTGTCTGTTTGAATCTGTCGACCCCTGACCTTTCAGTGGCTGCCATTGGGGGACTGTAGGCTGCCTATTATTTTGTGGACACACACACAGTGGCTTTTCAAAGTTTATTAAAATCACACACGTCTCTTACCCAGGTGATGTCCTTGAGAGGAGAATGGTCACGCACAAGCTCCCACACACTCGCACACTAATCTGGTTTGTGGATCAGGCTGATCCTGGAACTTTCCGGTTCTGACACCAACGAAACAGTCAACCTGGAGATTTTACAATAAAAGCACTGACTGCATGGATGAAGTGATATTCGTATATTTTTCGATATTTTTTTATCTCGAAAACAAGTAATATATGTCAGGTTTATTTGTAATGTGGCTTCTTCAATCAATAACTGATTCAGTCCCGTCCAATCAAACGTGGCGTTCCTCACCCATGACGTCGTCGCGTCCGTCCTTTTTATTTATCTCGTTTTTAACTAAATCCTCCAGACGAAGCGTGAACATATGGAAAGAGCTTTCAGGTGCTGGAGTGGGCGGGGCTTAATGGCACGAGGAGGAAGTGGGTCGGTGGCGCCGACGAGACCGAAATCTAGGCTGCAGAAGGTCAGGCAGGTGCTGCGTCCAGCAGACGCTGATGGGCCCTCAGAACCACCCAGATACCACAATCATTTTATTATTTTGCTTTGATTCATTTTTTTAAGACATCTAAAGCTTGAAACACAACGCCTTCTAGCTGTTACCAAAACACACACACACACACTTTGTGTGTTTCTGCTAATGAATCAGACCATACTCCTTTGGAATATAGATGTAACACATATGTACCTCTGTGTGTGTGTGTGTGTGTGTGTGTGTGTGTGTGTGTGTGTGTGTGTGTGTGTGTGTGTGTGTGTGTGTGTGTGTGTGTGTGTGTGTGTGTTTTGTGGCTATATTGACTTTCAAACCTCTTTCTGTCAGCAGCATTTGTGTGTGTGTTCTCATTTGTTGCTGGCTGGATCCACATTCACTTGCTGACAGTGTCAATGAAGGCAGCTTATGGAAAATATGTGTGTGTGAGAGTGAGTCATAGGAAATTGTGATGGAGAGACAATGTGCAGATGTCTGTGTGTGTGTGTGTGTGTGTGTTTGTGTGTGTTTGTGTGCGTGAGTGTTGGATCAATAAGATCAACAGAACAGATGTCTGTGTGTTTGTTTCCAACCATCTCCTCTTCTTTGAAGGTGCAATCTCTGTCTCTCTCTCTCATACACACACACACACACACACCACACACACACACACACACACACACACACACACACACTCACGCACACACACACATTTTACAAATGACACAGAGCCAGGCACACAGACCGAAAGACAAATACACAAAAATTAACAAACACAACACAACCGTGCACACGCATACATTCACACACACAGGCACAGACAGAGAGGCACACACACACACACACACACACACACACACACACACACACACTCACACACCATTTCCAGCTATTTTTTTTGCTGAAAATGCAAATCTTCCACGCAGCATGGAGGAGGAGGAGGGGTCTGGAGGCCTTGAGCGGCTCCTGGCTTCTATCAGGACTTTCCAGGGCGCCTTTAGGATGCCGGAGGTCGTTCACGAGGATCCTCTGGTTGGTGGAGGGGGCTTTATTGATCCGTGCTTTATCGATCGATTGGTTTTCTTTTTGACGTCTGGGTTCAGAGGGAGCCGGCGGGGAACGTTCGTCCGGAGCTTTCTGCTCATTGGCCCTCCGGTCGACTCCCGCCGTTTTTGATCCATCCATCCATTTGATATCCATCCTAAGACAATAACACCAAAAACAACAAGGTGGGAAAAGCAAAAAGGGGAAAAGCGCTTCGGCTTCTCTTCTCAGCCCGGCCGACGTTCGTCTTCATCGCGGGAGCGTTTCTTATTACGACTCTTTATCATCAGCCCGATGGAGCGGAGACGCTCGGTCGGCCACGGTAATCGAGCGCGCGTGTGTTTGCGTTTCTATTTTGGACGGAGTGTCTCCGGGATAAAACACAGCTCATGTATTTATTCATCGGATAAATAAATAAAGATATTTATTTACTGGAATGTCCCTGCAGTACCGCAGATCACCACCGGGGGCGCCGCGACGGCAAGGGTCTTGTCGGATACCTTGTGTTTTTTCGGCCGCCGGACAAAGTTGGACATGTCGGCGTTTTCGCAGACGCTCCCCGACGGGAGGCTGGTTGTGTTTTCACAGGCGGCGGCGGCGGCACGGCGACGGTGGAAGGAGGCGACAGAAAATAGATTTGGGGGGAGCATGGGGGGAGGAAGGGGGAAGAAGGGGGAGCTTGGGGATGACAGCGAGGCAGAGGGAGGGGGGAGTAATCGAGGTTGGAGTGAATAACGGCTGCTGGTCGCTCTCTTCCTCAGTATCACAGCAGCCGCCTCAGACACACACACACACACACACACTCTGTCTCTCTCACACACACACACACAGACGACTCGTGCTCTGGATCTCCAGCTAACCCGACGCTCGTCCAGATTACATGGTGTGACTGAAGTATGGACGATGCTGCCACCGGGTGAGTGCGGTCTCACTGCGTGTGCACGTGTGTGTGTGTGTGTGCGTGTGTGTGTGTGCCTCTATGTGTGTCTGTGTGTGTGTGCAGTTTGGGTGTCGCAGCTGCAGTGTGAACATTTCAGTTAAGAGATGATCTGTGTTCTTTAGCATGTTCCAGGTAGAGGTCACCTTTAACCTGCACACACACACATGCTTGCTCCGGTGGCAGATGAGGGTTCTGCTGCATTGTTTGGTGTGTGTGTATGTGTGTGTGTGTGTATGTGTGTGTCTCGTCCGTGTGTGTGTGTGTGAGAGGGAGAAATGTTCCACTTTTCTGAGACTTTGAAGGTTCTGGTTTCAGCATTAAGCAAATGTCCTCACAAGGACAGAGGTGCATACCTGTGTGTGTGTGTGTGTGTGTGTGTGTGTGTGTGTGTGTGTGTGTGTGTGTGTGTGTGTGTGTGTGTGTGTGTGTGTGTGTGTGTGTGTGTGTGTGTGTGTGTGTGAGAGACAGAGATGCACTGATTATAATGGGTGCAGATTCATTCGGAGCGCTTCCCAGGTGACACTGCAACACAGGTACTGTCTGCAGACACACACACACACTCACACACACTCCCAGGTGTTACTGCCCTAGTGGGGACCCCCTCCCCCTGCCCCCCAGCCAAGAAGCTGCAGTAAATATTCTGTTTTTGTAAACATTCATGAATAGTTTGGGTCAGTACCGGTGCAGTCGATGATCTCAGAAACACCCTGGTCTCCTTCTTTTTCTTCCTGCTTCCGCTTTGGTTTTGCCGTCCAATCTGACGAGCTTCATGTTTAGGCCTCCAAACCGGTGGGAGGTGGCGCGTGAGCAGGAAGTTGGGAAGACGAAGCAGGGATTATTATTAAGGGATGCATGGATGCTATGAATGCTGGAACTACAAACATGGCGTCCGCTATGTTTTGGCGTGAGCATTCATGCTAAAGCCCTCTGCTGGCCAGGTGGAGTCACTGCACTCCACGCTTTGTCATCTAAACCTCCACCCACCAACACTGACCGACAAATACAACACACTGGTGTGAGGATACACACACAGCTGACTCCATAGTGTTTGTGTGTGTGTGTGTGTCTCTAACTATACTTCTGCTGGTTAATGGGAATGGTTAAACATTGTCTGGAGCGGGGGGGTCTCTCTCTCTCTCTCACACACACACACACACACACACACACCTGTTTGGAGCAGGTGTTTCCCCACCAGCAATTGGCTGGTTTTGATCACATGTTGGCCAAAAGAAGCCGGGCATTAAATCATGTGAATCACAGGAGCTGCAAGAAGGCGGGTTCTGGTGTTACTGGTCCCGGTAATGAAACTGTGCAGTGTGTTTCCAGTTGATTAATGCTGCCTCCTCTAGGAATGAGTGTGTGTGTGTGTGTGTGTGTGTGTGTGTGTGTGTGTGTGTGTGTGTGTGTGTGTGTGTGTGTGTGTGTGTGTGTGTGTGCGTGTGTTGCAGTCACCTCTGGGATCGACTGCAGCAGCAGCTCTGATGAAAAGCCGAAGCCTCCTTTCTTCCTGCTTCTCTGCTGGACAGAGAGATGAGGGTGTGTGAACACAGATGGAGCTGCTGTGTGTGTGTGTGTGTGTGTGTGTGTGTGTGTGTTTCCATGAACCCCACTAAAGATAGAAATCTCAGATGGTTCCTCATGTTTACAGATAGATTTCCAGGCAGTTCCCTGAGATGTGCTACCGGTGTACTGATGAGATCATGTGACCTTCACCTGAGGGGTTGCACCTGATGGTGTGTGTGTGTGTGTGTGTGTGAGAGAAGTGTTTGTTGTGTTTGCTCTTTTAATCTTGGCTGCCTGAAGGCCGTTCTTCAGGTGTTTCGGTGGCTCACGCTGATCTGGATCCGGGTCATGAAAGGGTTAGATGAGGCCGGTCGGAAGCCGCAGAACCATCCGGGTTCCGGTAGGAACCTGAGCCGGCGACAGATGATTCAGCAGAAGCGTGGGTTTGGGCCGGAGGCCGTCAGCGGCTGCTGTTACTTCCTGCACGGAATAAAAGCACGAGCGGTGAAAAGGGACAGGAAAGTCTTTTGCAGGCGTGAAAACCACAGCAGTTTGATTGACAGCAAGAGATGTGGGTCTTCTGGAAGAAGATCCGCTCTGGTTTTGTCACAACCCAGTATGGAAGCTTCTGCCAGAACGCTCTGGTCACATAGAACACCTGCATTTGGATTGGAGGGAAAATCAACACACACACACACACACACACACTCACACTCACACACACGCGAAAACAGCACACAGACACAGTGTGACTGGAGGGAATCTGGCCTGTTAAATTCAGCAGCAGGTGTGTGTGTGTGTGTGTGTGTACGTGTCTGTGCGCTGATTTACTTTGACAGGTCACCTTGCTAAGAGCCCATTTAAAACACACACACACACACACACACACACGGTGCAGGATCATCAGTGGAGCCTCGAGTGAAGCTGTTTGACCTCATAAGATTAGAACTTCAGGCATGGTGGTGGTGGTGTCACACTTTGTTAAGTGTGTGTCCGTATCCCGAGGGACCGAGTAGAGAGTGAGTGACACATCAACACAAAATAGGGTGGTGTGTGTGTGTGTGTGTGTGTGTTTACGCCAAATCAGTCCAATCAGAAGGTAGATCCGTGGAGTCACGGGAATAAACAGTGTTATTCTTTTAGTGCTACAGTTTTGACACAGTCTTGAACACCTTGTCCTTCATTTACTCCCCTTGAGGCGCCGTCGTCCCTCCACCCCGCCAGCAGGTAGCAGTGCCCTGGAACAATTAACAGTGTGTGTGTGTATGTGTGTGTGTGTGTGAAGCTATTCATTTCCCTGAGATGAAGGTGAAGTGTGTTTCCAGCTTGGAGCAGCTGCTCTCAGCTGCACGCCGTGACGGTTCCACCTGGACGCGTCCACCTCTGCCTCCGCCTGCAGCCCCGCAGACGGCGTGTCCTCGTTCGAGGACCTCACTTTTCATTTCCACGCGTGCGTGTTTGACTCGGCGTTCGGTGGACCAATCAGCAATCAGCTCCACCTGTCACTTCCTGGATTGTTTTATGCTGCTGTGACAATTTGTTCACTAATTTTATCCCAATTCATTTTTCCAGGATTTTATTTATTATCTATTAGTTATCATTATTTAAAAGAAATGAATCAAAAAAATCACATAAAATTTTGTGATTATTTTTTTTTTTTCATATTTTTAATTTTAAACCGAATTTCATTCATTTACGAATAATATTTTTAAAATATTCTAGAAAAATTGTGTTTGTTGAATTATCTCCCTTTATTGAAAACAACAGTGCTTATTAGTGTGTGTGTGTATATGGGTATATGTGTGTGTGTTTGTGTGTGCTACTAGACACTGACAGATGGCTTAATTACCTGCTTCCTTCCCCTTCACACCCTTTAATATTCTGCACTCCCTCCATACACACACCCAGTTTGTAAGGGGGCGGAGCTTAGGAGATCCTGGTCCGAAGAGTGTTTTCAAATTTTGTTCCGTTTAATTTGAAATATGAGGACGATCAGCGCCGACGCCATATTTGTAGTTCCCCTTTTGACCCCTCGGGAAACTAACAACTGTCCTTCAACAGTTTGTATTCTTTGTTTTCATGCGTTTGTAAATGTTTTAATATCACACTCAACTGCGGGAGCTGGCGGGCCCGGCGCCCGACGCCATATTTGTAGTTCCAGACGTGGACGCGATTAACGGGTGGCTGTCGCCGCAGAGCGTTGGTGTGAGCGCTATGGTGACCTGCGGGGGGAGCTGCTGTGCGTGGAGCTGGAGAAGGAGCGCCAGAGTCTGGGCCTCAGCCTGGCAGGGAACCGGGACCGGTCCCGCCTCAGCATCTTCGTGGTGGGGCTCCACCCGGGGGGGTCGGCCGCCCGAGACGGACGCATCCGGGTGGGAGACGAGCTGCTGGAGGTGAGGTCACGTGACGTCATCTTGGTTTCTTCAGCAGGTTCTGCACGTGCGCTGAGCTCCATGTATGTTCTCTCTGCGTCTTCATACAACAGTTGATGAAATGAACATCATCATATTGTCAACACGGTGATGAAAGAACAGAATCAGGGCAGGGTTTATATATATATGTGTGTGTGTGTGTGTGTGTGTGTGTGTGTGTGTGTGTGTGTGAGACATTTCCAATTTCCACACATAAATATGAAAGAGGAAAAACCCAGAGATTCTCCCTTCTCATTATGCCCGTGTCAGGGTCTGCAGGGAAAATTGATGGCTGGGTGTGTGTGTCTCACACACACACACACACACACACACACACACACACACACTCGCTCAATTTACAGACAGTAGTACAGAGAACCTTGAAACACTTCCCATAATAGTGGAAGCCGAAAGAATCGTATAGGAGAAAAACTACAAAAACTGAAGCTTTTTATTAAAACTCTGTGTGTGTGTGTGTGTGTGTGTGTGTGTGTGTGTGTGTGTGTGTGTGTGTGTGTGTGTGTGTGTGTGTGAGAGTTATTGATTTAACATTTGGAGACGCTAGTATCCCATAACTCGCTCTTTTACGACCTCAAAGCTCAATGACCTTTCAATTAACACCTCTGTGTGTGTGTGTAAGCGTGCATGTGTGTGTTAGCGTGTGTGTGGAATACGTGTGTGTGCGTACACGCATGTGTTTGTGTGCACACGTTCCAGTGTGCAGGAGTGTTTCATTCTCAGTTGTGTTGGTGTGAAGGACTTTATTCTGGACACATGCTGATATATTGCAGGAGGTGTGTGTGTGTGTGTGTGTGTGTGTGTGTGTGTGTGTGTGTGTGTGTGTGTGTGTGTGTGTTATTAATGTGTCCATCCTGCTGATTCAGATATTCTGCCATCCTTCGGCTCTCGTATCCGCTTGTGTTTGTGCCTCAGATCAACAACCAGATCCTGTATGGGAGGAGCCACCAGAACGCCTCGGCCATCATCAAGAGCGCCGCCGCCAAGGTGAAGCTCATCCTGCTCAGGTGGGTCTACTGGCAGCGCATGTGTGTGTGTGTGTGTGTGTGTGTTACTGATTGTCAGCTGCTGTAAAGACGGCAGCTTTATTTGCATCGATCCTGTCGGTGCGACGCGTTGAGCCGCCATTGATCCTCCCGGAATCGATGAGCAGACGGACGTTAATGGTCCGGAACGCGGCGAGGAATCCAGGACGTAGCGGTCCACTGGTCCAGCTGTCCACCCGTCCGCTGGTTCCGTCCAAAATAGTCTTCGACGTGGACTGGTCTGTCCGTCTCTGTCCTGAGTCGGCCTTAAAGTGTGTGTGTGTGTGTGTGTCCGTCTGGCGGCAGGAATGAAGACGCCCTGACCCAGATGGCCGTCCCCCCGTTCCCTCCGCCCCCCGCCGTCGGCCCCGAGGTGAGTCTGTGACAGAGGGCGGTCCTGGTGTTTGCGTGGACGTCTCTGACAGGTGTGTGTGTGTCCGTCAGTCCGTCGCCGCGACCCCGTCCTCCGTCCCCGCCGCCGAGCCCCGGCCCCCGGACAGCCTGACGCTCCACCCGTCCTCGGACACGCTGGTCAGTAAACCCGACGGCCCCCAGGGTTTAGAAGGCGGACGCGGCGCCGCCTTCACCGACTCTCCGTCTTCCAGGACGAGACGAGCGAGGAGGCGGAGCTCAGGAAGACGGACCGCAGGAGCAGCGGCGGCAGCAACAGCAGCAACATGGCCGCCAAGAACGCCAGGGACGCCGACGCCGGCGGGAAGGTAGAGAAGTCCCTGCACGCACCGTCAGGACTCGAGGTCAGGTCAAGGGTGATCTTTTCCCCTGAAAGTCTGCATGAATCTGTGTGTGTGTGTGTGTGTGTGTGTGTGTGTGTGTGTGTGTGTGTCTGCCAGAGGCTGAAGCCTGCAGAGTCTCCAGAGGACTTCCTGCTGGCTTCCAGGGTTCAGCTGGAGCAGCAGGTAACAATTATCTTTCAATTATTCCAGATTAGTTACCCAAGGATTTTTAGTAATCCCCGGTTAGTTTGTGTGTGTGTGTGTGTGTGTGTGTGTGTGTGTGTGTGTGTGTGTGTGCTGGTCAGTCAGGCTCAGTCCAACCCAACAGGAACTTTTAAAGTCTCTGTGTTTGTTTCCAGTCCAGCAGACAGATGTCTCCTCCCCTCATTAGCCCCGACCTGCCCACTGCCAGCCAAGGTAAACACACCTGTGTGTGTGTGTGTGTGTGTGTGTGTGTGTGGAGGGGGTGTTTCACTCTAGCGAACAATCAAGAGTCAAGTAAATTGGTCCCAGCTCCAGAGTCTGTCGGCCATATTGTTTTTGAGTCAACGTGCCAGACTCCTCGAGGACAGGAAGTGGATCTTCTCACTTCGGAGTAAAACAGGAAGTTGTGTTGGAGAGAAGGAGCTGACCGTCCCGCTCGTCGTCCTCAGACCCGGCCAGCTGCGCGGTGGTTCCTGGCCAAGAGACGGTGCTGGAGATCAGTAAGGGTCGCTCCGGACTCGGGCTCAGCATCGTCGGCGGAAGAGACACGCAGCTGGTAAACCGAGACGGCCGGGACCTCAGGACCTGCTTCTTGGAATTGAATATAAACAGCAAAATCACTTCTGTGTGTGTGTGTGTGTTTGGTGTGTGTGTCCAGGACGCCATTGTGATCCATGAGGTGTATGAGGAAGGAGCAGCAGCAAGGGATGGACGTCTGTGGGCCGGAGACCAGATCCTGGAGGTTCTTCTTCTTTTTCTTCTACCATTATCCTGAGGAGACCTGATGTTCTGGAGCAGATTACTGCAGTTACTGTGTGTGTGTGTGTGTGTGTGTGTGTGACTGAAGGTGAACGGCGTGGACCTGCGCGGGGCGTCTCACGAGGAGGCCATCGCGGCGCTGAGGCAGACGCCGCTGAAGGTCCGTCTGACGGTCCTGCGGGACGAGGCCCAGTACCGGGACGAGGAGAACCTGGACGTGTTTGGGGTGGAGCTGCAGAAGAAGAGCGGCCGTGGCCTCGGGCTCAGCATCGTAGGGAAGAGGTGCGATCACCTCACGGCTCCAGATTAAATAATCTGAATGATATGAAATACATATTTTATAACTGGAAGGGATTACTGGATGATTTAGGTCATTGTCTTAAAGTGAAACTCTTTTCACTGGTTTATTTCCGCCATAATTCTTGTCAAAATCTTCTTGTGGCAACTGGAGTTGAATTAATTCTTCATAATCTTGTTATTTCATAAACTGGACTCAAATTAATTCTGCATAATCTGGTTATTTTGCATTTTTACATGTGTTTTCTGCTGAGTTTAGCATGAATGCGATCGGAGGCCATTTTTGTAGTCTTTTAAAGCGTATGAGCTTTTTTGACCGATCTATGAATCTTTTTTTTTTTTTTTGTTAGGTTTCATTCAGCAGAGTTTTGTAGAAATGTTTTTCCTTCACGTCATATGTGTGTGTGTGTGTGTGTGTGTGTGTGTGTGTGTGTGTGACAGGAGCGGCAGCGGCGTGTTCATCTCCGAGGTGGTCAGAGGAGGCGCCGCTGAGCTGGACGGCCGTCTGATGCAAGGAGACCAGATTCTGTCCGTCAACGGGGAGGACGCCAGGCACGCGTCCCAGGAGACTGTCGCTGCCATCCTGAAGGTCTCACACACACACACACACACACACACACACACACACACACACACACACACACACAAACTCAAAGATAGGTTTAATTTACTCTAGTAAGCGGTAGAAGAATGTGACACTAGAAGAGTGTGTGTGTGTGTGTGTGTCTGTGTGTCTGTGTGTGTGTGTGTGTGTGTCTGTGTGTGTCAGTGTGCTCGGGGCCCCGTCCTGCTGGAGCTGGGTCGTCTGAAAGCTGCGTCCTGGGTCACGTCCAGCTGTCCTTCTCAGGTGGGTCAGAATCCCCTCCGACCCTCAGCCTCGGCATGAGCGCACTTTGAGACAGGAAGTGATGTCATAGCCGCCCGTGAAACCCCTGTACAGGTGAGCCGTGTCAGTGGGACCGGCTCGGGCGTCGTGGCTCCGCCCCTCCCGCCGCCGGTGACCCCGAAGCCCCCGAAGCCCCCGAGCCCCGGCAGCCCTCCGTCCGCCCTTCAGGAGACCGTCAGTGACGTCACTTCCTGTTCCGCGAACAGCGCCGGTGAGCTTCCCGCCTTCTCACCGTCCCAGATTGGCGGATTCTTCCCGGACGGTCGTAAACTTCCTCCCGTCTCCCGTTCGCAGGCGCCGACGCCGACGCCCGGACCGTGGAGATCACCAGGGTAACGCCCCATCCTTGACCTCGGCGTGACCTCCTATGGATGATGTCATCATCGCGTTTTTATAGATGATTGCAAATCCGCCCATAACTTGCACCAGTTTGATCCCCGCGACTCTTCCGTCCGCACGCCGCGGTGACTTCCTGTCTCCTCTGGCTGGACTTCCTGTCTCAGGGTGTGAACGACTCCCTGGGGGTGAGCATCGCGGGGGGGAAGGGCAGCCCGCTGGGCGACATCCCCATCTTCATCGCCATGATCCAGGCCAACGGCGTCGCCGCCAAGACCAACCGGCTGAAGGTGCGCGCCCGTCACAATGATTCTGATTGACCTGCTTTTTAAAAACAACTAATGTGTGTGTGTGTGTGTGTGTGTGTGTGTGTGTGTGTGTGTGTGTGTGTGTGTGTAGGTTGGTGACAGGATTGTCAGCATCAACAATCAGTGTGTAGATGGTTTGTCTCACAGTGACGTCGTCAGGATGTTGAAACACAGCTACGGGAACATCAGCCTGCAGGTAAACACACACCCACTTGGTCACACACACACACACACACACACACACACACACACATTAACACACACACACAACCTTGGCAGGAAATGACATCCACCTTGACTGTCATTTATTATGAAACTTTTCAGCAGTTCATCCTCAAAAGACCAGGTTTGTCTTATTTTCCAGTAGGTGTGTGTGTGTGTGTGTGTGTGTGCGGGCGTGTGTGTGTGTGTGTGTGTGTGACCATTGTATTTAATTCCACCTGAACCTTACAGGTGGTGTATCAGGGTGTGTGTGTGAGGGGGGTGTTTCCAGGGGTGGGAGTGTCAAGTGGTGTATGTATCAGTTCCATCTGAAGGTCAGATGAATGGACCTCCAGATGCTGGTCCTTGCCGAGCTTCTGAAATATCTGGTGGAGGACGCAGCTGCAGCTGCAGCTGCAGGCCAGGGGGAGCTTAGATGTTCCTGGTTCACTCTTTGGTCCCCGGAGAACCTCTGCGAGTAGAAAGACCTGATGAATGCTCCACTGGGCCAGAGTTTGTCTGACCGCTGGTCATACAGCACAGGCTGTTGTCATGGTAACCACATCACCGGAACGCTCTGTGTGTGTGTGTGTGTGTGTGTGTGTGTGTGTGTGTGTGTGTGTGTGTGTGTATGTGTGTGTCAGGTGGTTGCTGACACCAACATCAGCGCTGTCGCCAGTCAGGTGGAGAGTCTGTCCTGCAGCTCCAGTCTGCCAGCCAACACTGACACACACACTGCCGAGTCAGAGTGAGTACACACACAGACACACACACACACACACACACACACAAATGCGTGATAGCGCTGACCCCTCTGCCCCCCCCTTCCCTCAGAGGTCCTCGTCCTCGCAGCATCTGTCTGGAAAAAGGATCTGAAGGTCTCGGTTTCAGCATTGTCGGAGGTTTTGGGAGTCCGCATGGAGATCTACCCATCTATGTGAAGACAGTGTTCAGCAAGGTGTGTGTGTGTGTGTGTGTGTGTGTGTGTGTGTGTGTGTGTGTGTCTGTTGACAAGGAGAAATGTGTTTTCTATTTAGTTCCCACTTAACATCCTCACAGAAAGGTCATGAAAATTAGATATGTCATTTTAACATTGAATACACTCACTCACACACACACACACACACACACACACACACACACACAGCAGAGGCATTAGGAACAACACAGCTGTGAAAATGAACACTATAAAACAAATTGTCCACATTATATTGAGAGAAATGAATGTAATGAGCAAAACTGACATTCATAAGGAATGCGCGTGTGTGTGTGTGTGTGTGTGTGTGTGTGTTGCAGGGTGCTGCGGCGGTGGATGGGCGTCTGAAGCGAGGAGACCAGGTCCTGACGGTAAACGGAGAGAGCCTGCAGGGGGTGACGCACGAGCAGGCGGTCGCCATCTTGAAGAAGCAGAAAGGGACGGTTACCCTGGACATCCTGTCCTAACACACACACACACACACACACACACACACACACATATGAGCCCCTCCACCCTGAACTGAACCCACACACCCCCCTTCACAGAACCATGCGATGATGTCAGAACCTTCAGCCTCACGTCACACAGACCAGTTCACCTCTACACGCACTCACGCCCCATGACCTCTGACCCCCCGACACCTGTGCCAACACACACACTCCCCCTACCGATGGCGGACATGTTGACCCCCCTCCCCGTCCCCCGTAAGGACGGACTCTGCGAAAAAAAATCGTCGGGATGTTAGCATGTTTGCGGTTGACATCCGTGTCCTTAGGGGGCGCCGTAGCCGGTTTGTTGTTTTGTTTTGTTTTTCACCTCATCGGTGACCAGGAAGCTGTCGGCCCGATGGGGCGGGGGTGTCGTTTCGGCTGAGGTCCGAGACGAAATGGTGAATTTACTAAAAAAATCTGTTTAATTTAAGTTTTTTCTGTTCAAATGAAGGTCTGGGGAAGTGATTTACATACAAAAATGAATAATAATAATAATAATAATAATGTCTACCTGTGGATCAGGACGGTGGGCGACCTCCTTCCTGTTGTCGTTGTTTCCACTTCCTGTTTTGAATTTTCCTGAGTTTTCTTGGAATTCGGCCGTCGGACCGGCATTTTTCCGCTAGTCGTCGATGTTCTATGAGATTATTTTTTATTTTCAGGAAGCGAATCCGTCCGACATGTCGTACGCCTCTCAGGACTCAGAGCCCGTCCCCCCCCCGGCAACAAAAAGTGTCTTCAGTACAATGGTTGTCATGGAAACAAAAGGGAATTAAAAATGCGTCTTCGCGGAGATTCAGAACAAAGATGTCTCGTGAGAAGAAGGTGTGACGTTTACTTAAGAGTCTACTGTTCTCTGGCAGTTCTTTTAGCTTAGCAGGGAAACTCAGCGATGCTCCTGGACATTGGAAACACATCGGTGTCGCCGTCTGTCTTTCTTCTGCTAAGAAGCTGGAGTTAGCTAGAAGAAGCCTGCTAAGCAAGTAGTTCTGAATCTGAGATGCTAGCTAGCGGCTAGCGTAGAAAACGAAACAAAGTCGCTAAACCAAATGCCGGTAGGTGGTTGCCGATGTCGCTCGGGGAAATAAAAACAATAAAATCTTAAAAATCAGAGAGAATAGAGATCATACTTTGCTCTACATATTTTGCTCTCTGTCTTAAATACTACATGTCTTAGCTTAGCATAGGGACTGAGGATTAGGTGGAAAGCAAGTGTAACGATGTTAAAGATGCATTCCTTCAAATGTTTGCTCCCTAGCTAACCATCAGCCGAGCTAATCCTGCTAGCTCCAGCAGAAATTAGCTGTTAGCTAACACCGCCTTTCCCAGTTTTACAGCCGAATGAATTGGAAATGAATTGGAATCACTGTCAACATTGCCTGGTGTTACCTGCTAATTACTTAGCATAACTAGCTGGCTAGTTAGTTGACCACAGAGAGAACAAGAGAATTTCAGAGAATGTGGCACTAAATGTCACGATGGTGGCAGTCGTTAGCCGAGTGTTAGCTCTGTTGGAGGAGTTTTAGCTCTGTTAGCTGAGTGTTAGCTCTGTTAGCCGAGTGTTAGCTCTTTTGGCTGAGTTGGTAGCCGAGTGTTAGCTCTGTTAGCCGAGTGTTAGCCGTGTGTGTTTGATCCACGTTCTCCGTCCGACGCCCGTGGTGAATTCTCTGACTTCCAGGTCTTCATTCCCGCCCCTTGGATCTCGATGCGTTCCGCTGCCGACCACGTGTTTTGTTTTTCTTACTTCGCCTCTGCATCCTGTTTCCCCCCCCGTTCGGCTCTGACGTCACAATAAATCGTAGCTTTTGTCCGAAAAGACACTCGAACCCGCGTGGTTTGTTCCAGAACCTTCTCGGAACATCTGCTCCCTCGACACGTTCTCCTAAAGCTAGCCTAGCGTTAGCTGCCGGCACACCAAAACCATCTTTGCTGACTTTTTATTGATTAGATAAAGGAAAATAAAAATACAACCAACTCACATGTGATCAGAAACCAATAACCAAGCAGTCTGTCTCTGTTTAATAGCACACTAGACAAGGTTCTCGCAGAAGGACGACAGTGACTCAAAGGCTGTGTGATGATTGACAGCTGACCCGCCTCGGTTAAGCCCCGCCCCCTCCGTCTGAAAGCTCCTGGTCCAGGAAACCAAAGCGTCTCCTTTTCTGAGGAGCCGCAGGACGCGGGAGAACCTCAGCGTGGGTCATGTGACTCCACAAACAGGAAGTAATCATTAAACTTGTCAATTATTAACCATCGCAGGTGAATGTGGGAGGCGAGATGATGCACGGCTAGAAGTGACGTAAAGGTCAAAGGTTAAGAATGTTGTTGATGAACTGCACCCAGGACGACAAACACCAAAGAACACACACGCATACACACACACACTTCTCCGGGTGTCAGCCAATAGGACGGCGTCCCGGGGAGTCACATGGCGGTGACTTTGACCTGGACGCTCTCCATCAGCACAGTGTCAGAGATGTTCTCTGCTTTGTTCCTGATGGACACAAAAGAGGCGGAAGCTGAAGATGGTGGGTTCCTTCAGGTTCTCTCCACAGATCTGAAGGTGGTACCTGGCGGCATCCAGGCGGCGGGCGCTCGTCCGGCCGTTGACGGCGGTGAAGTCGGCGTCTGCGCCGGAGGCCGTGGCCCCGCGGCTCCCGTCGCACCAGGACTTCTTCACCAGAAGCGCCACGAAGCAGAGGAACAGGAAGCAGGCCACGGCGATGAGGCCCGTCAGCCACTGAGGCAGCGGACGCTCGCCGCCGCCGGCTGGAGGTCAGAGGTCAGAGGTCAATCCACAAAGAGGGAAAAGGGAAGAGGAGAAGGTTCTGCTCCTCCATGATGGTTCAGTCTCTTCTGTGTTTTGGTGAGCGGGAGGTTCCTCTGAACCTTCACCCGCCACGGTCCGCTGAGCTTCCTACCGTTCTGGGCCGTCGCCATGCCGACGGTCAGGAGGCAGCCGGCCAGTGGAGCCCGACGTCCGTCCATCGGCGAGGCGTCTGCGTACAGAATGCTAGATCTTTCCCAGGCCGACGTGTTAATGATCCACCCGTCGCTCCTGCAGGACTCCGCCCCCTGAACCTGCTGGCCCCGCCCCCGTCCGTTAAACCACGGTCCATTTTTTTTTTTTGCAGGATTTTTTTTTTTTTTTTTTTTTTTTTTAGAAATATTTCATTTCTATATTTAAATTTATATTCTTTATTATTTAATATATTTTTTTTAAAATCTCCTCTCACCAGGATGGGGGAGGGAGAAGGAGGAGGATGAAAGAAGAGACTATTTTGCTTCACACTATTTTGCCCTTTTTTTCCTGGTGGTTTCAGTTTCCATGGAAACCAGTAACGGCATTTTTATGGCATTTTAAGTGATTTTAAGATTTTTTTTTTCAGAACTTTAAGTGTGCTACCTCTGATTTTTGATAACTTTTTTTTTAAATTTTATTTATATTTAAAATATTTTTAAATAGTTATTTTATTTCTTATTGTTCTTTGTTATTCTTTAAAGCTTTTTAAATGGATTCTACTTTTAAAAATATTTTTAATTTTATTCATTTTTGAAATTGTTCTAAGTAGATCAGTATTTTCAAAATATTTTTAATTTTGTTCTTTTTTCAACCTTTTTTAACATATCCTCAATTTAAAAATATTTTTAATGTTATTCTTTTTTTAACTTTTTGAAGATTTTTAATCATAACTATTTTTGATTTTATTCATTTTTAAAATCTTGTAATAGATTTAATTCGAAAACATTTTTAATTATATCCTCTTTAAAATGTTTAATAGATTTAAACATAAAAATATATTTAATGTCATTCTTTTCTAAAACCTTTTAAATAAAATTTTTTTCTAAAATATTTTTGATTTTATTCATTTTAAAATCTTGAAATAGATTTTTAATTTGAAATTATTTTTAATTGTATTTGTTTTTAAATTGTTTTTTAATAGATTTTTTAATCATTAAAATAAAAATTGTTTCCAATGTCCAATATCGTTTTCTTGATGTTCTGTTTGCCTAGA
This sequence comes from Fistularia commersonii, assembly GCF_037954325.1. Classification (NCBI taxonomy): domain Eukaryota; kingdom Metazoa; phylum Chordata; class Actinopteri; order Syngnathiformes; family Fistulariidae; genus Fistularia; species Fistularia commersonii. The sequence goes on from NC_141284.1 coordinate 2,362,351, forward strand.
AGCTGCTCTGAAAGTGGCAAGGTAGATGATTGGCTGATGGTTAGAGGGAGGCAAATGATTGGCTGAGGGTTAGATGGAGGCCGATGATTGGCTGAGGAGAGCTCTGACTGTAGCAGAAGATTTATTGGTGAATTCTTGATGTTCTTTGTAATTACAGGATGATATTCAGCCATTTTTTTCTATTATCATTTCTATTATTCTTCTTTTTTCCCTCTAAAACTTTTCATTTTAATATTAATTATTCAGATTATTTTTTTTCCAACGTTCTTTTCAAATGTTTTATCATGGAAAGCGTCTCCTTTTTTTTTAATTATATTTTTTTAATTTTATTTTTCTTCTGAACGGGACTGCGTCCTAGAAGAGGCGGCAGGCGGAGGAGGGCTTGACGCTCAGCAGGTCCAGCTTCATCTGGGCCGGGTTGAAGTCCGGCAGGTCCGACTCGTGGTTCTGGTCCCGGCTCCTCCGGCGGGAGGTGACGCGGCACCGGGCCTTGACGTTCCTCAACGGGTCGAAGTCGGGTCGGACGCTGTCGGGCCGGCGGAACGTCTCCTTGATGACGGCGCCGCGGCCCGTCACGCCCACGAAGCCGTTCCTCCAGGTGACCATCTGGACCACCGGCGAGGAGACCGGCTGGACCAGAACCAGGTCTCCTGGAGAGGGAAAGAGACGGCGGAGCGTGATTGGTGGAACCACTTCCAGGAGAAGCAGCGGCAGCCAATCAGAGGGCGCCGTTCCGCACGCACCGTTTCCGACGTCCCAGACCCGGACGGTTCCGTCGGCCGAGGCGGAAAACACCAGGCGGTCGCTCTCGGAGAAGGCGGCGCAGAGGACGGCGCCCTGGAACCCAGAGGGGAGAGGGTTGGACGTCCGAGCGGGTCACGTGACCGCGTGTCGCCGTGGCGACCACGCCGCCTCGCATCACCTGGCACTCCATGCTGTGGTCCAGGGCGAGGGGGTCGTACGCCTCCAAACCAAGAATGCAGTGAAATTTAAAATGACAAAAATCAGGGAGAAAAAAAATTCTTGAACAAAAATGCAATGAAATTTTAAATGACAAAATCTGGAAAAAAAAACCTTCTTGAAAAAATTGTCAAAATTTTTAAATGAATGAAAAAAATCAGGAAGAAGAAAAACTTCTTAAAAAAATATAAAATTCAATTGACCAACAAAATCAAGAAGAAAAAAAAGACATCTTAAATAAAACAATGCAGTAAAATTTTAATGAATGACAAAAATCAGGAAGAAAAAAAATTCTTGAACAAAAATATTACTGAATTTAAATGAATGACAAAATCTGGAAAAAAAAAACCTTCTTGAAAAAATTGTCAAAATTTTTAAATGAATGAAAAAAATCAGGAAGAAGAAAAATTTAAAAAAATATAAAATTCAATTGACCAACAAAATCAAGAAGAAAAAAAAGACATCTTAAATAAAACAATGCAGTGAAATTTTAATGAATGACAAAAATCAGGAAGAAAAAAAATTCTTGAACAAAAATATTACTGAATTTAAATGACTGACAAAATCAGGAAAAAAAAAACCTTGAAAAAATTGTCAAAATTTTTAAATGAATGAAAAAATCAGGAAGAAGAAAAACTTCTTAAAAAAATATAAAATTCAATTGACCAACAAAATCAAGAAGAAAAAAAAGACATCTTAAATAAAACAATACAGTAAAATTTTAATGAATGACAAAAATCAGGAAGAAAAAAAATTCTTGAACAAAAATATTACTGAATTTAAATGAATGACAAAATCTGGAAAAAAAAACCTTCTTGAAAAAATTGTCAACATTTTTAAATGAATGAAAAAAATCAGGAAGAAGAAAAACTTCTTAAAAAAATATAAAATTCAATTGACCAACAAAATCAAGAAGAAAAAAAAGACATCTTAAATAAAACAATGCAGTGAAATTTTAATGAATGACAAAAATCAGGAAGAAAAAAAATTCTTGAACAAAAATATTACTGAATTTAAATGACTGACAAAATCAGGAAAAAAAAAACCTTCTTGAAAAAATTGTCAAAATTTTTAAATGAATGAAAAAAATCAGGAAGAAGAAAAACTTCTTAAAAAAATATAAAATTCAATTGACCAACAAAATCAAGAAGAAAAAAAAGACATCTTAAATAAAACAATACAGTAAAATTTTAATGAATGACAAAAATCAGGAAGAAAAAAAATTCTTGAACAAAAATATTACTGAATTTAAATGAATGACAAAATCAGGAACAAAAAACATCTTGAAAAAATATTCATACATTTTAAATGAATGAGAAAAATCAGGAAGAAGAAAAACTTTTCTTAAACAAATATGCAGTGAAATTTTAAGGAACAAAAAAAATCCAGGAAAAAGATAATGTTCTTAAACAAAACTGCAATAAAATTTAAATGACTGAAAAAAATCAGGGAAAAGCTTCTTGAAAAAATATTCATAAATTTTAAATGAATGAAAAAATCAGGAAGAAGAGAACCTTTTCTTAGAAAAATATAATAGAATGTAACTGACCAACAAAATCAAAAAGAAAAAAAACTTTTCTTAAACATAACAATGCAGTGAAATTTTTTTTAATGAATGAAATAAAAAAAATCAGGAAAAAAAACATTTTCTTAAAAAAACTTCAATAAAATTAAAACCAATGAAAATCAGGAAGAAAAAAAACAAAAATGCAGTGAAATTTAAATGAGTGACAAAAATCAGGGAAGAAAAAAAAGAACCCTTGGGAGGGTTGGACGTCCGAGCCGGTCACGTGACGGCGTGTCGCCGTGGCGACCGCGCCGCCTCGCATCACCTGGCACTCCATGGTGTGGTCCAGGGCGAGGGGGTCGAGGGCCCACAGCCGCTGCACGCCGTCCTCGCCGCCCACCAGGGCGTGCGACCCCCAGGTGCTTCCCGCCACGCAGGTCACGCCGCCGCCGTGCGGCTCCAGCCTCCGCGCCCCGCCGCCGCCGAAGTCCAGGAGCGTCACCTCGCCGCCGTCCGTCCCGAGAAGCAGCCGGCGGCCCGGCAGCAGCGCCATGGCGACGGGCGGGGCCTCCAGCGGGAGGCGCTCCGGCGGGCCCTCCACCGCGGGGAAGCCGTCCCGCGTCGCCATCTTGAAGAGGCACGCCGCGTCGCCGTAGGCCACGGCCAGGCGGCGCTCGCCGGCGCCGACGGCGAGGAGGACGACGGCGCTGAAGCTCTCGGGGGGGGGGATGCACAGCGCCTCCCGGGGGGCGTCCAGAGGGAAGAGCAGCACCGTCCCGCTCGACAGGCCGCACAGCAGCAGCCGCCGCTGCTGCGACACGCACAGGGTCGTCACCGACGACGACACCGGCAGGAAGTCCGACACCGAGCCTGTTGAGGGACGGGCGGACGGAGAGGTTTGGTTTTTCTTCCTGATTTTTTTTTTAGTCATTTTAATTTCATTGCAGTTTTGATGAAAAAAAAATCTTTTTCCAGATTTTTTTCATTCATTGAAATTTTATTGCACTTTTGTTTGATTTTTTTTCTTCCTGATTTTTTTCAGGCCTTTAAATTTTATTGCATTTTTAATAAGGAAAAATGTATTTTTCGTCATTTTTTTCATTCATTTAAATTTTATTGAACTTTTGTTTAAGATTTTACTTTCTTCCTCATTTTTTTCATTCATTTAAATTTCATTGCACTTTTGTTTTAGAATCTTTTATTCTTCCTCATTTTTTTCATTCATTTAAATTTTATTGCATTTTTAATGAGGAAAATTTTATTTTTCCTCATTTTTTTCATTCATTTAAATTTGATTGCATTTTTAATAAGGAAAAAATTATTTTTCCTCATTTTTTCATTCATTTACATTTTATTGCACTTTTGTTTAAGATTTTTCTTTCTTCCTCATTTTTTTCATTCATTTAAATTTTATCGCATTTTTAATGAGGAATTTTTTTTTTTCCTAATTTTTTCATTCATTTACATTTTATTGCACTTTTGTTTAAGATTTTTCTTTCTTCCTCATTATTTTCATTCATTTAAAATTTATTGCATTTTTAATAAGGAAAATTTTATTTTTCCTCATTTTTTTCATTCATTTAAATTTGATTGCATTTTTAATAAGGAAAAAAATATTTTTCCTCATTTTTTTCAGTCATTTAAATTGTATTGCACTTTTGTTTAAGATTTTACTTTCTTCATTTTTTTCATTCATTTAAATTTCATTGCACTTTTGTTTTAGAATTTTTTTTCTTCCTCATTTTTTCATTCATTTAAATTTCAATGCATTTTTGAGAAAGAAATTTTTCTTTTTCCTCATCTTTTTCATTCATTTATATTTTATTGCACTTTTGTTTAAGATTTTTTTTCTTCCTCATTTTATTCATTCATTTACATTTCACTGCATTTTTGTTTCAGAAAAGTTTTTCTTCTTCCTAAGTTTTTCAAGAAGTTTTTTTCCTGATTTTGTCATTCATTTGAATTCAGTTTTTCTAAGAAAATTTTCTTTTTCCTGATAATTTTTTCATTAACATTTCACTGCATTGTTTTCTTTAAGAAAAGTTTTTTTCTTCTTGATTTTGTTGTTCAATTAAATTTTATTACATTTTTTTTCTAAGACAAGTTTCTCTTCTTCCTGATTTTTTTTCATTCATTTAAATTTCCTTGCCTTTTTGTTGAAGAAAATTTTTTCTTCCTCATTTTTTCATTTATTTAAATTTCATTGCATTTTTAATAAAGAAAATTTTCTTTTTCCTGATTTTTTCATTCATTTAAATTTCATTGCACTTTTGTTTTAGAATTTTTTTTCCCTCCTCATTTTTTCATTCATTTAAATTTCATTGCATTTTTAATAAAGAAAATTTTCTTTTTCCTGATTTTTTTCATTTATTTAAATTTGATAGCACTTTTGTTTCAGAATTTTTTTCTTCCTCATTTTATTCATTCATTTACATTTCACTGCATTTTTGTTTGAGAAAAGTTTTTCTTCTTCCTGATTTTTTTCAAGAAGTTTTTTTTCCTGATTTTATCATTCATTTAAATTCTTTTTTTTTAAGAAAATTGTGTTTTTCCTGATATTTGTTTCATTAAAATTTCACTGCATTGTTTTGAGAAAAGTTTTTTTCTTTTCTTTTTGATTTTGTTGTTTAATTAAATTTCATTATATTTTTTTTAAGAAAAGTTTCTCAACTTCCTGATTTTTTTCATTCATTTAAAATTTATGAATATTTTTTCAAGAATTTTTTTTTCCTGATTTTGTTATTCATTTAAATTTCATTGCACTTTTAAGAATTTTTTTCTTCATAATTTTTGTCATTCATTATAATGTCACAAAATTATTTTCATTGATTTTAAATTTATTGAAGTTTTTTTAAGAAAATTTTCTTTTTCCTGATATTTTTTTCATTCATTAAAATTTCACCGCATTGTTTTGTTTAAGAAAAGTTTTTTTTCTCCCTGATTTTGTTAGTGAATTAAATTTTACTATAATATTTTTAAGAAAAGTTTCTCTTCTTCCTGATTTTTTCATATATTTAAAATTTATGAATACTTTTTCAAGTTTTTTTTTTCCTGATTTTGTAATTCATTTAAATTTCATTGCATTTTTGATACATTTTTTTTTTCCTGATTTTTTTTCATTCAATTAAATTTCACTGCATTTTTTAAAGAAAATTTTCTTTTTCCTTGATTTTTTTCGTTCTTTAAAATTTCAATGCATTTTTGTTAAAGAAAACTTTTCTTTTTTCTTGATTTTGTTGTTCAATTAAATTTCATTACATTTTTTTAAGAAAAGTTTCTCTTCTTTCTGATTTTTTTCATTCATTTAAAATTTATGAATATTTTTTTCAAGAAGTTTTTTTTCCTGATTTTGTCATTCGTTTAAATTTCATTGCATTTTTGTTCAAGATTTTTTTTCCTGTTCTTTTTTCATTCAATGAAATTTCACTGCATTTTTGTTTAAGAAAAGTTTTTCTCTTCCTGATTATTTTCATTGATTTATAAATTTGATAAATTGATAAATTGATTGATAAATTTATTGAAGTTTTGTTGAGGAAATTTCCTTTTTCCTGATATTTTTTTCATTCATTAAAATGTCATTGCATTTTTGTTCAAGATTTTTTTTTCTCTTCCTGATTTCTTTCATTCATTTAAAATTTATTAAATATTTTTCAAGAAATGTGTTTTTTCTCCTGATTTTGTCATCCATTTAAATTTCACTGCATTTCTGTTTGAGAAAAGTTTTTTTTCTTCTTGATTTTCTTGTTTAAATAAATTTTATTAAAATTTTTTTAAGAAAAGTTTTTCTTCCTGAATTTTTTTTTGTTAATTTAGATTTGTCTGACATGACTTTTTTCTAAATCTTACCCCAAAATAATTTGTAAAAATTCCTGAAGTTGAAACAAAAGAAATAACCTGGAAATATATAATAATATTGAAAACAATTTTAAAAACATTCGAATTGAACATTGTTTTTCATTCAATTCAAAAAAAACAACCAAAATATGTTAAAAAAGCATGTGAAAAAAATCAATATTTAAAGATATTTATTAACACATAACAATTGTCATTTGAAAAAAAATATTTTGGGAATATTTAAGAATGGTTTAGAGACAAAAGGGGAAAAAAACATTATAAATGAATTCGAAGAGCAGCTGAAAAAAATGTCTCTTTTCAGAGGAAAAATTTCAATCTTTTTTTAAATAGCTTGGAATTTGATCGATAGGACCTGCAAATGGGTAAATAATAAATTCACTAAAAAGTGATGTTTCTTGAAAAATCAAAAACATGAAATAAATTACATTGAAATTCCAATTGTGAAATGTGAACAAATGAAAATGAAAATCGAAAAAAATCAATGGAAAAAATGTAAATAGAATTTTTTTTTTTTTTTTTCAATTAATCAACTTAATTCACAAATATCTCTCCGATTTTGTTTTACCGGCTATCACGTCCACGAGCCTCAGCGGTCAGTGATGCGGTCGTGGACGCGACAGCCGTGATAACGTGATAAAAAATTCTATCTACATTTTTTTTCCATTGATTTTTTTTTTTCGATTTTCAATTTCATTTGTTTACATTTCACAATTGGAATTTCAATGTAATTTATTTCACGTATCACTGACCGCTGAGGCTGTTCCAGCTGACCACCGCCGTGTCGCTCTGTTGCTGCACGAAGAAAACCCTGTCGGCGTCGCGGGCGACGGCCACGTGGGCGGCGCCCGTTGGGATCCGAGCGGCGGGTTTGTGCCGCGTGTCGTACTTGAGGCTCCAGACCAGGACGCAGGGGGCGGAGTCAGACGCCGAGAGGACGAGGCCGCCGAACCACCGCACGGCGGTGACGGCGGCGTCCAAACCGCACAGGGTGTCCAGCAGCGCGCCCGTGGTCACCGACCACACCTGTGAACGGGAATACGTTTTACCAAGGCGCTGGGGTCAAAGGTCACGGGGGCGGGGTTTCAAGGATTCGGATTCTGCTTATTTGTTGTTCAAAACCATTTGTAAATAAAGCGTTTTCTTTCAATGAAGGGTTTAGTTTCAGCCAAAGACGACTTCCCGGTCGGAGGCGTGTCTGACCCGCACGAGCTGGTCGGCGGCGCCGGTGGCGAGGAGGCGGCCGTCTGCGGACAGGCAGGCGGAGAGGACGTCGGCGTGGTGCTGCAGGCGGAGGAACTGGTGGGCCGAGGTTTCGTCCAGGGTGAAGAGGCTCAGGATGTCGTCGCTTCCTGTTTGCGGCAAATGAAACAGTCAGGCTGACGCGTTTGCACAGGAAGTGGAAGGAAACAAACAGGAAATACAAACAGCCAGGAAGCAAAGCAAAAAGGTGAAGCATTAAAAAGATTAAAAATTGCAAACATTCAAGGGAAATGTAGAATAACAGTTGGGAATCATTAAACTTATGACGTGGATATACACTGCTCAAAAAAACCAAGGGAACACTTAAATAGCACATCCTAGATCCCAATGAATGAAATATTTGTATCAAATACTTTGTTCTTTACATTGTTGAATGTGCTGACAACACAATTACACAAAAATTGTCAATGGAAATCAAATGTTTACACCCATGGAGGTCAGAATTTGGAGTCACACTCAAAATTAAAGTGGAAAAACACATGACAGGCTGATCCAACTTTGATTTAATGTCCTTAAAACAAGTCAACATGAATCAGCGATGCTTTCAAAGTGGACGCTTTGATTTCACACAAGTTTGATTAACTTGGAGTTACATTGTGTTGTTTAAATGTGCCCTTAATTTTTTTGAGCAGTATATATTCAGCAAAGATCAAAACTGATTTTTTTTTTCCTGGAAATAAAAAAAAAAAGATGGAATTTGAGGGGAACTTGTGGAGAATTTTTTTTCAGATTTAAAAAATATCTAAAAATGATTTTTCAAATTGTACAATCAATGTCTCACTATTCATACTATTTATTTATACTACAGTCGTACTATTTATTATTCAAAATAGTTACATAAAACTTCAGTTAAAACCATTTTTAAATCCAGAATGCTACTAGGCAAATAAAAAAATGAGAAAATGTGAAACAAGGAAAAAAAAAAGAATCACAAAATTTAAAAAAAAAAAAAAAATCAAAGTAATTGCAAGACATTTTTTGAAATCTTGGCTAGGTGAACAATTAAAAAAAAAACCTTTAAATTGAAAAAAAATGAAATTAAAAAAAAATCTGGAAAAAAATATTGTTTTTAAAACAATTGAAAAAAATTCAGAATGTTTCATTCAAATTAAAAAAAAAATCCCGACAAAAGATGTCCAAAAAAGTAAGAAAAAAAATATTAAAAAAATATATGTTTAGGAAATAATCAAGAATTGTTTCCTGACAAGAAGGGAAAAAAATCCAGAGTAAATCAATTTTGAAGAGCAGCTGAAAAACATGTCAAGGCCCGGACTTCTGGTTTTAAAGTTTCTCCAGAAAAAAACAAGAATCTTCGGAAAGTCCTTTTCCAGGCGACGGCGAACCTGCAAGCAGAAGCTCTTCATCGTCGGAGGCCGAGAGGAAGGACGGGACCAGAGGGAGGCGGGCGGCGCCGCGGCTGCCAGACCTGCAGATCTGGGGGGTCACATTTATAACAACAACAAAAAAATCATAATGATAACAATAGTTGTCATAATATTACTGATAAAATATATACTATTAATTGGATTTTGGAGGAGTCATAATAATAAGAATAAGAAAAATAAGAATAAGAATAACTTTATTTATCCCAAAGGAAATTGTTGTGCAAGAGTTTCAAGAAAACATAACAATAATAAATAATAGTAGGAATTTGTATAAACAGTATAAAAAAGGGGCAGAAATAAGAAATACAAGTAAAACTATAAAGTGTCTAAGTAACGAGACAATTAATATAATTACTTAATCATTAATACTAAGATTAATTTCAGTGATTGTCATCACAGTAATAATACCAAAGAAGAATAATAAATATTACTATTTTGATATCTAAGGAGTCAAATTCAAAATAATTTTATGCTGCGCATTAAACACGAAATAAGAAAAATAATAACAACAACAACAACAACAATAATAATAACAATAACAATAATAACAGTAATAATACACTAATAATAGTAACAACAAATGACTAATATAATAAAACAACAATGATGATGATGATAATAATAATAATAATAATAATAATAATTGTTTATTATTATTGTTATTGTTATTATTATAAAACATCAACAGCAATGGTGATGATAATGATAATAGAGAAAATTACTTGGTAATCTGAGGAGTCAAAATAGGTGCAGTAACATATTATAACAATAAAAATATAATGATAATTTCATATCATATCAGAAATTAAAAATATATACTATTAATTGGATTTCTTAGATTCATAATATGATTGATTGCTAATAAATTGCTTATAAATAATAATAACATAATTAGAAAAAGGAAAAGAAGAAGAAATCTGGAGGAATTGTATTAAGAATAATTGTATATTAATAAGACAAAACAACCCTAATGATGATAATAACAATAATAATAACAAAAACAACAACAATAATAATAATAATAATAACAAATAATAAATGCTAAATGGCAGCCAGTGATAATAAGCATGTCAGACATCTGAATAATCCTTGCTAATCCTTGCATCCTGGTTCTGTTGCCGTGGGCGACCCACCTGGTACAGGAAGCCTCCTCTGGACGCCAGGACGACGCGTCCTCGGGCCGGCAGGCTGACGGAGGCGGCGAGGGTCACGAGGGCCTCCGACGTCTCCAGCCGGGTCTCCGGGGTCCGGCTCTGGTCGGGGGTCCAGATGCGGACCAGGGCCGGGCTCAGCAGGAGAACCAGCGAGTCGTCCAGAACCCCCAGAACCAGGGAGCCCTCGTCGCCCGCGGCGACCGGGAGGGTCCGAGCGGCGTCCAGGTCCACGACCGCCGCCTGGAACCGGGACTCTTCAGGGCTCCGGGTCCGGAGACCCGCCTCGGGAGGAAAGGGGGGCCACTCACCTGAGTCCGGCTGTGGGCCAACAGGCGCCGGCCGTGCACGTGGAGGCGCACGGCGGAGGGGCGGGGCTCCGCAGGCCACGCCCCCTCCACGCACAGCTCCTGGCGGCCGGCGACGAGGCTCCACCTCCTCAGGGAGCCGTCCGCGGCCAATGAGAAGCAGTGGGCGGGGCCGCCGATCTTGACGGACAGGACGGCCGCTGCTCGCGTCATCGTCATGGCAACGGCAAGCGGCGTCGGTTAGCGTCGACGTTTCTCGTCATCTCGTCGTTGTATTTGTGGTTCGGTTGTTCGGTCGTGTTGTTATTGTTGTTATTGTTGTCGTGTAACTGTTGTTATTGTTTGTTGTTGATGTGCTTGTTGTTGTTGTTGCTAGGCAATAAATGTTTGTTGCGTATTTATGGTTGTGATGTTGCGTTTGTGTTTTGCCGATTGCCGTGGCGATGAGGTTGTTGCGATTGTTTGCTGTTGTTGTGTTTGTGGTGGTTCTTTTGTGTTGTGGTTTAGTTTTTGTGTTTTTTTTTGTTTGTTAATTGGAGTTGCTGTTGTTTTTGTGTGGTTGTGTTGAGATTTTTTTTTTTGTGTTGTATTGTGTCGATTTTTGTGTGTTGTGTCGTTGTTTCGTGTTGCCTTTTTGTGTTGTGAGGTGTTATGTTGTTTTTTGTGTTGTGTTGATTTTTGTGTGTTGTCTAATGTTGTTTTGTGTTGTGTTGTAATTTGTTGTCTGTGCTTTTTGTGGCGTTGTTTTTGTGTTGTGTTGTTGTCTTTGTGTTGCATTGTATTGATTTTTGTGAGTCGTCTTGTGTTGTTTTTGTGTTTTGTGTTGTGTAGTCATTTTGTATAGTGTAATGCTGTTTTTGTGTTGTTATTTTTGTGTTATGAACTGTTGGTTTTGTTGCGTTGTGTTGTTATCTTTTTGTGTGGTGTTGTTGTCTTTGTGTTGTATTGTGTTGATTTTTGTGTGTTGTGTAGTTGTTTTTATGTTGATATTTTTGTATTGTAAAGTGTTGTGTTGTGTTGTTGTCCTTTTGTGCTGTGTTGTTTTTGTGTGTTGTGTCGTGTTGCCCTTGTGTGACGTTGTGTAGATATTTTTGTGTTGCAAACCGTTGGTTTAGTTATGCTGTGTTGTTGTCTTTTTGTGTTGCATTGTGTTGATTTTTGTGTGTTGTGTTGTGGTCTTTGTGCTGTATTGTGTTGTGTTGTTTTTGTGTTACGTAGTGTTGTTATTTTTGTGTTGTGAACTGTTGGTTTTGTTACATTGTGTTGTTGTCTTTTTGTGTTTTGTGTGGTGTTGTAGTCTTTGTGTTGTGTTGTTTTGATTTTTGTGTGTTGTGTAGTTCTTTTTGTGTTGTGCAGTGTTGTTTTTATGTTGATATTTTTTGTATTGTGAAGTGTTGTTGTCTTTTTGTGCTGTGTTGTAGTCTTTGTGTTGTATTGTGTTGATTTTTGTGTGTTGTGTAGTTGTTTCGATGTTGATATTTTTGTGTTGTGAGGTGTTGTGTTGCTGTCCTTTTGCGTTGTGTTGTGTGCTGTCTTCTGTTGTTTTTGTGTCGTCGTTTTGTGTTGTTTTTGTGTTGTGAACTGTTGGCTTTGTTACGTTGTCTTGTCTTTTTGTGTGGTGTTGTTGCCTTTGTGTTGTATTGTGTTGATTTTTGTGTGTTGTGTAGTTGTTTCTATGTAGATATTTTTGTGTTGTGAAGTGTTGTGTTGTTGTCTTTTTGTGTTGTGTTGTGTGCTGTCTTCTGTTGTTTTTGTGTTACTTAGTGTTGACGTATTTGTGTTGCAAACCATTGGTTTAGTTATGCTGCGTTGTTGTTTTTTTGTGTCGCATTGTGTTGATTTTAGTGTTGTGTGGTTGTTCTTGTGTTGTGTAGTTTTATGTTGTTATTTTTGTATTGTGAAGTGTTGCGTTGCTGCCTTTTTGTGCGGTGCTGTTTCTGTGTGTTGTGTTGTGGTCTTTGTCTTGTATTGTGTGTCGTGTTGTGTTGCCCTTGTGTCGTGTTGTGTTGTTATTTTGGTGTTGCGAACTGTTGGTTTAGTCATGCGGCGTTGTTGTCTTTTTGTGTCGCATTGTGTTGATTTTAGTGTTGTGTGGTTGTTCTTGTGTTGTGTAGTTTTTGTTGTTATTTTTGTATTGTGAAGTGTTGCGTTGTTGTCTTTTTGTGTTGTGTGTTGTCTTCTGTTGTTTTTGTGTCATGTAGTGTTGATATTTTTGTGTTGCAAACCGTTGGTTTAGTTATGCTGCGTTGTTGTCTTTTTGTGTCGCATTGTGTTGATTTTTGTGTGTCGTGCAGTTGTTCTTGTGTTGTGTAGTTTTATGTTATCATTTTTGTATTGTGAAGTGTTGCGTTGTCGTCTTTTTGTGCGGTGTTATTTCTATGTGCTGTGTTGTGGTCTTTGTCTTGCATTGTGTGTTGTGTTGTTATTGTGTTACATTGTGTTGCGAACTGTTGTTTCTGTTCCGTTGTGTTATCGTATTTTTGTGTCACACCGTGTCGATGTCGGCGCGCACATGTATTTTTTGTGTAGCGTTCACACCTGTGTGTCCGCGCAGTGTGTGCAGCAGCTCCCGCTCAGCGAGGCTCCAAACCCCGATGGCGCCGTCTTGCGATCCGGCCACCAGAAGCTCCGCCTCCACGCTGAGGTCCAGACACAGCAGAGCTGGAGGAGAAGAAGCTGGACTTCAGGAGGAGGAGGAGGAGCTCCTCAAGATGGCGTCCGGAGCACCGACCTCCCCGCGGGCCGCGCAGCGAGTCCAGCAGCGCCCCGCCCGGCGCCGCCAGGAAGCTGCACTTGGGGACCAGGACGGGTTCCGAACACGTCAGCAACAGATCCTCGCATTGGCCGCACAGCCGGCCAATCAGGGAGGGGTACGGAGCGGCCAATGAGCTGAGCCGGGCCAGCAGCTCCACGAAGAGCGCCGACTCCTCTGAGGAAGCGGACGGGAGAGATGTTTGTTTTTGTTTTTTAGAGTTCGTAAAGTTACAACGCCTGGATAATTTGTATTTCTGACCGGAAATATAATGACGCACTAAAACGTACGACCAAATATCTCACTTCTGGACAGAAAGTGCAGCAACTCCTTTATTAGGAAATGTTTTGAAGAAAACTTATTTCCAAAACAAAAATAATATTTTAAATAAGTTTGATAAGGAATCGATCTGACTCTATCCAAACCCCCTGAGGCAAAAGAGACCCTCAAAATTATGAATAACATCTACCCATCTAAGGAATTGATAAGGTTACTCTTTAATTTTAAAGATAATATTTGTACATTTTGTGAAGGCAACATTGAAACCATATATTTTTCTCATGCGAAAAAAGTGCAGGGCTTTTGGGCTAAAACTCAAAAATGGGTTAAAAATAATTTTCCATCGTCACCAGTTTCCTTCTCGAGAGATGATTTAACATTTGGTTTATTTATAAGCAACATAACAGATGAACTCTGTGTTGATATTATTTTAGGCCTGGACAAGTTCTTCATTCACAAAAACAGAATGCAAAAATGTTCCCCAAATTTTAATTTCTCCATAAACGATTTTGAATGATATGAAAAATCCTTAAAACATTCGTAAAAATCCAAAAACCAAAAAATATACAGTTTGATGTCTGAGATTCCTTGTGAACCACCAACTTAATTACATGTTAAATTCCCCTTGCAATTTTTTTTTCCCTTCCCTTTCGTTTTAATTTTATTTGTCTATTTATTTCATTATTTCCTTTTAATTTCTTTTTTTTTTGTCTAGCATTATAAATTTCTCACAAACCGTTAAGACTATTAACTTCCGATGACATAAAGAACGAATGTTTGCTTCCTCATCCCTGGTTGTTTCATTGACATTCAGTTCTACCTTGCCATGTTTATTTTTTACATTTGTATATTTTTGTGTACTATTTATGTTCAATTAAAAAAAAAAAAGATAAAAAAAAAGAATATGATTATTCTTTTTTTCTTTTTTTGAAGATTTGGGGGTTTCCGGCGGGAACTGACCCACGTGTGCGTCCAGGCCGGGCCGGATCAGGACCAGGGCGTCCCGGATCAGCCGGGTCTCCGTGCAGTCCATGTACAGGCAGCACTGGTCCAGGTCCTGGATCGCGCTGGAGACGCCCAGGAGCCGGATCTGACAGTGGAGCCACTCGGCGTTGCCTGGACGCACGGTTAGCATCGTTAGCATTCTAGCAACTCTTCTATATTAGCGTCCTAATCTAGACATTCACTTCAGCTATGTTAGCATCCAATTTTGGCAACTATCACCATTCTAAGGTTAGCATCCTGATCCAGACATTAGCAACTCCTCGAGTTTTGCATCCAATTTTAGCAACTATTAGTGAGGTTATAGTGAGGTTAGCGCCCTAACCTAGATACTAGCAACTCCTCTCGGTTAGCACCCTAGTCCACACTTTCACCTCTACTAGGTTAGCATCCTATTCTGGCAACTATCACCTCTGTTTAGTTAACACTCTAATCAAGACACTATCGCCTCTGCTACACTAGCATCCTAATCCACACTTTCACCTCTGCAATGTTAGCATCCTAATCCAGACTCTAGCAACTCTGCTATTATAGCATCCTAATCCAGACACCAACATGTTTTCTAGGTTAGCATCTTAAGAAAAACAATTTTAGCTCTGCTACACTAGCATCCTAATCTGCACTTTCACCTTTGCAATGTTAGCATCCTAATCCAGACACTAGCAGTTTTCTACTTTAGCTTCCTAATCCATACACCACCACCTTTGCTACATTAGCATGCGAATCCAGACCCCATCGCCTCTGCGATGTTAGCATCCTAATCCAGACACTCACCTCTTTGTTATAACATTTAGCTGTCGAAGTGGGCGGAGCTTACTGATGACTTCCTGCCGTAGCTCCTCCCACATGCCAGCGTGCAGCAGGTGATGGGGCAGCTCTTGTAGCTTCCGGACATTCGCTACCCGGGGTGCGAACCACAGCGGCTGGGGCGGGACCTGGGTGAGCGGAGAGCCAATCAGAAGACGTGGCGAGGACGGCCGACGGCTTCCTATCCGGATCCAAGATGGCGTCCCACCTTCCTGTCGGCGAGCAGCAGCGTGGGGCCCCTCAGGGACACCGGCTTCAGCCTCCCCGCCCAGCGACCCTGGAAGTACTCCGCCAGGTTCCCCAAGCTCCGCCCCCGCCGCTCGCCAGTCAGGTAGCGCCGGGCGGCCGCCTCCCGCAGACGCCTAGCATGGAGGCGGGGATCGTCTTAGCCGGCGCCGACGGATGCGACGTGTCCTGCGGCGTTGCGTTTTTCCTTACCGGTCCTTGAAGGCGACGGCGGCGACGCCGCAGGTCCAGCGTTCCTCCAGGTGGTCGTCCAGGTCCCGTCTGAGCCGCGCCCACAGGAGGGGGGGCAGCCGGACCAGAGATGGCGTGGAGGGGGGGTAATGGCTGTAGACCTCGGCGATGACGTCGTTGTCCAGCGACAAGACGTCCCTAAGCTCCGCCTCCAGGAGGCCGCACCTGTCAATCACAGCTGCGGCTTTACATTCACCCGTTCACGGCGGCGGCGGCGGTGGCGGCGGCGCTAACACTGCACCGAGCAACAGCGGGGGTTCGGAGAGCAGATAGTAGATAAATCCGGTTTCTCTCACCTGGACAAGGCGATGTAGCCTAAGGCTCCGCCCACCAGCTCCCGCCCGTGCGCCTCCTCCAGCGTCAGGAAGAGCTGCGACATCATTTCCTTGGCGCTGGAGCCGAGGCGCAGCTGGGCGAGCGGATCGGAGGAGGACCAGCGGGCGGCGGCGGAGATGATGAGCGCGAGGTGGAGCGGGCAGCCGGTGGCGTCGAAGCTCCGCAGCGCCGCCTCGCTCTGCTCCGGGGTCAAAGTTCGCCGGCGGGCGCGCAGGTTGGACTCCAGGATCCGCCGCCCGTCGTCGCGCGTCAGACGACCCACTTCGAAAAAGCTCTCCGGCGTCTTCAGCTTGAGGCGCATGTTGACGAATGCCTCGCTGGTGGTTTCCATGGAGACCACCACGTGGACGCCGGGCGGGAGCTCGGCGGGCAGCCAGCGCAGCTTCTGTGCGCCGTGTCGGTCGGACAGAAGATCCACGCCGTCCAGGATGACCAGCAGCGCCGCCCGCCGCCGCGACACCTCCCCCAGGAGGCCGTGGAAGAACCCGACCAGCTCCTCGTGCGCGCTCGCCACGGCGGCGCTCGGCGGCGCCACGCCGGACGCCAGGCAGATCTGGAGGCAGACGCTGTGGAGCAGCTGGTCCACGTCGACCAGCCCGGGATGGCGAGCGTCCAGAAGCCGGATCACCACGGCGGCGTCGGCGTCCAGCGCCGCGCGCGTTTCCCTTGCGAGTCGGCACAGCAGCGCCGTCTTGCCCATCCCTGCGGCGCCGTGGACGACCAGCGGGCCGTGAGGCGCCGCCGTCGACTCCCACATGGCGAGGCAGAGCTTTCCCAGGAGCCCCTCCCTGCCGGGGACGCCATCGCAGCGCTCGGCGCTCATGGCCAGGTGGCGCCTGACCTCCTCCTCCAGGCGAGAAGAATCTTCCGCGTCGTCGACGCCTCCAAAAATCCGCCGCCTGCCGCCGTCGGGCGCGTCCAGCGCCGCCTGGATCCGGGTCTTCATCTGGGAAACAAACTGCTGGCAGACGGCGTCCAAGTACTGAGCGTGCTCCCTGCGCTTGGGGTCGACGACCCCCCTGCTGAGCTCCACACAATGCAGGTTCAGGATCTCCCTGGACGAGGTTTGGAGGCGGGACTTGAGGGCGGCGAGGAGCCCCCGGGCTTCGGCGTCCAGGAGTCCCTCCGCCGTCACGTCCATCAGCTTGAAGAGTCTTCTAGGTCCGTCCCTGGTCTTCTGGCGAGGAGCCTCCCGGAGAAAGAGGAGCGCCGAGGCGTCGCCGCCGTCCGTCCCCAGACCCAGATCCAACTCCTGCTCCATCACTGCGAGCAGAAGAGGAAACGCCGCTTTACGCCAAAGCCGAGTTTAGCGTCGCTAACGGTGAGGAAGAAGACGCGCCGACCGGACGTGATGAGGCTCCGTCTGGCCTCCGCCGGGATGTCGCCCGCCGCTTCCGCCTCCGCGGCGGCGCCTCGCAGGTGTCGTAGCATCTGGGCCTCCGTCAGGCGCCACGATTGGACGTCTTTGTCGTGCTGCGCCGCGTTCTCCGGCCGGGGGTCGCCGTAGCGCGGGAAGCGGCTGGCGATCGGACGGAGGACGTAGGCGGGCGGGACGGCGTTGTCGTCTCGCCGGTACCAACCGCCGAGAAGCCGCGCCGCCTCCGGAGCGTCGGACGGTTTGGACAGGAGGGTCTGGAACAGGTTCTCCGGGAGGAGGCGGGGAAGAGGCCGGTGGCCGTAGCGGCTCCCCAGCAGGGCCTGCAGGGGCCGCGGATCGGGATTGGAGAAAAATATGACAACGCAGGAAGTCCTCGGTTAGCGTCCGCGCTGTTTCCGTGGCGACGTTTGCGAGGTTAAAACAAACTTTGCCGGCGGAAACGATCGTTTCTTGACAATCGCGTTATGTCGCGCCGGAGGAACGGAACTCCGACATGAGTCGAGGATCTGGAGACAACGGGCGAGAATAAAAACATCTAGAGGAGGAGAACGACAAAAACATCTAATCAAATTTCATGTACGTTTCTGAACGTCCAAATCTAGGCGACCTTCTGCCTCCACCGCTTCGGCTGACAAGAGGCGACATCGCAGGTCTTGCGTGGAGATACGGAAGTGATGAAACCAGTAAAGACGACACAAAGTAAAACACAGTGACGTGAGGAGGCTTCCGAGAAAGACCAAAGGAACGAAGAAGAAGAAGAAGAGAAGGGAAAAAACCCACGACGAACGCCGGCCCGGCTGACACCCTCCTGCAGGTCTGGACCTGCTGCAGGAACAGCTCCGGGTCCTGGTGGTCTCGGGCCAGGACCCCCCTCACACCCCAGCACAGATCCACCACCTGGACACACACACACACACACACGGAGTCTTGAGTGTGGGCCGTCGCACCGGGAACTGGACGATGTGGCGGCGACTGACCTCGAAGGTCAGGCCCAGGGAGCGGCAGAACGTCAACAATTCCGGGAAACATCGGTCCAGCAGGGCTCTCCTCTCGCTGCCGGAGTCTGACACACACACACACACACACACACTTTAGAGACACATCTCTGGAGAAGAGTTAACGAGCACAAAGTGGATCAACTAAACAGAGAAAATTCAAATAAAATTGGTGTTTTTGTTTTCATTTCCCTGCAACCAATCGAAGCTGACCTGAGGAGCAGGAGCTGATGAAGACCCGGACCATGTTGCTCCTCGGCTCTTGGCCGGTCCGTCCTCTCAGGAGCTCCGGCAGCTTCTCGCCTCCGAGCTCCGCCATGGCGCCGCGTCTTCTGAAGCGTCGCCACCCTGAGCTTCTCCTGCTTCCCCTGAGGAGGCTTCGCTCCAGGACGACCGGCTCCTCCCTCGTCCGCCCGCCGGGACCCGGCGCTTTCGTCACTCGTCGACGGCGGCTCGAGTTCTGCCTTCAAACCTCACGGACATTCCATGTTATAGCTTAGTAATAACTCTTAAAACCGTTGAAATGTAATGTTAGCGTGTTACAATCATGAAACTTTCACACCCTTGTTGGTACTTTCATCCGATAAGGGTGAAAACACATGTTATCTTGTTTTTCCCTAAATGAACTATTTCCCCGGAGTTGGGTGTCAGACCGCGCCGCGGTGCATCTTTATGCTAAGCTAGCCCGACATGCTGTCTGGCTCCCATGCTAAGCTAGGTAGGCTAACAGGTGTCCCGGAGTGCGAGCCTGCTGAGCAGAGGCGTCATTAGGCGGGCGATGGAGACAAAAGAGGCCGTTTCTCCCGAAACCCCTGCGGACCCTGAACTCACCAGGTGTGTGTGTGTGTGTGTGTGTGTGTGTGTGTGTGTGTGTGGGTTGCAGATGGTCGGGGCCCTGGAGAGCCACTGCTAACACCTGCAGCTACACGCTAATGATGTCGACACCACAAGGCTGGAAACAGCTAGGATAACAACACACACACACACACACACACACACACATGGGACGTGACACAGGTTTCTCTCGCGAGTAGTTTGATTTTTAATCGTTTGAGGAATCACATAAATGAGGCTGTTAATCGGTCCGTCCCCCGCTGACACTCACATCACTACGTAACCGCTTTATTACACGTTAATAGTAAATAATGACTCGCCATGACGACGCGCTACAGTGTAATAAACATGAACTCATTCAGCAGGTAACGAGGCCCGTTTGTGCTTCTGCCGAGTCGCCCTCCGGCTTTTTTCTTTTTTTTTTTTGTCTTTTGCTTTGTTTTCCTCAGAGCCAGGCGGCGGGTCGGGGTTGCCGTGGGAGACGGGGCGGACGAGCGGGGGGGGGAAAAAACAAAACAAAACAACGCAAACGGATAAATGGTAAAATGGCTCTGAACGCCTCGGTGACGACGGCAGATATTCCTCTGCGGCTGGAGAGAAACGAAAAAAAAGAAAAGAAAAAACAAAATCTCGGGTTCCTCTTGGGAGAAAAACGTGTAAAAGCAGAGGTTGTCGGTTCAGAGCGGCGCGACGGCGGACGGCCTCGCAAACCGGCCAATCAGAGGGTCTGTTGTTGGGATGCGGCGGCTCAGTCGATAAAAGGAAACTGCCTGGTAACCGTGACGACCGTCGGGCGCTCCTTCTCGGGGGAGGGGGGGTCCGGTAGCTTCCGGGTTTTCCGCCCAACAATCGTGTTTTACGTGTTTCCAGGCGCCGACGCCGCGTTTGAAGTCTCGTCCAATCAGACGTGCACGTGGAGGCGGCGGTTTCGGATGGAGTCGGCGGAAACGTGGCGGCCGTCGGACGTACGCCGCCGCTCTAGCTGAGGATTTTATGGTAGGGGTGCAGGGGGAGGGACGAGGTGAAGCCCCGGATGTCGTGGATGAGCGCCGCCGTCTCCTGGAGCGGCGGCGAGGCGGCGGGCAGGAAGTGCAACTCGCTGACCTCGCCGTAGGACGAGGAGGAAGAAGAGGAGGCGCCGTCGGGGTCGTCCGGGCGCCGCGGGCCGCAGGAAGCCGTCGCGGCGGGGGGGTCGTTCTCCTCCGGGCCGAAGCCCACCACCTCAAACGGGACACACGGACACAACTTAAAGCTATGCAGGTTGCCGCGGTAACAGGCGGGAACTTTTAAGGGTTTCTCAGACGTGACGCTCACGTGCACGCTCAGCTTTCTGCCGCCGTCGCCGCGGTGCTCCAAGAACCAGGAGACCAGCTCTTCCTTGGAGAAGAGCTTCAGAGCCTCGATCTGCAGAGCGAGAACACAAATTAAGGGACCGGGACCAAAACCGGGACCAAAACCTGGACCGTCTTTTCTTCAGCCGACTCCTCGACCGGGACGGGAGATGACGGAAGGCCCGGAGGCGACGCCCACCTCTTTGACCAGGCGGTCGAAGACGTACTGCTGGGTGACGACCTCGAACCAGTTCCTGTCCACCTCCTCGCCCAGGTAGGCGTCCTCACACTCCTTCAGCTTGATGAGCGCCGTCACCTGCGTGCCGAAAGCCTCCTCGCTCAGGTCTGACAGACGCTCGCCGAAGCCGCGCAGGAACTCCTCCATCTTGGCGTCCACGAACTCAGTGCTGCGGGCGGGAGGGCTTTCGGTGAGAGGCGGCGACGACTCCGGGTGTCGTCACGGCGACGGGAGGTCCGGCTCACCTGAACTTCGTGGCCTGGGTTTCCACGGTGACGGAGAATCCCAGCACCCCCGAGGTGTTCCTGCAGGTGGGGTACACCTGGTACCTGGAGGTCCAAGTCACAGATGTTAGCCCGACGTCGGCCGTCCGATCGGTTGCCGGGGGCGAGTCCTTACCCGAGCGTCTCCTTGGTGCGCAGGAAGTCGAAACAGGGCTCCTCCATGTGCATCTGAAACACAACCACCTTCTGGGAAACGGTTCTGCTCTTTGGATCCACTCGAAGCAAACCGTCACGTCCGGACGCGTGTCGGGACGCCGGAATCCGATCGGCCGACAACTTCACGACAACGCGTCCTCCGGCGAAGCCCCCGGTGTTTTGATAAATGATAAATACGAGGAGGTTTGAAGGGTCGCTCTGAGGTCATGTGACCGGAGGACCTCCTCAGAGACCTTCACCTTCCTCTGCACAACTCACCACCAGCAGCTCCATCAGGGCGTGTTCTCGCAGGTTCTTCAGCCCCGACTGGAAGGAGGACAGTCGCAATGAGAAGTGACCGGGGGAACAGGCCCCGCCCCCAAACTGTCAAGACTAACAGGCCCCGCCCCCAGAATATCAACTCAATAGGGTCGAGCTTACAGACTGTCAGCTCTAACAGGCCCCGCCCCCAGACTGTCAACTCTTACAGGCCCCGCCCCCAGACTGTCAGCTCTAACAGGCCCCGCCCCCAGATTGTCAGCTCTAACAGGCCCCGCCCCCAGATTGTCAGCTCTAACAGGCCCCGCCCCCAGACTGTCAACTCAAACAGGCCCCGCCCCCAGACTGTCACCTTTAACAGGCCCCGCCCCCAAACTGTCAGCTCCAACAGGCCCCGCCCCCTGACTGTCAACTCTTACAGGCCCCGTCCCCAGACTGTCAGCTCTAACAGGCCCCGCCCCCAAACTGTCACCTCTTACAGGCCCCGCCCCCCAGACTGTGTATTTAATTTAAAGGTGTCTTGTGACACCCCTTGAGTACCATGATTATCATCATGGCATGAAGGGAAGCTGTTCTGTAATCCCGTCCCCGTGGGTGATCTGGGCGTCGTCTCCATGGGAACCCACCTGGTAGTAGACGGTGACCTCGGAGTTGGCGTCGCCCTTGTTCAGGGACTTGACTTTGCACAGGTGATGCCCCTGGGGCAACTCCACCACCCGGAACAGCACCGGCACCTCCGCTGGCAGGCGACGGAACTGCAGCTTCCTGGAGCGTTTGGAGGATGACGACGATGACGATGACAACCGCTTGAAGAAAGATGGCGTCGCTCTCATGTGAGAGGCGGGAAAGTTCTACTCACTGGATGAAGCACTGCAGGAACTCTTGGGACTCCTGTGAAGACGGGAGCAGGAATTCAAACATCGTAACCCGGCGTCATTTTTAAAACGGCCACCCGGTTCAGAAGGCCTCACCGCGCTGCTGAAGTTCCCCTGCACCAGCCCCTCGGCGTACAGCTCCGCCTTCAGCCCCGCCGCAAACTCCATCAGGTCGTCCACCGTCAGGCCCCCCGTGACGGCCCGGTACTTCTGGATCACCGACCAGCGGCTGTGCTCCAGGATCAGCAGGCGGACGTCCCTGCGGGGACGGATGGACGGACGGATGGACTACTAGCCCAGGGGTCGGCAACCCCGCGGCTTGGGAAAATGAATTATAAATATTTAATTGAAGTGTATTTCATTTGTGTTAATTCCTTTTTTTTTTTAACTTTTAGTTCTAAGTTGGAAGATTTTTGTGATTTTAAAATATTAAATAAAATGATATTTATTTTTTTTCGCCGCTCAAAATAACGTCACGGTAAAGTCCCGATTTGCGGACGCCGTGCGCAGAAGTTCAGGAGCAGAAGTCCCATAAACCGGGTAAAATAAATATTTATGAAGATATTTTGCAAATATTTATTTTTTATTGTTTACTGACACAGTGATTTTTTTCCCGATTTATTTTTAAAATTCAGGTCAAGGCTCCGCTACACGCTCTGAAAGCTCAAAACGAGTTCATTACATAAATAAAATGTAATTTTCTCTGTAATACTTTGTGAATTTCAGAAGCGACACACGACACACTTGTTTATACAAAGTGTAAAGGTAATAAAAAGCAATATATACAGTGGTACCTTTATTTTAGACGTCAAAAAGTAATTGCGGCTCCCGGTGTTTTCTTTACCGAGGGAACCGGGTCCAAATGTCTCCTTGGGTGTTACGGGTTGCCGACCCCTGTGCCGATAAGGAATCCGGACCTACTTGCCGAGCCTCTCGGGCTTGATGAGGATGTTGAAGTAGGTTTTCTTCAGCTGCTCGGCGAACATGAGGAAGACGCCAGGCTCCGCCCTGAAGTCCCCCAGGTGGTCCACGATGAGGCGCAGCAGCAGCTGCAGGGAGGAGGGAGGTCAGGGAGTCCCAGATCCGTCTGGGCAAACTACGGCCCGCGGGCCACATCCGGCCCGCTGGTCTTTTTAATCCGGCCCGACAAAGATTGGTAAGGAATTCATACTTGATGCGAATGATTGAATGATTGGATCAATGAATGCGGGTGTTCAAACAGAAGATTATTTCATTTTTGGAGCTACTTGAGAACACTTGAGAATTTTCCTGAGCGGAACGACACAGAATGGCTTTGTGGCTCGACGTGAAGCTACAAGGGGAAAAGCGGTTTGTGCATGAAACGCTAGCAAATGTCAGAGCCTTCAAAACCAAGCTGGATTTATTTTCAAAGCGAATGTCAGACGAGTCCGATATGTACTGTTAATAAATGTTTTTTTTTTTTTTTTAATACGTATTGTTATCTTGTGGTGACCCGGTGAATCGTGGAAAAACACATTGTGGACTTGTTGTGACGCGACGGAAGAGTCGTGATGGCTTTAAAAAGAGGAGCGGCTTCAAGTTTAGCCCATAAAGTGTAGCGCAAGTTACATTTAGCAACACGTTGCAGCATTAAGGGTGGGGCCGGTAAGCTAAGCTAAGCTAAGCTACGCTAAGCTAAAGAAGGAGCACTAAATGAAAAACTCCCCCAACCTCCTCCACCGCTGGCATCTTCATCCCAGCTCTATGTAAATACACTTTATTTCTTTACATTCCTTTTCATTATGTATTATTTTTACACATTATTTGTTATTTTTTCAACACTCTTCTAATTATTTAAAAACAGGATCTGGAACGGATTGAGTGGGTTTCAATTCGGAAGTTAAGAAGTTCTGCCTCTGGTGTTTCTGAAAACACGGTGAACTGCTAGGGCAAGGCGGACAGCGGTGTGTGTGTGTGTGTGTGTGTGTGTGTGTGTGTGAGTCTGACCGGCAGCTTGTGGTTGAAGCCCTTCAGTCTGATCACCAGCCCGTGCTCTCCAGCCACCAGCTTGTACTCCAGCTGAGCCACGTCGGCTTCGTACGCAGGTTCAGCCAGATTGTGAGCCAGGATGTTGACGAAGAGGTCGAAGAGGACCAGGCTGCAGGGCGCCGTCACACACACACACACACACACACACACATAGAGGTCAGTGTCAGGTCCAGATCTGGCCACGCAGCTCCGGATGTTCTCCTGAGGGTGGGAGGTCTTACTTCTCCGGGCTCTTCTGGATCATGGGGGAGATCAGGTTGAAGCGGATGTAGGCTGTCGGGCAGAAAACGACGTCTTTATCACTTTCTGTTAAATATGTCAGCTTTTAGCTTGTAGCTATTGAGATGATGGTTACTGCTGAGCTTCTGTAGATCATCTTAAAGAGTGGTGGGTCCAGACCTGCTCTTCAGCAGGTCCTTCTTCAGGCTGCTGCCTTCAGGGGTCGTCACACCCAATCATCTGCCTCCATCTAACCCTCAGCCAATCATCCGCCTCCACATCCTCTTCTCTCACACCCGCTAAAATCCCGTCCTTTCCCTCCCCCTTCATCCATCCATCCATCTTCCTCTAGACCTCCTGCCTGGTAGGCCTGGTCACCGCCCCTCCTCTGTGCACGTCCCTCGGCGTACCTTTGGGAATATTGAACTTGTTGTCCTTCTTGTACCACAGACAGCCGCGGTCGCTGTTGGCGATTCTGACGGGGAACTCGGTATCCGGGCAGTCGGACGTCTTCAGGGTGAAATCGGTGGCTGCGGGACGAGACGAGGAGGAGGAGGAAGAAGGTGTTAGACGTCCAGGAAGGACGAGCGGCGGCCAGACCTTTGCTACTGACCGATGAACTTGTTCTCAGCCGGGAGGTGGAGCTCGGGAATGACGTCGAAGTCTCCGGCCCAGCGGTCGGCCCAGTCGGACTGGATGTCTGAGCATGGGGCGCGCACACACACACACACACACGCACGCAGGCACACACACATATGTATACAACTCAAAACCAAAACAATGCTATCAAAACACTTCGGTAAAGGTGCTACTTTATCAGGATACTTCACAATGTCACCCAACAATCATCAGCCTGCCGAGTGACCTCTGACCCAGAGACTCCCTCTGGTGTGTGTGTGTGTGTGTGTGTGTGTGTGTGTGTGTTGTACCCTCCACGTTGTAACACGTCCCGAACCACTTCTCCCTCAGGGGACAGTGGCCTTCGTTCTCTGGCGACAGGAGCAACAGGTTGGCTTTGTCTGGAGTCAGGAGAGTTAGAGCAGCGCTGATCACCTGCAAGCACACACACACACACACACACACACACACACACACACACACACACACACACACACACACAGTGTTGTCAATACGAGCTAGTCTTGATACAAGGGCGGCTGAGGACCTGATGGGCCTCACAGCACCTGGAGGTCTTGTTTCATAGCGAGGTCCTTCCATGGTCCCCGTATGAGGACGGCCATGTTTGGGTTCAGTTTGTTTGTATCTGTGTTTGGGCTTCACACGTTTAAGACGTGGAAGGAGGTCTAGAAGCTACTGCGGACCTCCTGAGAAAACATCCCATCTCGTCGTCTGGTTCCCCCTGATCTTCTAGTACCTTCTGTGGAATTCCAATGAATGTTTATTTTGATATTTCAAGTGATTTTTTTTTTTTTTAAACAACCACAAATCAGCAACAATTCCCCTCAGAGTCGGCGAGAAATCGGCGCGACGAGAAGAAGAACCCTCTGAAGGCGTGTGAGGACGGCGTGCGGGCGGAAACCTGAAGAACACCGAGGTCTACAACCGGACGGGACGTCCTCACCTGCTCGTCGTACTCGAACATGAGCTGGTCTCCGGTCAGGAAGTCCTCTTTGGGAAAAAGCTGCATGTTCTCACAGATGTTCTCCACAAACTCGATGGGGTCCGTCTGCCCAGAGAGCAGAGAACATGTATTACCACCTCGGTCCTGCGGGAACTCAGGAGAACCTCGGAGAACCGAGACGGAACCTTGGCTTGTTTCCTGACCTCTTTCTTTCACCGCCTTTCAAACACTCTTTATGCATTTGCATGTCTGCCTGTGGGGTTTGTATACATCTGTGTGTGTGTGTGTGTACCTTGATAGGTAAATATATATGTACAAATACAATATATATATGTATTTACATATACAGTATATATATTTTTGTGTCTGTCTGAATGTGTGTGTAGTGTGTTAATACGTATCCGGGGACATATATACATATATATGTATTTGACTGTATGTATAAATGTGTGTGCACACAAAAATGTGTCTATGTAGCTTTGTTTTTTTTATTTATCCCGAAGGAAATTGTTGTGCCAGAGTTTCAAGCAAAACACAACAATAATAGATAATAGTAGGAAGGAGGGAGAATAAGAAATACAATAAAATATAAAGTGTCAAGGTTAAGGCTATCAAGAGTTTTAAGGTATGAGTTAGTATGTGTGTATGTATGAGTTAGTGTGTGTATATACGTGTATATATGTGTGTATCTATTGGTGTGTTTTTCTTGTTGTGTATAGGTATGGCAATTTGTGTGTATGTATGAGTGTATGTGTGTGTGTGTGTGTGTGTGTGTGTGTGTGTGTGCGCATGCATTTGTATGTAAATAAAAAATGGTCTCTTATCAAGGATGCATCACCTTGTGGCTTCAAAGTGCTTCTAGGAAGTGTGTGTGTGTGTGTGTGTGTGTGTGTGTGTGTGTGTGTGTGTGTGTGTGTGGCAGCACCTGCTCCTGGTAGTGAAACTCGTTTGCTTCGATCTTCTGAATTTCTTCGTAGATCCTGGAAAAAAAAAAACACAAAAAGAGCAGCGATTATCGAACGTTCGCGATGGGTTCGGTTTCCGTGGCGACCGCTCGGCGCTGACCTCTGCTGGGGTCCCAGAGTCTGCAGCATCTTCAGGTACTGGAACACCAGGTCCACCACCTGCCCGGGGACACGTGCACACACACACACACACACGCCGTTACTCTGCAAGGCCTCCGTGCGCTGTGCTTCCCCGACTGTGGACGAGCGCTACCTGGTAGAGGTTCTGGAAGCCCTGGTCCGTCAGGGTGATGGAGATGGAGAAGATGGAGTAGGTGGTGTTCTGGTCGAAGCCCGTCTCGCTGTTTCCCCCGAACAGAGCCAGAGCCCAGCACCTGAGGGCAGCATGATCAGACATTGAGGCATGCGTGTGTGTGTGTGTGTGTGTGTGTGTGTGTGTGTGTGTGTGTTTGAGGGGGGCTCACCTCCTCCTGAGCAGCGACAGGATGCTGCCACTGCCTTCGTGCCCGATCAACCAGGAGATGTAGTGAAGAGGCTTCACCCTGCGCAACACACACACACACACACACACACACACACGCACACACACAGGTTTGAGAACCCCTGGGAAACCTCTCCTTTCTGAAGAAGCTGCTCCTTCTTCTCGGAATCCAGGCGGCCCCACCTGTAGTGCTTCCCCTGCGGGGGGAGCGCCCAGCTGATGGTCAGAGCGTGGACCTTCCTCACTGGAACCACTGCACACACACACACACACACACACACACACACACACACACACAGAGTCACTGCTTCCGCCCGTCAGCGGGAGGCCGGAGCGTGTGAGCAAGATAAAGATTATGGGATGTCTGTTGTGGAGCCTCCCGCCGCCGCAGCATTGACGGTGGGTCGTGACGAGCACGGCGAACATCTGACCTCTGTAGAGCTTGTTGAAGGCCGGCGTGTCGAACGGCTGCTGCAGGTGCGCGAAGTCGACAGGAGGTTCGCCGCTGTAAAGACATGAAGAACCGTTTTATTTCCCCACAACATGGGACAAGAGCAAGAGATCACAAGAAGAAAAAAAATGTATGTATGTATGTATATATATATATATATATATATATATATACACGTACACACACACACATATATATAAACGCATATATACTGCTCAAAAAAATAAAGGGAACACTTGAACAACACAATGTAACTCCAAGTCAATCCCACTTGTGTGAAATCATAGTGTCCACTCAGGAAGCAACACAGATTCATTTTGACATGTTTTAAGGACATTACATCAAAGTTGGATCAGCCTGGAGTTTGTTTTTACACTTTAATTTTGAGTGTGATTCCTCCATACCTCCATGGGTTGATACAATTGATTTCCATGGATCATTTTTGTGTGATTTTGTTGTCAGCACATTCAACTGTGTAAAGAGCAAAGTATTTCATAAGAATATTTCATTCATTTAGATCTAGGATGTGTTTTTTAAGTGTTCCCTTTATTTTTTTGAGCAGTGTATATATATATATATATATACACGTACACTCACATTTTTCTTCTATGATATATAAAATCTATATTGTATAGAAATATATATTTTCTATAATATATTATGTGTGTGTATATATATATATATATATTCAACTTAAAAGCTGAATTGTAATTCTGTACATCATATTAAATTTCCCATGTTGACATGAATTGAGACACTATTAATCCCTTCCAGAACCCCAGTATTTTTGTGTGTTTTTAAATAAGACAAATGTGTTTTATAAATAATAATGTATGAAAAAAAAAAAAAATAAAACACAATTTAAAGAAATAAAGTGATAACTGTGTTTATGTTCAAGTTCGGACGAAGATGGCGCTCTATCGCTTAGCTTACTGGCTACAATGTGTTGCTAAACGTATCTTATGTCACACTTTATGTCTAAACTCCACTTATGGCCGGAATGAAGCCGCTCCTCTTTTTAAAACCATCAAATCGTCCCCGACCGTCTTTGAACGGCTCTCCCGATGCCTCGTTCGTTGATGTCACGGACGACTTCTCCGTCTCTGCACGGACGAGTCCGCGACACAACGCTGTCTTTAAACGCCACTTCCTGGACGGCGACGGTCACGTCGGGCTCGATCACGAAGCTAAAAACCCATCGAACGACGGCTCGGATCTCGGAAAACTCCGAAATCGATGCGGTCGGAGGTCAAGGTTCCGCGGCGCTTTGAGACGTGGCTCCATAAACTACTGCTGGAGTTAGCTGGAGTTAGCTGGAGTTAGCTGGAGTTAGCTGGAGTTAGCTGGAGTTAGCCGCTAACAGCGAGTCAGGCGCTGATGGTCTTACTTGTTGGGAATCTTGATGAAGATCTCTCTCACCCACTGCTCCAGAGTGTCCAGAGTCTCTACCGGAGCATCGATGGAAGAAAAGAAGCTTTGACACACGGCGACGGGTCTCGGTCAGATTTCCCCGGCGGATCGGTGAGGTACCTTTGGACTGGACCGCCAGCGTCATGTAGTGGGCCGAGTAGAACCTCCTCCAGAAGCCCCGGAGCCGCTGGTAGGTGTTGATCTCCTTCTCCCTCGGCTCGTGCTTCAGCGTCTGAGCGTTTCCTGTCGGGAGCGGCCGAGGGATGAGTCCGGAACATCTCCCGCAACCCGACCACATCTTCCATATCTGCTCCACTATCACTGGAACAGGTGTGTGTGTGTGTGTGTGTGTGTGTGGGGTTTCCTTACCCCAGCAGAACTTGCTCATGGGGTGTCCAGCTTTGGCTAGACTTCCAAACAGCATCTCCTTGCGGTGGGAGTCTGACGGGCGGGCCAGCTGGTACTCTGGACAGGAGACACTGTGAGAAGCGGGCCAGTGTGTGTGTGTGTGTGTGTGTGTGTGTGAGTGCAGGGACTCACCGCTGTCCACGGCCTCCACCTCCCTGTCGATGGCGTCTTCGATCATGAGAGGACAGATGAAGAACTGGGCCCACCTGGAAGGAACCGTCCACCATAGTTGTTTCCACCTCCTTCTGACGTGCGCAACATCTACCAGAGATGCAGAGTGTGTGTGTGTGTGTTTGTGTGTGTGTGTTACCTGTCCAGCGCCTCCCTGAAGTACTTCTTCTGAACGTCAAACTGGAAGATGGTCCTCTCGCAGTCGGTGGAGGCGTTGTCGCTGCCGCCGTGCTTCTTCAGGAAGGCGTCGAAGCCGTTCTCGGCTGGATACTTCTCGCTGCCCATGAAGACCACTGTGAAACCGAACCAGGACCCGAGGGGTCAAAATTCATGGGTATATATCGTAGCCTGGGGTGAGCTTCGGGTCCTGAACGGAGAAGGAAGAAAGAAAGGAGGCGAGAGCTTCCTCCCCGCTGTGATCCACTCACTGTGTTCCAGGAAGTGGGCCAAACCGGGGAGGTCGTCGGGGTCACTGAAGCTCCCGACGCTGATGCACAGTGCAGCGGCAGCCTGGACACACACACACACACACACACGATTATGCATCACAAACATCAACGTAATCCCCTGGTGCTAAAAAATCCCCAAAAATCCCACGGCTCTTATCGGCCGGTCAAATCGGTGAGGGTGTGTGTTCTAGCGTGGGAAGTGGACCTGCTTCTCACAGCCTCCCTTCTTCTTCTGCCCGGGCGTCTCCTCATCCAGCTCCTCGAAGTCACTGTCCTGCTCCTCCTCCTTGTCCTCCTCTTCGTCCTCCTCCGAGCCTTCGCCCGAGTCCCCCTCCTCATCGTCCTCCTCCTCCTCGTCCTCGTCCTCGTCCTCGGCGGCCCCTCTCAGGCCCGCCGGGCCGGCGCCGCCCTCGCTGCCCGCCTTCCCGTCCTGGCCGCTGAAGTCGGAGATGAGGAGCGCTCGGAGGCCGTTACTCAGCTGGATGTACCTGCAGAGACATTTCCAATGACATCAGGGGACACATCCCATAATGCCTTTCTGTGTCACTGACCGTGTAGATTCATCTAATCTCCATCTATCAGAGGGACGGGAGTTTAAAAGTCCTCATACTGCGTGAAAACAACGAGTCTTGATTAGCTGTTGGTTCGCACCGGTACTTCTTGGGGTCGCTGGGCGACTTGGTGATGTCGGGGTCTCCCGGCTCCTCGGCGGCGTCTCCCCCACCCCCGGCGGCGCCCTGCGCCCGCACATCCAACGGCGGCGGCTCGCCCTGGTCCGGCGCCGACAAGGGGCCCGGGGCGGCGCCGCCCCCCAGGGACTTGTTGGTTTGAGGCATCCTGGACGAGAGCTGCGGCGACACGAGAAAAGAAATAAGCTCCTCCTCGGTGTCCAAGGAGGAGCTTCAGCTGCTTCTGACTATCCCATCTGCAAAACCCAGACACTATTCAAAGACTATCCGAACACGGCGGTCGCTCGCAGGGCCACATATAGTGACAAACTGTGCAACCGTTCACCCTGTCGTTTACACGTCATAAAAAAAACATACAACTGTTCACTCCCGTATGCAAGGCGGGTCTAGAGGAAAACCAGAGGAGAGGTTTGGAGGATGGAGGGACATGAAGATAGAGAATGCAGAGAAGGTTAGACTGAGGAAGGTGATTGGGTTAAAAAGTGAGAATCGAGCTTAATACACCTGGACTTTGCAGGAGTTGCCTGGAAATAACCTAGATGTTATCAGCCAATAACTTTGCATGAGAGAAGGGCAAGGACATTCAGAAAACGGGCGAGACACTAACACAGACACACATGCAAGAAATCAATCCCTATAATTAAAAGACAAGTGTGTGTGTTCTGAGAACATCCCAGTGCATGTCGAAACTGTATGACCACCCATCAACGGATTCCCCAGTTCAGAGTCCAGTTTTCGTTTGTATTCATTTTTTTCTAACTTCTAATAATGCCGAATCCACGAGTGACGCCGGGTGATTCTTATGAGGTGTGGGATTCTCACCCAGAGAGTGGGATTTTCTGGGAAAACTCGAGTTTAACTCCAAACGTTGAGATTTTTAACGGGGTGTCGGCCCCGAGCGAGAGACCTGCACAGGTCGCTTGCGCGCAACTTTCAGTTCGGCGGAGTTCAGCTAACCGGCTGGTTAGTGAAAGGTAAACGGGTTATCGGCTGCATGCAACTGTTTGTCTAGTGGCAGTAACGCACTAGAAGGTTAACAAGGGGAGGACGCTGTCCAGAGAAGCGTATTAGCAGCAGGTAATCCGGCTGAGGATCACGCCGAACCGGGACAAGGCTAAAGTCAACTAGCATCGCGTCAAGCGCAACACTGGCGTTACTAACCCGGACGTTAAGTGAGCGCGGAGGCTATTAAACCACAGCTAAGCTAGAGCCGTCCGTGTTTCCTACTTCTAAACCCGCCGAATAACGGTTCTCACCGGCGGTCACGTTTTTCCTTGCTGGTCGCTTAATGACGACTCATTGAAGTTTCGGCCTCGGTGAGGCCAGCTAGCATTGAGCGGGGAGGAGATTTAGTCAAAACAAAGGTTGTGATTGGTTAACAGCAGATCACTCACGTTCAAGAGCGCTTCTAATTGGTTCAATCTCCGAGGATGCTCCGCCTCGGCTTCAGGAGTTACGAGGAGGTTTATTCCATGGGCGCTCTTGAGCGCCACCTACCGGCTTGGAGGACTCACCGCAAGCAGTAGGCGAGAGTTGCGTCACTTCCGGTGGCTTATTTCCTCTTTCTTGCTTATCTCATCCTAACATTATTTTTTTTATTTTCCTCAGACGTGTGCCCCTTTTTCTTTATAGATGGATAGGTAACTTCATTCATTACATGGGGGGAATTCAATTGCCAGCCTATCTAATTTGACTTTATTTAAAGAAACAATCCCATATATATATATATGTATATATTCTGAGAAATGACAGTGCCAAACTCATGACAGTAGCCACATTTTTTTCTCTTTAAATACAAATGTTCTCCATTGCTGTTTTTAAAAATATTTTAGTTTCTTCTTTGGGCCTTTTTCATTTTAATATTGGCTAAATGAATCATACTGTTCCATCATTGTCTTGAAGTACATTATATTCTAATATGACAATGAACTTTCTCTGTAACGGTTTCTCCAAAATCCTCTCTTATTATTGAGAGTGATTATTCAAAGTCATTTTCGGAAAAGAGGACGAGACAGAAAGTGACTCAAATAACCCACGCTGACAAACGTCATGATTAAAGACTGTTTTTTTTTAAATTACTATGATAATTATCATTATTATACTAAATCGCATCTATAATATACAAACATTCACAATATTTTGTACAATCACTTTGTGCTTCTCCCCCCCGTACAGGAGTGAACTGTAAGACGACAAGTTTACGTAAACTCTCTATAGACTCTGTCAAAAATAAACTCACAATCTCTAACGCCAGAATTTACAGATTCACTTTAAAAAATAATCATATGAAGACAATGTCAATATTTACGTCTTTTCCTTTTTTTTCATACTGATATGACAAAACACAGTTGGGGGGGGTCACACATGGGAACGTGGCTGCAGGAGATATAATTGTTTCTCATATCTTTGTAATATTTAATCATAAACTTTTCTGTTCGCGTCGCCCCCCCCACCCCCTTTGTCCTTTCACTTTCATAAAAACAACAGGCGACTCCATCAAATACAGCAAAACACAACGACCCTTTACACCTGAACACGCAAGAAACACCGCCATATGGGACCGTAAGGGGGGGGGGGGGGTCCACCTACACACTCGCACGCACACACACACACACACACACACACACACACACAGGGGTCATGGCGAGAACGGCCCGTTCAACTTTGGGGTCGAATCAAAGGCCGAGTATTCGTGAATAAAAAAAAATTCTCATTACAACAACTTGTTTTCTTGTTAGATTTCAGCTTTCGGCTTTAAATTCTGCACCCTTTAAAATTTTTAAATATTCTACCATCCTGATCATGGTTTGAATTTGGCCTTTGCTTCTTTTTTTTGGTCCAATATTTAAAAAAAAAAGTTTTTTTTCTCGAACGGGGCGGGACGGACGGATTTCCTTATTTGAATTCACCGTCCATGATTTTTGGCGACAGTTTGGCTCCAGGGTTTGTTTGTCGCGAAAGAATCAAGACGTAAAAAAACCACACAAACTTTGTTCTCGCCCCCGGAGTCCCAGTAAAGTACTCGCTGGGCAGCTGGACTGAGTTAGCTCTGCTAGCTGAGCCTGTTAGCCAAGGTTCTTTGCTTACACTGTTAGCCGACTGGTCTAGCCGGGTCTATTAGTGCTCTTCCATTAGCTGACTGTGTTAGCTTAGTCTGATGGCCAACTCTATTAGTTGACTCTGTTAGCTAACTCTGTGACTGGTCCAGCCGGGGCTACTAGCTGGCTGTGTTAGCATTTCTCCGTTAGCTGACTGCTAGTCAAATCTGTTTGCCGACTGGTCTAGCTGAGTCTGTTAGCGCTCTTCCATTAGCTGACTTTGATAGCTTAGTCTGATGGCCAACTCTATTAGTTGACTCCGTTAGCTAACTCTGTGACTGGTCCAGCCGGGGCTACTAGCTGGCTGTGTTAGGATTTCTCCGTTAGCTGACTGCTAGTCAAATCTGTTTGCCGACTGGTCTAGCTGAGTCTGTTAGCGCTCTTCCATTAGCTGACTGTGTTAGCTTAGTCTGATGGCCAACTCTGTTAGCTAGCTCTGTGGCAGACTGTGGCTAACCCTGGAGAGCTACCTGGGCAACCCTGCACCCCTGAGCCCGTGGGTACAAACGAACCATTTTAATTAGTATCGGTCCAGGATGTAACCCTACATGTTCTCACAGAAGGTTCCTAGTTCCTGCGGTTGAAATGTGATCTAATGTGTTTTCCGTTACCACGACCGGGGTCAAAATGAAACTCGAGTGCTCACTTCTCCTTCAATGGACTCCTTCGACGGGATTGGATTCGAGCCACTTTGAGCTGAGGTGGACCTGGGAACCGGAGGGGTCGTGTGAAAACGGACTCGGGCCGGTGCTGGTCGGCGGCGCTCTGTTTCCAGGCGGTTCGAGGGTTCTGCGAATGTGAAAATGATCAATGTGGACTTTGCGTCACCTGTAGGAGGCAGTGTTGAGCTGACCGGTTACCCTTCTTCCTGCTAAGACGTGACCTCTGACGCCACCTCGACTGGAGCGTTTTCTAATTGGAACGACCACCTAGCGAAGAATTAGCCAAGATCAGGATGGTGTGCATGCTGCTAGCTGTGGACCTCATGTGAGGAGTTTATTTTACAACAGCGACACCGAGGGACGGGTTGCGATGAAGTCCCAACGTCCCCAAAAAGGCGCCTTCTAATTAGCGGCATCTTAGCTTGTTGTTTTTTTTCTTAAAGTACCTAAATATCAAACTACAAACATGAGTAAACGCGACTGTACTCGAACACCCGGGGTGACGATCTGCCTGGAACGAGAGGTTCGTTTACGTATCATCATACAAGTACGACCATGCCGTCCTTTTCGGAGTGCTAGCGCCTTGCTGGCTAACAGCAGTGAAATTAGCGTAATAATTAGCATCATCAAAACGTCTTTTTTTTTTTTTCTTCCCCCCCCCCAAAACACGACAGGTTTTTTTTTTTTTTTTTTTTTTTTTTCGCGTGAGCGCCGCCGCGGCTACATGACGAGGTCGGAAAAAGGGGACGGTTGGTGAACGTTGGTTAGCAAGGTGGTTACTGACCGCTCACAGACGGGGACCGAAGCAGGGGGGGGGTTGAGGAATGTTACCACGGTGAATCTGTTTATCTTCTTTTTTTTTTTTGTTGCTTTTTCCTTTTTTTTTTTTTTTTTAATTCTCTGAGGAGCTCGGCGGCGGCGGCGGCGGCCGATCAGCAGCACTTCTGAGGTAGCTGGGCCGGCTTGTCGGTCAGTCTAGCGGTCTTGGCGCCGGGAGCCGCCGGCGCTTCCACGTCCACCCGCTCCGACATCTTCACGCAGATGATGTCCACCAGGCGCTCGAAGACCTGCCGCACGTTGATGTTCTCCTTGGCGCTCGCCTCGTAGTACTCGAAGCCTGACGGAAACAGGAAGGGGAACGTCACCGATGTGATGTCATACACCCTGCTATCTTCACGTTCTCCTGCCTGGGTTCTCTCCAGGTTCTGCACCCTCCTCACACGGTCCAAAAAAAGTCATTAGCTCCATTGAAGACGGACTTTCCGGATTAAACCCCGCCCCCTCGCCCTGATGTCAGCTGTGATTGGCTCCTCTGCAGGACCTCCAGGCCACCAGGCTGGAAGCTTGTTTTGCAACTCAGCTTGTGTGTGTGTGTGTGTGTGTGTGTGTTTAGCGTCGTCAGCCTTCGAGCGTGTTTGCGTTCTCCCGGGATCTCGGCCTCTTTTTGAGACGAGCTCCTGTTGGAGCTCGTGGATCCACGGCTCGGCCTGTGGTGGAACCTGAGCTGCTTGTGAAAGCAGAAGAAGAAGAAGAAGAAGGTTCCAGGCCTCCTGAGAAACCGGGACCTCCTTCTCCAAGTGTTTTTTGATTCTTCTCCAAGATTGAGCTTCAGCACAAGCACTCGTTTAAAGCTATAAGGACAATTGATCTGTTTTCCTGTTTTCTGATCAACCCCCCCCCCCCCCACACCTGTCAATAACATCGATTATTGATGCTAATGATGCTAATTTCTATTCCTACTTACCAAAAAAAGACAAAAAAAAAAACCTGCGTTATTGTACAGCCTTTACAATAACTCGCCAATCACCTACTTTTGCTCATTGACACCTTTTTTTTTAAGATTAATTCATAGTTTATTTTATTTTTAGCTTGTCTTGTCCTTGTATGTCTTGCTGCTGCTGCTGCTGAGGAACTATTTCCCAGACACGGGATCGTCGACGTGCTTCTCTGACACTCCGAGCGCCGTTAGCCTTTAGCACGTGGAGGTCAAAGAGGTCACACCCTGACTGGGAATTCGATCGATCGCCTAAATCTACGGGCGAGAATTCGCGGAAATCTAAGAATCAGCATCAACAGATCGGCTGGTGATGAATAGATATTTTCAGAACTATAAAAAAAGACCCGGTTTCGACTTCTGAGTAACTCCGGAGGATCATATTTTCACAGCTAGCTAGTTTCTCACCCAACTGGTCCGCCAGATGTTTCCCTTTCTCCGGAGGGACGACCCGCTCCTCGTCCATGTCGCACTTGTTCCCGACCATGATGACCTGGGCGTTGTCCCACGAGTACGTCTTGATCTGAGTGGCCCTGAAAGACACGGCGCAGCGGCGTGAGAGCGCCGTCGTTCACCGGCGCCTGGCGTGTGCCGCGCGACGGGTGACCGACCAATCCTGGACGGCGTTGAAGGACTCCTCGTTAGTGATGTCATACATGAGGATGAAGCCCATGGCGCCGCGGTAATACGCCGTGGTGATGGTGCGGTAACGCTCCTGTCCCGCCGTGTCCTGCAAAAACACACACACACACACACACACACACATTCAGTGATTTCCTTGGTTTCCCGCTAGCTAATTTCTTAATTCCTCCTGGAGAAACTTCTTAACATGATGATATGAGATGATTTCAACCAGGGGGTCCTCGTGCGGACTCACAGGTGACTAGTTCACCATTTCCAGGTGGCGACCGGGCTCCAGGAGTATTAGCCGCCGCCGCCGCCGCCGCGTCTGGTTGCTAGGATACGATCAGCTGTTTTTGCTTCACATCCCGTGGACTCGCTCGATAATCACCGCCAGTAAACGGTCCTCTAATTGACTCGTGATGTGGAGTGTCTGCATGTGTGTGTGTGTGTGTGTGTGTGGCACAGCCCTTGGCACACACACACACACACACACACACATCCTGCTCAGTCTGCTGGAAACCAGAAGAAAAAATGTGTCCGTTGTCGGTCAGAGGAAGCAGAGGATGAACTGGATCCTTTCAAAATAAAAGCTTTGGTCACGGGGATTAAGGGATTATATTTTTCTTTCTTTTTGTCGTCTTGATTTTGCAAAGAATCGAGACAACAGAGAACGCACACTAATGTCTGACACACACACACACACATAAATGGTATATCTAGTGTGTAAAATCTAAAATCTTCAAGGCAACTTGGAACCGGCACTACAAACAAAAACACATTTCCCTCCCCCTTCACTCCCGCCGTCTCCGCCTGTCCTCCCCGAGAGCTCGCTTTAATTGCCATGAGGTTGGCGTATTCACGCGTGTGTGTGTGTGTGTGTGTGTGTGTGTAGCGAGAGAGAGAGAGAGGGAGGGAGCCGTCACCATGGCAACAACATCACCGCGATGATACAGGCTGTCTGTTGCTTCCTGCGGCGGCCGGCCGCCACCGCCGCCGCCGACATCAAGCAGCATGACTCACCGGCTCGCTCTGCCGCTGCACGTGACCGTGCGTGGATGCACGCCGTCGCCCGCAGCGGGTCATGTGACCCGACATCATTGGCTGCGGCCCGACGCAGCGGGCCAGGTGCAAGCGTGCCGTCAGATTTTAAGGCGTTTAATCCGATTTATCTTGCGGTTTTCACACAGAAATCCCCCTCGCGGGTTCGCGTCTCGGAAACAAACCGCCGTTCTTCCTTCCTTCTCCTCCTCCACTTCTAACCGGCGTGTGTCCGAGGTGTTTCCTCACCCAGATCTGCAGTTTGATCCTCTTGTCGTTGCGGTAAACCGTCTTCACCTTGAAGTCGATGCCGACGGTGCTGACGAAGGAGTTGCTGAAGGAGTCGTCGGCGTAACGGAACAGGAAGGAGGTCTTTCCCACGCTGCTGTTGCCGATGATCAGCAGCTTGAACATGTAGTCGAAGTTCTGGTCGGAGCCGTCGCGCTGCCCGTAGCGCTGGTCTGCCTTCGCCATCTGAGGAGGAGGTGGACAAGAAGAAGAAGGAGGAGGAGGAGGAAGGTTTCCTTATCGGTTCAGACCTCCGTTATGCACAAAAAACACAAAAGGTTGTTTGGACGTCGAGGTGCGCTGGGGTGAAGGTCGACGTCTCTGCGGGTCGTTAGCTAGCGTCCCGCTAAGCGCACACCTTTTTACCTGCAAACATGGCAGGACAACAGCTGGATCTCCATCTTCTGATCTCTCAAGCAGAAACCACCCGGAAGGTCCGAAACCTTTGAGTCCTCTGAACCTCCTCTAGCGCCTCCTAGCGGCGAGCGGCTCAACCCGACGACGGGAGAAAAACAAGCTGCGCTGCGAAAGGTCGTGACCTTTAAGGGGCGGAGCCTCGATATCTCCGGCGTGGTCGGTCCACGGCTAAAAGAACACCAAGCAGCAGACCGCGACGTAAGCTTTTTTCGTAAAAAAACACGCCGCGCTCGCTACGACACGTAACCCTACGGCGCTCGTGTGACGGGCGGCTGCCAGTCGACATGGCAACCGGACACCCGCTGATGGAGACGGCGAAGCACCTCCAGAAGCTGATAGGAGCATCCAGAAGGATCAGGCTTCCAGATCATCCCGCAAGAACGAAAATAAAAAGGATGACCGGCGATGTTTTGTGTGTTTTGTCGAATTCTGAATTTTCAACTGAATATTTTGTCAAACACGTATCTTTTACTGTTTGTAAAAAAAATAATCTTTTAACACAAACCGGTCATCTGCTAAAACAACAATTAGCTTGACAACTTCTTGTAAACACCCAATGCTAATAGCATGGTAATGTGCTGCGAACTACAAACATGGAGGACATTTTAACCCACACACACACACACACACACACACACCTTTGTCATTTTTATTTTAGAAAAATAACGTATCAAATATCCCTCTTAAATCCTCACGTTCATGGACAAAAGGTTTTTTCAAGGTGATTTTCAGAGGAAATGATAAAATGCGGGATTCAGACCTGAACGCCCCGCAAGAACGCGTCTGTCCGTGGATCCCCGCACGGACACCTGGCTGACCATTAAGAGACGTTTAGGTGTGTGTGTGTGTGTGTGTGTGATCTGTCAGGCGCAGATGCCTTCAAATAACATCGAATTAAGGTGTGTGTGTGTACGCGTGCATGTGTGCGTGTACGCGCCTGCTTACCTCCTCTGCCGGGGCGGTGTGAAGATCCACCGATGTGTCTGGACGAGCCGCTTCCGGGCGGATCCGCTGGAGGGAAGGGCGCAAGGAAGGAAGGAAGGAAGGAAGGAAGGATGGATGGAAGGATGCTTTTATTTCCTCCTCGGTGTTCCGCGGTTACGCACGCGTTTCGGCGGCGGCGGGAATGTTTGCGGTGCTTCCTGTCTCCTCCTCCTCCTCCTCCTCCTCCTTTTTCCTCCTAAAAATAACCTCCTCCGAGTGCGAAGCGGCTTCTTCCGGCGGTGAGTCAGAACGGCGGATTCCCACTTCCGCTTCCGGTCCTCATCCCGCAGGTCCTCGCGGTTCAAAGGTCAAATCGACCACCTTCAGGTTCATTCATTCATTATCTCCACCACTTTGTCACAGGGGGGGATCGGAGCCAATCACGGTTGCCGTTAGGCCAGAGGCGGGGTTCACTCTGGACCAATCACAGGGCTTCATGTAGAAACACGCCACCTTTCACGCTTTCATCGGCTCAGTCGCACTTCCGGGTTTTTGGTCCTCTGGATGTTTTGGGAGGCGGAATTTCTATTGCTTATGAATAATGGAAACTGAATAACAACAGACATGTCCAGCGTGGATGCAAAGCATTTTATTTGGAGTTTGAAATAAGAGAATTAAGCCAGTATTAAAGAAAATAAGAAGTCACAATGAGTCAAACTTTCCCGGTCCGTGGTCGATGTCGGTGGCTCGGGTTCGAATCGACACGAGCTGGATTGCGGGTGGCGATTCCACAACGGCTTCCTGGCGAGAATCCGCTCGGACCGGTTACACTTTCGACTCGTACGCGCAGATCGGACCGTCATCAAGTACCTGCTTTAAGAACGCTCTCTTTCATGGACTCACTGACTCATTCACTGAAATGTAAAAAAAATACACTGTAAAAACTGTTGATGCAACTGCACTTTCAAGTTGCTATCGCTTTGCTTTTTTTCCCTTGCAACTTTACCTTAGTGCTTCTGTAACTTTGAAACCAAATCAAAAGAAAATGTCACTCCATATCTACCTCAGCACAACTCGTCATTCTCTGTGACAAATAGTATTTTTCACTTTTGCACTTTTACTTTTTGGGACTTAGAACAACGCGCTCTGTATGCGTGGATGTTTGGCAATATTGACAATAAAGTTGGCTTTAACTCCCCGGAGTTGGTCACAAAAATTGTACGATTTTCAAATGCGATGCGTCGCAAGCTGGGCGGTTGGTGACACGTCCCGCCCTTCGGACTGGAACTCGTATGCTTCAGAGGGGAATAAATGCTAGCCAAAAATCCGCCATCAATTGGAGGAAAAATCTAGTGATTTGTCCAAACAGGTCAGGATCAAACTAAAATCATAAGTTCTGTTTTTTTTTCCCCACGTAAAACTAGTCACCGGTGATTTCAAACGTCTTGCGCACATACTCTTTCTGCACTGTCCTCTGCAACACAAAGGAAAACAACAAGGTGATTGCTCATGAAAGTGCAGGTTCCGATCTGATTCGTTACTTCCATTAATATCAGAATGAATTAGATTACATCATTCGTAAGCCCCCACCACCAACCCGATAAAATGAAATAAAGTAATAAAACATGCACATGATTTGCCCTTTAGCTTGCTTAACATGGTGCCGGTTGCTTGGACTAACGTCATCAAGGTGAAGCGTGAAGAATGTGGCATTATGCTTATCAACTGAAAGCAAGAGTGTAGTTTTATAGGCATTTCGTAAATGTCGGTTTGCATCTGCTTGTTGAAGTTTGACAGAGGGTGGGGACGGCTATGGGGCTACCGCTATGTCGCTGCGGCATCAGGAACTAAGTCGAGAGGGGAGTGGAACAGCCTCAAAGGAGGATCGGGATCCATGGAAGGGTTTGATGATAGTGACAGTGAGATCAGAGGGTGTTTGGAAACCGAGCAAAGACTTTGGAGTTTATTCAGGACTCTGTGGAAGGGAGTTGATGAAGGCACGGTTAGTTGCTCCATGGCAGAAAGGCACCCTGATACCTTCAGAAGTTTCCTGTCAAGGTACAAGTCACCTATTGACTCATCTATGAAGCAAAGATGGTGGCAAATGTGATTCCAAAGTTCTGGGAAACCTTTTGGAGTGAGACAGGAGTTTCGAGTGGTTTCAGTGACCACAGATGGTCAGTTGGTCGCCTTTCTTGAGAAAGGCGAAGAGAGGGAGAAGATGAGCTTGCATCGACTCTTGGATTTTATCAAGAAAGTTGGTCAGGACATGGTCAGTAGGACATTCTTGGCCCAGCATTTTGAGTGGAGAACATACAGATGGCTGAAGCTGCCATCGAGGAAGTAAGCGGACACTAAAGATGAGAAGAAAGTAGTACCTCCTGGAGGATACATTTGAAGAAGGAGCATTGGTGATCCTTGGTTGTGACTGGATTTTGCTCTGGGATGGGGCTCAGGTGCGCTGACTTGGTGGGTAAGAAAGCATTTCTCAGCAAGTCAACGTTGAGTCCAATTTTGGAGACTGAGGAGAGATTATTGTGGAGGCAAAAAGGCGATGGGGTTTTTGTGCTGATGGCAAGTAGAAGGGGACAAGATTGGTTCACACGTATGTTCACACTGTTGAACACTGTAAGTGTGTGCTTGGAGATGGACTTTGGTTCACTGAGGAGTTGGACAGTTGTCTCAGCTGATGCTGCGCAAGATAGCTGTGACATTTCTGAAGGGTACGTTGCCTTCGGTAAAGAAGTACTGCCGTCACTGTCCACAGTGATCGACCAAGTACCAAAGAGAGTGGTTGAA
The DNA here is from genome assembly GCF_037954325.1 of Fistularia commersonii. Lineage (NCBI taxonomy): Eukaryota > Metazoa > Chordata > Actinopteri > Syngnathiformes > Fistulariidae > Fistularia > Fistularia commersonii. The sequence continues at coordinate 2,405,238 of NC_141284.1, forward strand.
GCTGGAGAAATGTGGTGTTGTGAACCATCACAGCAGCCCACATCCAGAATGTGACCCAACCGGACCAGGAGGGGGAGATGTGTTGTTGAACGTCAGCAGCAGTTCCAGGAATTCAGTGGTATTACATTTGGGAGACGCTTTTAACCAAAGCTCCAATTACAATGAAGATGCCAGGGATTGTACCCAGGACCTCATACATGCGAAGCATGCGCACTACCACTGAGCTACATACGACACTCTACCACTGGACCACCCAGGAAGAGACTGGAAGATACTGTGCGACATGTTTGAGTTGGTCATCACTGACTGATGAAGGAGAGTAGTCAACCAAAGCAGGCAACAAACTGGGAGATGTAAGTAACAGGTAGTGAGGACTGGGATGAGGCACGAGGACAAAGCAGTCTTTGGCATTGTCAAGGGGTAGACTCCTGAGCCTGCTGGTAATGATGAACATGATATTGTCCTCATAACTTTGATGGAAAGGACTTGGCTATAATTGGTGAACTACCAGCTTGCACAATGTGCAGGTGCATTTTTATAGTTGATCAAATATCTCATCACATTACAGGAGATTGGAGATTTGGGTCCAGTAAGGGTCGTTTGGATCTTCGTAGCCCTTGTTGTTGATCCATGCGGTAAGGGTGTTTTGATCGGCGTTGGTCATGACACCCTTGGGTTGAAGCTGTTTGAACCACTCATCAACCATGTTAATGGAATGTCCTTGAAAGCTATTCATAAAGATGGCCAGTCTGGTCTTACTTCTTGGGGTGTTCTGGAAGTCTTTGAAGTTCTTGGTACTGTTCAGCTTGAATCTGGGGAATGCTCCGATGATAGTGAGCTTGAAGGTCCCAACAACATCGTCTTTGCTCATGACATTAGCCAAGTGTGTCCTAAAGGACGGTGATACTGTACTGGGGAACTCCCGGTGTATTTCTCGAGGCACGTAAACAGTTGGAAGTTGAAGGCCATGGTACTTTATCACATTAGGAATGAGGTTGACATCTAAAGGAGATGAACCTGTTGCTACTTCCAGCATGGCCTTAGTTAAATTGCTGTTCTGGTTCAACTTATGAGCTTGCTTCAAACTGTCCACAGGTGGCTGGTGATCTGCATTGATAAACCTCCCGACTCCAGGATTTCTAATGGCATAAGACTTCCAGTCTTTGTACAATTTTACTTTTCCAACCTCTTTCTGGAGTCTTGACCGGCTTTCTTTTATCTTCTGTTTTGGAGGTGCGGCTCCCTCGGCCATGTACCAGTCCCCTCCTCTGATTGAGTCTGTCAGCTCTTTGCGTTTGAGGAAAGGCTCCCATTGGCCCGGGTGTTGCAGTAGAGTTTTTGCCTCCAAATCTCGGAGTCGATTCGCCTCTGACTTGACGTCTTCCTCGCTGGCTCCTGGCTTCATGCCACGTGCCATAGCGTGAAACAGACAACTCTTTCCCTGGCTGGTAACGCTCACGGTTTGATTGTCGACGCGCACGTCGTAGTGCCCGTCCGGGTGCAGGTCACTCTTGGGTCTGTAGATCAGTGTCACCGTCTGATGGGCAGGTTTAGTGCCCGGACTAAACTGCTGCATCTTGGTCAGCTTGCCGTGTTTGTCTTCTGTTAGGATCACAACCCTAGTGCCGGTGGTTTCTGACAGGACCTTGATATCCAGGATGGTGCCTGGAGTCGTGGGTTTCTTAATGTTTGCTGCATGAGACTTTGAGCGCATCCCGGACTCTCTTCCTTGGTTCACGTCTCCTGGCATGTGTGTGATGTATCTGTTGTTCTGTCCCGCTCGGAGCTTCTCCTCCGTTCTGGAACTCTTCAAGCCTTTTCGCACATAACTACCAAGGACTCCATTCAGTTTGCCTTGGACACGAGAAATGATGTGAGAGGAGAACTTCTGGTTGAACACTTCTACGTAAGCATCTGCTAACAGGGTACTGATGGTGCCGGCCAGCTGTTGTTTGAATTCTTTCAGCATCGCCCTTTCTGCTTCGGCCAACTGTCTTTTCTTCGTGTTCTCTGTGATACCTTTTCCTTTTTTAAACTTGTTCACTTCATTATTCAGGTTCAAGAAGAACTTCTCCGAGAGGGTGACCATGTTAGCGATGGCATCGGCTGCCAGAACGGCCATATGAGTGACCTGGATCGCAGTCAGAATGGCATGCGTGATCTTTTTCCCTTTGGCTTCTGACTGAGCTTTGTTAAGCACTTTCGTGATGGACGAGTTCAGTTTTTTCTGCCATTTGAGGTCAGCGGTGAACGGCTGCAATGCAGTTGTACTCAATTTTTTGAAAATGTTCAAAAGTTGGTCTGTTTTGAATTTATCCTTCATGAGCTCAGAGAGGGGTTGGTGGTTTCCGAGGTGTGAGATAATTATCGAGTCGATCGATTCAGCCAAGGGATCTTTTTCAAGATTGGTTTTCACTTGCTCAGCTATTCCCTTTTTCACATCATTCTTAATGGCCTTCATTATTTCTTTCAAAATGGCCTCTTCTGCCTTCTTAAATCCATAGCTTGCAAGCTCTTCAACCATTTTCTTTGCAGTGACTTTCACTGCATTTTTCACGTTCGCCTTTGCCACGACGCTAAAGCCCTCTTTGACCTGTTTGGACAAAAATTTGGGCAGTGCCTTCAGCTGTTTTCCGAACTGCTTAACAAGCATTTTAGCCGCTTTGAAACCCTTGGCGATCAACTTTCCAACTCCGAACCCAATGAGAGATATGGCGATAGAAACAGCTTTGTCGATAGCCCATTCTTTCCAACTGAATTCTCCAGTCACCATGGCCTCAATGCCCGAGATGCAGTCCGAGATGCCTTCAGTGATCAGCCCAATGCCGACCTGAGCTAACGTTCCAAATGTAAATGCGGTCAGCAGAGCTCCACCGACAATCTGCAGTAATCCCAGGAGGAACACCAGAAGTCCTTCCCAGCAGAAACGAGGTTTCTCCTCCACAGCGAAGACATATTTCAGACCTTGGCAGTACAGATTGAAGGCCTCCATCTGCAGTGCGTCATCGGCGGTTTTAATAAGGGAGAACACCGGTGATTTCTTAACTATTGCATCCCTTCCTTTCTCTTTTATCTCCTCCAGCTTCTTGATGCCCTCGTTTATGTTTTTATTAAGGAAACTGAACAGGTCGTTCCTTCCAATCAGCTGTTTCTCCAGGCTGGATGGGTCGCCTTCGGACGAGTCCGCAAAGGACATTTTTGCAAACTGTAGACAAACCATACATTCTTCGCTGAGGTAGGTCAGGGACTCCTGTGCCTTCTTGAGATCATCTCTGGCCTTATCCAGATAACCTTTAGTCTCCAGCTTGACCGTGCAGTAGGCATGATTGTAGAAAGCGATGGATGCCCAAGTTTCGTCTTGCTCCATAGCTTTTTCAAACAACCTGTTACTGAGGGCCCAATTTTTTTCATCCATGGCGACGTTCCCAAACCTGATGTAGTGGTAAATGCTGGACATTGGTGAAGTCTGACTTTGAGACAGACTTTTGGCCACGGACAAATCGGCCGTCAAGCTTCTCTGCAAGTCGTTTCTTTTCAGCTGGTCAATTTCCTCCGACTTAGTTTGCAACCAAATCCCCCAGAACTCGTTCAGGACTGCGACAACAGCTCTTTTTTCGTCCTCATTTGTGGCCTTGTGAATATCCTGAAGGGTCTTGCAGTACTCTGAGAACAGATCTTCTCGCAGCTTCATCTCAACGACGTCATTCTTCATTTCACGATACTTGTCGCTCGCAAGCCTGTCCCTTGTTTGCTTCGCCTCGTCAAGGGAGTCCACTGCCCTGTAGGACTCTTGCAGATCAGAGGTGGTCATGATGACCTGAGCAGATCCAGGCTTCCCTTTGCGCGCCGTTCGTCCGAACGCCTGGCGTTCCACTCGAGTGTTGTCAGCGAGGAACGAGAGGATCACGAATAACCCGCCGTTGTTGTTCACCTCCTTGGAGACTTTAATGTTTGTGCCACGTCCGGCCAGATTCGTGGCCACGATTACGTCACCCGGACCAAGTTTCTTGTCTATTTTGCTCAAGCTGTCTTTGTCACTGCGGCAGTACAGAATGGGCTCACCCGAGACGACACTCTTCAGTTCCTCGTGGATCTCAGTGGCCTTGTTGATGGTTTCGCAGATCACCAGGACTGCCCTTCCATCCCTGTACCAATTTGGAGAAATCTGAGTCTTGACCACACTTTTGATTTCAGATTTCCAATCCTCATCTGAAGTCTTCAGGGTCCCTCTGACCTCGAACAACTTCCTGCGATTGAAAGTTGGCATTTTGCAGGCCGAGAGGGTGGGATAAAGGTCCTTCAAAAACAACAGTTCCTTTTCGCTTCCGATTGTCCCTGATGTTCCGTATATTTTCCCTTGGTACTTCTCAAAAAAGGCAATGTTGGAAATGTAGTTTGTCACTGTTGAAATGGTGCTGAGTTTGATCTTGTGTTTAATCTCTACAAACTGCTGGAGGCCATCACCCCATTTCTTGCTCATTTCTATGATACCCGTGGATCTGAAGTCCACTGGACACACGGCTTCGTTCTCCACAACATACTCCCGTCCCTTCCTCAGTCTCTTTGCCAGGAAGGCATTTTCAACCCACACTGACAGTTTCTTCTCGATCAGGTTCTTCAGGAATCCCGGGATGCTGATCTTTTCTTTGTTGTTAGTGCAGGGAGTGAACTGAAGCTTGTGTGCAATCATTTGGGCAATGGGCTGGACGATCTCCTCTTCCGAATCGTAGAGAGCGCAACAGAAGCCGTCCTCCAAAACGACAAATTTGATGTTTGGAATCTCTTTGTTGCTGTATGAGCTGGGCTTTCTGAGGCAGAGCACTCCCTCGTCATCCAGGGTGTACACAGTGAAACCGTAGGGGACGTAGTCCTCCATTTCCCCTAAAAATTGTACCACCGAATCCTGACTCACACTCTTCAGTTTCTCCAGGAGGCCGTCTTTTTCACAGTTGTGAATCTCCTCCGTAAATCCATCGGGCACGCGGCCCAAGTTTTCAGCCATCTTTAAAATGTCCAAGGGGTCCTCAATTTCACTTCCTTCTGTGTCAATGGAGTCAAATATGGCCTTGAAGAATGAGGACGGGGGTCCTTGGACGAAGGTCTCCGTTCCGGTGGTCAGGAAGCCGTACTGGTTGACGTGGGCCCAGATCATGGCCAGAATACTGTTCAGGTGCTGCATGGAGGCCATGGGACTGGACAGGTAGGTCAGTTGCACTCCCTGATCCAGCATCAGTGAGTCCACCTCATCGACTATGATGCACTGATAGTCGCGATCGGGTCGCACGTCCTTCATCTCAAATATCTGACGGAGGTGATCCGCGGCGAAGGCTTCGATTGTTCCATAGACCACGTCCTTCTGGTAGCACTGTTTTCTATCGTCATCCTCAGTTTTATTAGTGTTTGTGTCGACTGTGATGCCAAAGTGCGAGTAGAATATGGTCCACTCTTCGGCATCTCTCTGACACAACACAGAAGAGCTGGACAGTACGTCGACCTTTTCCCCTCGAAAAACTCGCAGCGCCGCAAACATCGATATGACGCAGGACTTCCCTTCTCCAGTTCCCATCTCCAGGAGCTTTCCAGTCTCGGATAGGGCCAGGAGGCACCAGCTAATCATCTGAGTTGCTCTGGGCCACCATATTTTCTTAGCAATATGTAGATGGACAGCGTTACAGAGGACAGCCAGGACCTCCTGAAGGTCTTCTGGGGCTGAGCTTTGGCTCAAACTTCTTGCTCGCTGTTCATCCTTGTATTTTTCTATTTCACCAGATGTTATCCAGTTTTTGACCCCCATTACGATGGAGTATGACTTCTGCAGTGTTTCCTCATCAATGTTTTTCATCTGCCGTAGCTCTTTAAAAAGGCAGTCGATGCTTTTTTCTTCCTCGCTGGTGAAGCTCTTTCCTAGATGCTTGATAAGTTCTTCTGTTTTAAGGTTACTCGAGTTGAGGAGCTCAAGGAGAGACTGGTTGTTCTTGTCCTTCCACTCAGATGACACCTGGTATGTTTCCATCAGATGTAAAATCTTCATGATGGAGGTACGGTTTTCATCCAGATGGTTCTTAGCTAATGCGAGGAGGAGGTCCAGAGCTTCAACTGGGGGCCACAGTTGTTGTCCTACAAGATCTGACACCACCTGATAGATTTCTGTGTAATCTTTGTCAGGGGTCTGAAAGTTAATTACACAGTTGAATAAAGTCTCTAAACACAGCAGTTTGCCATCTGAATATCCTTCGTTCCACTCGCTTTCACTGTTTTCACAGAAGGCTCGAAGGAGCCTCTCAAGCATTGTCAGAATGAAGGTCTCGCTGTCGGCCACTACTCGCCAATTCAGCTTTTCGCTAATGGTAATGATATTCTTGCCGGTGGCCTCCTTCGGGTTTGTGCGCAGCGCCCGAAAGAGTGCCAGGATGAATTTTTGCCTCACGTCCTCATCCACATCTTGGAACTGACTCAGGAGGGTTTGCAGTATGTCCGCAGCAAAAACCAGGTTACCGTTTTGCTTGAGTATGGACAAGTCCAGAGCTAAGGAACCACTGAGAACTTGTTTTTGGATGATGCATTCTCGGCTCAGAGGAGGGCTCCCAGTTTCCATCACCTTCCAGCCAGTCTGACAGTAGTCGATGATGAAGTCCTCCATGGTACCGTACACAATGTCTGCTTTGTAGAGATCCTCCAGAGGCTCCTTAGTTCCTTTTTGGTTGGTCTTGACAGAAACACCGATGTGTTCGTAAAAATCGGACCACTCCTTAGATTGCTCATCAAAGTTCAGCACAATGTTTACTTTGGCTGAAGTGTAAACATGTTTGGCAACAAACATGGCTGTGACACAGGGGTCCTCATCCAATACCACCACGTCATCCTTGGCACTCAGACCCAACACACACCATCGCAGCATGTGCTGCACTGTGGGCCACCAGCCTTTGGTGTCAAAGACTGCTTTACAGAGCAGCGCGAGGGAGTTCCGAATGTCAGCTGGATTCATGTTTGTAGTTGCAAAGTAATCTCTCGTTAGTCGGTCATCCTTTGGAGCGTTTTGTGAATATCGTAGGACGCTACTGACAAGATCGCTTATGAGGTTGACATCCAACGTGGGGTGTTCAGTTCTTACTTCTTGCAGAGCTGAATCCAGACTTTTCTCGTCATACCTTTTGAGAGTCTCCTGGAGTTCCAGTTGGAATCTTTCAGGGCCAACAGAGTCCAGGGTCTGGATGACGGAGCGTCCGTCGTCACCCGTCCAGTCAGGTGGAATGTCGTACGCTAGGATCACCGCGAGTACCTCCCTGACCGGAGCCTCCTCTGCATAATTCTCTGTCAAGGCTTTGAGCAGCGCCATTGCCTCTGCTGGGGTCCACTGGTTTCTCTTCACCAGCCTGAGGAGCATTTTACCAGACTCGGAGTGGCTTTCTGCTCCACCCAGGTGTGTTAGTGTGGAAAGGAGAAGCTCCAAGCACCGAAGTTCCATATCTAAAATGAACACAGAGGCTTTTCCCACTGCATTCTGCAGCGATGCCGTGAGGGTCCCCAAGAATTCTACGACTAAGAGATCCTCGGCGGAAACATCTCCCGCAGCCCATCGTTTGGCAATGAGAGCGGCATCCGAGTCGCCTCGGCCGGCGTTGTTGAAGTAGTGCATCAGGTTCAGGTACAAGGCTTGAGTCAGCAGGAAACTCTCAGGAACGCTGCCCACCGACTGGCTGATGGACTCCACCAGGGACTGTAGCTGGTCGGTGATACCCTGGAGGAGGAGTTCCTCAGTTGTCTCCAAGGACAGGGCACACAACTCAGTGATGAACACCCGAGCGTGAAGCAGAGTGCCGAGAGACGGAGGAGCCTCGATCCACTCATCGAACAGGAGTTTGTCCAGGCCTGCAAGGATGTTCTGCAGCTGCTCAGGTGTCAGCTCGGTCAGACTGAGCCCTGAAAGGCGGAGGCCACATTTTGACGACAGAATCTTGAGAAGCTCGTCTCTGTCGCTGTCAGGGTTCTTCTCAAACTCATCCAGATGACCTATCAGAACCTCATGTTTGGACTGCTGCTCCTCGGATATCTCCACACTCTCTTGTTGCTCCTGCTGTTCTTCAGCCTGTTTCTGTGACTCCTCAAGTTTTCGATTCAGTTCCTCTTCTCTCCTCTTTTCTTCTTGCCTCCTCTCTTCTTCTCGCCTCCTCTCCTCTTCTTGCCTCCTTTCCTCTGCTTGCCTCTTCTCCTCCTCGGTCCTCCTCTCTTCCTCTTGCCTCCTCTCCTCTTCTCGCCTCCTCTCCTCTTCTCGCCTCCTCTCCTCTTCTTTCCTCCTCTCCTCTTCTTGCCTCCTCTCCTCCTCTCGCCTCCTCTCCTCTTCCCTCTTCCTCTCCTCCTCCCTCCTTCTTTCTTCCTCTCTTTGTTTTTCTTCCTGATCTCTCAGTGGCTTATAGAAGCAGTACTGACACTGATACAGCTCGTTGTAGCCAACTGGTCTGTAGTATTCTCCGCCATTGAAAACGTAGACGGTTTGTCCCAGCAGATTACTTTTGTAGAAATCGGAGAAGCTCCTACATGGACTAAGGACTTTATGACAGTGGACACACCTCAACCGGTCCCCCATGTGGCACTCTTTCGGCACTTGGTTCCCCATCTTGAATGGGTTCCTCAGTGGGTCAGAACTGCTCTTCAACTGCAAACCCTAGGTTCCTAAAAGACAGGAAATATACATTCACTGGATTTAATAATTTGTAATCATTTTGGTAATGTCTCACACCACTTGTCATGCCTCATATCTTTGATCAAGCCTTCTTACAATCTCACATTATAAGCTGATGTAGTTTACATCTTTCTATCCCCATATACCTCAATTGCGTATTCATACAACGGCTGCTCCCTTCTTCCACCCATCCAGCTTCTACCGCTTATCCAAAGCTGGAGCAGAGAGGTCCAGAGTTCCCTGTTCCCAGCCACATGTTCCAACTCTTCCGGGGGACCTCGAGGCACATCCTGATTCTTCCCTGTTCCCTCCTTCCAGATGTACATACATCCCCCGGGAGGCATCCTGACCAGCTGCCCCTCATCTGACTCCTCTCCATGTGGAGGACCAGCGACTCTGAGCCCCTCTGAGAGTCCAATCTCACCGAAAATGAATCCGACTTACAACCGGCAATGTGGACCAAACTCCGAAACCGAACAGCTCTTGTGATGGGATTCGGCACCCTATATTTCCAGAGCATCCCCCAAAGGATTGCCCGCGGGACACGGTGGAATGCCTTCTCCAAATCCACAAAACACATGTAGACTGATTGTCCAAACTCCCATACCCTTGAGGACCCTGCCAAGGGCATAGAGCTGGTTCACTGTTCCACGACCAGGATGAAAACCATACTGCTCCTCCTTGATCTGAGGTTCAACAACGCTGCATAGACCTTACCAAGGAGACCGAGGAGTATGTTGGAGCACATCCTCCGATCCCTTTTTAAAAAGGGCAATCACTGACCCCGGTCTGCCAGTCCAGCGGCACTGTCCCTGACGTCCACGCAATCCTGCAGAGGCGAGTTAGCCAGGACAGCCCTACAACATCCAGAGCCTTGAGGAACCCAGGGCGGACTTCATCCACCCCTGAGGCCCCGCTACTGAAGAGCTTTTTGACTGCTTCAGCAACTTCCGCCCAAGAAATACGCGACTCTGCTCCAGAGTCCCCCGGCTTTGCTTCCTTATTGGAAGACATTTCAACGAGCTTCAGGAGGTCTCGGAAGTATTCCTTCCACCATTCTACGACGTTTCGCGTTGAGGTCAGCAGCGCCCTATTCCCACTGTGCACAGTGTTGACGGATCACTGCTTTTCCCCTCCTGAGCTGCCGTAAACTGGACCAGCATCTCTTCAAAGCCCAAAAGTTGTTCTCCATGGTCTCCCTGAACTCCTCCCACACTTGAGCTTTTGCGTGGGCCACCTCACGCTGCTTGGCCTCCCGGTACCTGTCAGCTGCATCTGGAGCCCCACAGGCCAGAAAGGCCCGATAGGACTCCTTCTTCAGTTAGTTGACATCCCTCGATTGCCTTCGAAAATCGAAGATCAGACTGAATGGAAACAACTCTGAAGATCTAAACTACAACAAGGAACAAAGGTTTGGGTTTATCTCATTACATCATTTCCTTGTTAATGTATTCACTCATTTTTTACAGTTCTTATCCTGCTTACAGACTGAGTGCTGGCAGTCTGGGGCGGGTCGGTAAGGGGGTCGCCAATATGGGCGGACCCTGGGGCAGGTGGCATGGTCTAACCTGGACAAGTCAACTGTCGATCATGCATTCGCCCTCCCTACTTTTTCAATGAACCTACTGTTTTTGCACTGCAGTAGGAGGGCCTGGTGAGAACCGAGCAGGAGAACATGGTGGCTCCACAGTGGGAGAACCCAGTCTACCACCGCATCAGACCCTTGATTAGTTGCTTCATCATGTTTGCCAACTTGCTTTGTCAGAGTGTTACTTTTGTATTTTATCTACGCTGTCCCACTGCTCACGTTCTCTTCAATGGACCTACTGACTATTTTTGGACCCAGGCAAGAGAACATGAAGAGAAGTCGGGCAGGCATGGGCAGAACATGGAGACTCCACAGTGAGATGTTAAGCGAATAACAGAGAAGAATATGGAAATAGAGGATGTGGATACAAAACAACAAGGCCATGTACAGTGGAAACAACAGAAAACAAGATCTAAAAAGTATGAAAAGAAACAAAAGAAAACATACCAAATGAGTAAGGTGTCCTGGAGAATATAGCAATACTACAGATCGGAGCAGAGATGGAGGTAGAGCAACATAGGGATGGAGGTAGTGGGGTTGTGCAAAAACTATCAAAAAAATTGGGGGTTATGCAAGTGAGTAGTATTGGTGCTGCAGAAAAAGATGCATATAAACACTTATTGGTTCTCTTTGGCCTGTTTGCCATTTGGGAGCCCAGACAAAGGAAGGTACCGCTCCTCCAAAGACATGGTACAGTTTAGCGTATCTTGGCACTTTGCTAGTAAATCATCAACCATAACTTGGAGGCTCAGTCCAAGAACTTCTGGCACAATAAGGAGGTTAGAAAATTGGAGTCAATTATTCACAGAATCAATATGCATTCAGGGAATCCTTGAGTCTGAACCTGTTTATTCCTTCATCATAAAGTCTTGGATTGATTACTGCTTGACCCGTTCAGATAAGGACACACTCACACACACACTCACACACACACACACACACACACACTTACCTTTCGGTGCAGACCTGGTGTTCAGTCCAAATTGCGGTGATCTCTGCCGGTTGGGCTTTACCACGGCGTCCTCTGGCGTCCCGAAGGCGTCCACACTCCTCTTCAGATCCACAGTCTGTGAATAATCCAAAAATCAAACATGTGAACATGTGAAAGAAGAATTCTCCGTTAGCAACAACAGGCTGTGTGTGTAAAAACACACCCGTTATTGCATAACGATAAATATGAAACAATTAGGAAACGTATCAATTGTGTGATGAGCCTTTGAATTTTTAATTTGTTTTTAATATCTGACCCTTCTGGACTCAAATTATACGTATTCCTTCTAAATGTAGTTAAAACCCAGAGGTCTAAAAAAAATAACTGATAACATGACACAGATATTTTTCTTGTTTTTGGTTCTTCTTTTTTTTTTCTCCCCCAAAGACGAATAAACAGGAACTACGAAGACATAAATTTGTGAATTTTGACATGCTGGAGGAACCTTGAACACGGTGGGAGCAGAGGGCGGCATGTTATCATGAGAAATATAAAACAAATAACGATAACATGAAATCCGCTTTAAATGTTTGTCCACTGATCTGTGTGATAAATGGATTTTCTGTATAACTGCAATCACTTTAAACAAAAAAAATGCTGAATGTGCGCATTTCCTGATCAAATTCCGGCAGTGACTCCTGTTGTCACGACTAATAAAAAGCCCATAATGATAAGAGAAAATAAAAATTAATATTTTTTCCACTGATCTGTGTTATAAACGTATTCTCTGCCTGATTTGAATCACTTTCGCAAGGAAGGACGGGCACATGGACTTTTAATACAAATATACGTAAGACCACAAATGATTTTTGGTTTAAAAAAAATAGAAAAAAGAAGAGATAAGACAGAATTATTTGAAAAGAATGTAACTTTAAGTGAATTTTTCTTCTATTTTTTGCTCCCCTCTTGATGATTTAATGTATACAAATAATGCTGAGAACAGGAATGGATTTTAGTGTTCTGGAAAAAAAAAAAGACAACTTTTTGAAAAATTTGGGGGAAAAAAATGACGCTTGGGGAATTTTTCTCTTCTTTTTCCTTGACAAGCAGCCGGAGTTAAAATCTATTAAGTGACAGAATTTGAAGCTTTTAAAAACAACCTCAAACTCTGTTGTACAGCATGTGCCCGTTTGTAAACATCAGGATGAAGATACTCTGCTTACAAGCGTACATCCACGGTGCGATGAAGAGCAACCGCCCCGCGGGGTCAAATACATAAACCCATCAAAACCAACGGAATAACGGATTCACAGAGGCACCGAGATCTGGCTTACCAGCTCACCAGGGGTGGGGCGGGGGTCGTCCCGGGACCACGGAGCTCAGGGAGCCGGTGACCGGTGTAGCAACTCTCCCGAGCGGCAAGGTGTTCAAATACCCGCCGACGACGTCACATTGTGGGCGGACCAGATAAAATCCGCCCTCGACTTGTTACTGGAAACACCCGGAGGTGATAAATAACTTGATTCCATCTTCCTCCTCCTCCTCCTCCTCCTCTTTTTTTTGCTCGTTACTTTCCGTTCCTCTGAAGAGGATCAGCAGATCAAGCTTTCGAACCTGAACAGAAAAAAATAGATCAAGAAAGAGAGTGTGAGACAAACCAGCTGAAATACTAAAAAAAGGCATTTAAAAAGAGTTCTGGAGAGGCGGCGTTCATCCTGGACCGTTACAGGACCCTTCACTTCCACTCAGAACTCATTTCAGGCATACAACTTTCGCCCCCTCATTCACCGCCTAGACAATGTGGTGTCTCCAATGAACATCCTTTATGTTTTTGGACTGCGGGAGGAACCTGGAGGAACCCATCCCGGACCATCGCAGGGCCCTTTGCTTCCATTCAGATCTCATTTTAAGCATACAAGTATCGCCCCCTCATTCACCGCCAGGACAATGTGGTGTCTCCAAAGAACATCCTGCATGTTTTTGGACCGCGGGAGGAACCTGGAGGAACCCCACGTAGACACGGGGGTGACATGAAGATGTCACGTTGATTGAATCCAACCCTCAGGTGGAAGCGCTGAGGAAGGGAAGGGATAAGAGTAGATGCAGATGAAATAAGGGCATACAATTTGAGCCGTTCGAGCCATTCCAAATTACGGGAATATCTGTCGGCGGGGCTTTACCATGACGTCGACTACCAGGATCCGCTCCCCTCAAGTCTGTGAATAATTGAAAAATCAACAGATTAATGTTTGAAAGGAAGACTTTACAGTAAAAGCTCCCAGAGGCTTTACCGTGAAGTCCACTACCAGCATCTGCTCCCCTCTAGTCTGAGAATAATGAAAATTCAACAGATTAATGTTTGAATGGAAGACTCCCAAAAACAAGGAAGTCCTTCAGATTTTTTTATGACATCTGGCTGTCCATATATAAACACTCCCATTATTACACAATGATAGATATGGAAAAACTGGGAAATGCATCAATTCTGCCAAGAGGTTGTTTTTATGTTTTTTTAATATCAGACCTTTCTGGAGTCAGATTACATGTATTCATTCCAAATATGTCGACATTAGTTAAAACCCCTGGGTATAAAAAAAAAAAAAGAACTGATGACGACAGATAATTTAGTTTATTTGGTTCATTTTTTTTTCCAAATCAGAATAAGGAGGAACTAGAAAGTGCTGAACAAGTGAACTTTCGACAGTCGAGAGGAACCCTGGTCCCCGTGGGAGCTGGTAGGCTCACCAGGAGGTGCCAAGACGATTCTCGGAACATGGGAACATCATCTCTTCGACCATCTCTTCTAGGCCTTCGGAACCAGTCACCGTCCACTGGTACATTTATTCACCTATGTTTAAAAGTCTGCATTTTTTAGCATCTTTTAAATCTTTGATTCAGTTCTATTCCGACTTGAACTTCTCTATGAAAAGACAGGGAAGAATCAAGTCGGGAATGTCAAAATAACCCCTGTAACAAGCACCTGGAGGAGTTCGGATCGCTGCCAAGAGCTGGCATTTATTCAGAGAAAATATGTTCAAGTGTTGTGTTTACCTGCTGTTGGCAGCTTTTGACAAGAGTGGGCAACAAAAATCAAATACCAAGCTCAGCCCCTGCTCAACTCTTGGCAGGTAACACCTACAATCAGATAATCTGTCAATCAGAAATTAATTTGTTCTGCCCTCCCAGCTCTCTGGGAAGGGAATGCTGGCTACCTTGGATACACCCAGTTGCTCAAACACTTCATTGCTATATCTATGTTTGCATACGTGGCATTAAAAAAATTTGTTTCTGGGAATTCTTTGACAGCTGAAAATAAATCATGGGGATTTGACACAAAGTAAATCCTTTTAAAAATTTGACAAGCCTCCTCACACTGACGCCATGCAGCTTCCAGGAACAGGGAAAGCAGAGCCTTCCTGGGAAACACGGCTTCTCCTTCAGTCACGGGTTAAATCGGACGTTGGACGGGTTCGGAACTCTGAAATAGGCGATTCCTTCTCAGGCCACCGGTACCTTACCTGCACTTCCGTTGTTTGACCAGCAGGGGCTCCTGCGTCGACCTTCGGCTCATCCCCCTCCCTCGGGAAAACACCCACAGGCGATGTTATAAAACAAAGACGGAAGACGGAAGAGGAGACCTCATCTTGCTCGAAGGGTCGGGGGTCTGCGGCCCGTAAAGCGAATCGGGATCGGGGGAGTTTAACTCGATGGGTCAGGGAAACTCAAGGAGAGGTACTGGAGTGGCCGCAAAAGGTAGTAATCTGATCGGTCTTTTCCAAGTCTTGGAAAGGGTGACGTATCACAATCAACAACCAATTGGCGAGCGTCGATGAGGCTGGGAAAAGGGAAACCAAAAAAAAAAAAAAAAATTTCCAGAATGGTACTGGCGACAGATGGTATCTTGTCCGCGGTACGGATGAACAGGGACGGCGAAGGACGTCCCATTCAGTTCGAGTCTTTTACAGATCTTTCCAAAGTTTTCTGATGTATTGGTAGCTTTAGTCATCTTCAGACATTTCCCACTTTCACAATCCTCAAACTCTCAGGCATATTGGGGTTGGTGAAGTTGACGTCCTGACGCGAGCGGGGTGTTGCTATTGAAATATGCTTAATGCAACGTTAGCTTAACCACCGGCCAGAACTACCTTGTGGATCACAAAGTCAGGTAAGCGTAGAGCAAAACGCTAGTATGAAGAAAAGAAGGGAATTTTGTACATAAACAGATGCGTCCCTTTTGAACATCATCAAATATCAGTGCTTGTGCGTCCTTTCCATCACCATGGCTTTTAAGCAATGCGTCCACTTGAGGGCAGTGCACAGAGTTCTCTTCCAAATTCCAAGTTCTGTTTCAGATGTGATCAGTTACGGTGATGGTAGATGCGCAGGTAATGATGTACAGTCTGAGAGTAAGCGGTGGGGATCTGTGAGGCCATTACATACCAGGTTGCCTGTGGACGGTGAATTCCCCTCCCTGGTCATACCCTTACCATGATGCCCTCTTCTGGTCTGTGCCCTTTCGCCAGTCGCACTTGAGCATATGGCATAACACTGCCCGCCACCACCAATTCCAGCGGTACTGTTCCACTGGTCTGCACATCCAGTAAAAAAAAGGATTTCTGAACTTCTCGTGAACCTTAAGGCTACAAGGTCAGAACTCTGAAACCACCACACCTCCTTTCCTAACACTGATGTTATTAAGTTTCCACAGAAAAAAAAAAACACCAAAGGGCAATCTCCTATAAAGTCTATGTTTGGCAGAGAGCCGCAGGTTTTGTTTAGAAGATAAATGTTTCACTGTTAGTACTTGCTCTGGCAAGATATATTTCCTCCAAAGAGTTCTTGAAATCGGCTCCTTTTTAGATCTGGTTCTGCTGATTTCACCCGCAACCTCTCGAGTTCCATAACCGTCCACACCCAAGAGTGTCCAAAGTGTTTTAGTCGGGCCAAATATTGAAAAATAAACTATAAGTTTACTGTCACTATAAGTGACAAATTGACACATTAATACTGTGTGTAATTCTAACTCACCTATAATGTGAAGAGCATTGGACTCAGTGGGAGAAGTGATGCTAACCTTTGGATTGAAAGATGCTGGTGTTCTGATTTAAAATGGAAAATCTTTTTTCACATATGTATGTTGAACCGAACAGGCTCATCCTTCTTTTCGAGTGGTGTCTCTTTAGAGGAAACTTGGCGTTATCCAAACTCTGATGGAAGCTGATGTTGACTCTTCAGAGAATCATCACATTTCAATCAGTTCTAACTCCAGACTCTCTTTCATTTCTTCTGCATCCACCAGGAAGAAGGTTGAGAACAGCTTGATTTGTTTTTCAATGACAGAAAAAAATCTTTGAACCTGTAAATGAATTCTGTCATCAAGGACACAAATTTCTCAATTTCAGCAGAAAAGTCGGACTTTGGAAAAGCAGACTTGATTTTAGACACCGCAGGGAAGTTTGCAGCATTAAGGCATTGTAATTGTGTCTCAAGGCGAAGCTTTCACAGAAGGCTTTCATGTGTGCAAACAGGTGTGGCACCAGCTGTTCTTCTTGTAGGTGCTTGTTCAGTGTATTCAGTTGATTAAGATCAAATAAAAATGCCAGCTTTGCCAGCCCGAGACGGTCACTCAGTTCATGAAGAGGACGGCCCTCTTTCAAAAACTGCTTGATTTATGATCTCAACGAGATCTCAATTGTTACTCCACAGAGCGTGTCCCATTTAAGCCCTGTTGTTTCAACTGCCTCTTACACAGCTTTGAAAATGGCACTACCCTTCATTGTGCCTTTTAGGCTCATCATTTCAAGCAGCTCATCCATCACTACTGCAAACAAGAAGGAGCTCAGAGATGATCCCTGATGAGGCCCTACCACCATCTTGAACTTCTCTGTTACACCAACAGCACACCTCACCACTGTCTCACAGCGAGTATACATGTCCTGCACCAGTCTAACAAACTTCTCTACCATTCCGGACTTTCTCATACAATACGAGAGCTCCTCTCTCAGCATCTTGTCATATGCTTTTTCTAGGTCTCCAAAACCACAACACAGCTCCCTCTGACCTTCTCTGACCTTCTCTATTAGCATTCTTAAAACATCGCAGTTTCTTCGAGTTAGGCCCACGACACCTCGAGAGGGCTTGAAAGTGAACTCCAGCATCCTGGAAGCACCACCACCCCCCACGCTACATAGCTGATGCACAGGCTAACAATCTTTCTCTAACAACCTCCCCAGCTATCGTGCTCCCTCCTTCGTCACAACCATTTACTCGTTCTGCTGCCTGAGACAAGATACTGACATGAAACTGCAAGTTTCAGGCTCCGTCCGCAAATGCTCGACTCAGTCGGTAGGGCAACGACAGACTTTGCCGCAAACCCACAACAGCCTACCTTTACAGGCCGCAACAGAGCTGTCCAACCTTGCTGCTCTGCCTCTGCTGCCATCTCAGCATACCTATCTTTTCTGTGCTCAAGTTCAATAAAGTACACTATCCTCTCTACCCCAGACCACAGCAACAAATCTGCCCATAGCCATGTGCTAACTGTATATGCTGCTACGATCAGCTGCTCATTCAGATCAGTCATCAGCCCCCAGGCCCCGCCTACCCTTAACTGCCCTGCTTGGTGGCTGGTCCTAAATGATCTAACCTTTTCGCCCTCACATACAAATTGAATCTGCCTAACCTCCCTATTATCAACTACACAATTTATCTTCTATCGCTTTTCTTCCACTGCTGCTGCTAAACATTTCAAGGCCTGGTTATGATGCCAAGTGTATCGCCCTGGGAAAGTTACGTCGCCCACCCCGGAACACAACGGGCAGGCAGTGTCCTTGCCCAACCATTGCTTTAAGTTCTGTGGAGATGGCAACACATCCTACGTAGCCCCAATGATAAACCTGATTCTATTAGCGAAACTGAGAAGTGCAACAGAGTTGAGTCAGTTGTGTTTTCAGAAATTTTCCGTGGGCCAATAAAAACAGGATCGCTGCCCGCAGAGAAGAAGGACGCCAACGTGGAGGCCGGATGGACCAGAACCTGGGGCACGTATGGACGACACGACTGAAGGCCGGGAACAGAAGAACTGAAACCTGAAGAGATGAAATCTGATGTCCAGCAAAGACTCAACTCCTCAATAAGTGAACGATTGCAGAAGAAAAAAGTGCGATCATTAGAAGAAACGCCAGGCATCCAATCAGCTTCCTGACACAAACCCAGATAAAACCTTATCAGGTGTTTCAGAGGCCTGTCACCAGCTGCCTCGGCAAACACTGGGTAGACAAACCCCTTGTCTGAATCAGCACCTGCTGGAAGATAACAGGACAATCAGACTTCTAGGTTTTCCACCTCCCCGTTCCCCTTGAAGGCCGGGGTCAGGCAACCTCCTGGTCCGGTGCCATGGACCCACTCCTTGCTCTTCACACAAAGCTGTCATACAAAGAGCAATCTTGTTAAATATTTCTCATTAAATTTTCAAAGACTTTATCAGTCGGGTGGAACTTTATTCAAGATTCAAAGCGTTTATTGTCACCTTGATATTGGTGAAACGAGTTTCCCTGTACAGTAAAATTCCTGTTTTGAAATGCCTCTTCCTTTTATAAATATGATTATAAATATGAATGTGAACATTGCAATAGAACAGTGAGTAGAATACAGTGCAATAAGAAGCAACTCACAAGTGCAAGGATGAGTGCAATTTGAGTGCAAATTATAGCACGACTGGGAGGGACTTGGTTCCACGAGACCCTTTTTTTTTTTATTTTCTAGTCCAGCACGTCTCTTCATTTCCTCACCAGTTTGACCAGAGTGAAAAACATCAGGTTCCCCCTGGAACGCCCCCCTCAACCAACACGAAAAGGAGAAGTTGGCAGGAGACGAGGTACCGTCAACCAAGTCGCGCCCTGGGATGTAAGTTAGGCTGCAAATCTGGGCCTCTGGGGATGTTATTATCTGTGTCTTCAATGTCTCTGCTGGCTGTGTGGCTTCCGGGCTCGGGGACCTGAGATCTGATCTCTTTAAGGATTTAAACCGACATCTTGTTTTGCCAGGGATTTTCTTTTTGTTCAGTGATTGAAACTTTGCATAAACAGAAGGGCACAGCTCAAAGCACCAACAGCAGCCAGGAGCAAACGCCACCCGCAGACCCCTGTGGACCCTCGCAGACCCCAATG
Organism: Fistularia commersonii; assembly: GCF_037954325.1. Taxonomy (NCBI): domain Eukaryota; kingdom Metazoa; phylum Chordata; class Actinopteri; order Syngnathiformes; family Fistulariidae; genus Fistularia; species Fistularia commersonii. The sequence goes on from NC_141284.1 coordinate 2,424,605, forward strand.
GACTTGCTCCAATGACAACTAGGCAAGCAGCTGGGTACACTAGCAGCTGTACCCTGGAGACTTACTCCACCACGCAGCCTTCCGCTCCAGACGTCCTCATACAGCCATGGTTTGTCTGTCATCACCTTGTTGTATGCTTCTAGATCTGCAAAGGTACAGTACAGCTCCATCTGACCTACTCTTTGATTCTCTGCCAGTATTCTTAAAGCATATATCGCATCTGTAGTACTCTTTCTAGGCATGAAGCCATACTGCTGCTCACAAAGGCTGACTCCTGCTCTCAGTCTAGTTTCCACTACTCTTTCCTATAACTTCATTGTATGGCTCATCAACTTTATCCCTCTATAGTGACTACAATTCTGCACATGCCCCTTATTCTTAAAAATGGGCACCATCATGCTTCCTCTCCATTCCTCAGGCATCTTCTCACTCTCTAAGATCCTGTTGAATAATCTAGCCAGAAACATCCTCTTCAATGGCTTCTGCTACTTTGGGGTCTACAATAGTCACTTCTACTACCCTTCCCTCTTTCATTGTCCTCATTCATCAGCTCTTCAAAGTACTCTTTCCATCTTCCCATCACTCTTCTGGCATCTGTCAATACATTTCCCTCTTTATCCTTGATCACCCGGACATGCTGTACATCCTTTCCATTTCTATCTCTCTGTACTGCCAACCTGCAGAAATCATTCCCTCTCGTAATTGTCCAACCATACAATCCAAGCATACAAGTCATCGTACGCCCTTCGTGTGGCCTTTGCCACCTCTACGGTCACCTTGAGCTTCATCTCCCTGTACTTTTGTATGCTCTCTTAAGTCCCCCCAGTATCCCACTTCTTCTTTGCTAATCTCTTTTTCTGTTATTACACTACATGGCCAAAAGTATTCACTTTTGAATTTTTTCGGATTTTTTTTAACATTCTTCCAGAAGCGCATTTGTGAGGTCACACACGTTGTTGGATGAGAAGGCCTGGCACTGAGTTTCTGCTCTAATTCATCCCAAAGGTGTTCTGTAGGGTTGAGGTCAGGATTCTGGCAAGCCAGTTGAGTTTGTCCACACCAGACTCTGTCATCCATTTCTTTATGGACCTTGCTTTGTGCACTGGTGCATGGTCATGTTGGAAAAGGAAAGGTCTTGCTCCAAACTGTTCCCAGAAAGTTGGGAGCGTTCAATTGTCCAAAATGTTTTGATATGCTGAAGCTTTCACAGTTCCTTTCACCGGAACAAAGGGGCCAAGCCCAGTTCCTGAAAACCAACTCCCCACCGTAATCCCCCCTCCATCAAACTTCACACTTGGCATAATGCGGTCATACAAGTACTGTTCTCCTGGTAACTGCCAAACCCAGACTCATCCATCAGATTGCCAGAAGGAGAGGTTTGATTCGTCACTCCAGAAAGTTGCAGAAAGTTGGTGACACTATGCGCCTCAGCATCCGCTGACCCCGCTCCGTCAGTTTATGTGCACTACCACTTCATGGCTGAGTTACGGTCCTTCCCAAACACTTCCATGTTCTTAGAATATAGCTGACAGTGGAATATTTAGGAACAAAGAAATTTCACAACTGGATTTGTTGCATAGATGGTATCCTATCACAGTTCCATTCTGGAAATAACTGCGCTCCTGAGACCAACCCATTCTTTCACAAATGTTTGCAAAACAAAAAAACAGTTTTACATGCCTAGGCGCTTGATTTTGGCCCTGGAAGTGATTGGAACACCTGATTCAGATTATTTTGATGGGTGAAGAAATACTTTTGGGCATGTAGTGTACTCCTGCACTCCCTTATTCCACCACCAAGTTGCTTAATCTACGGTCTTCCAGGTGACACACCAAGTACTCTCCTACTTGTCTCCTGATCACATTACCAGTCATTTTCCAGTAATCTGAAATTATCCCTGACCACCAAGAACATGACAGCTTCTGATCCAGAGTCTATGCTAGTCTTGCACAGCACTCATCACTTGAGAGCAACTTAGCATCATCACACTTCTTATTTGTCAAAAATACTTGAAGTTCCTCCCGCAGTTCATACACATGGGCTTAAACTTTGCCACGGGACAACCACCAGACATCCGTAAGGAGCCATAACACTTTATGCAACACTTCCATTTCCTCACACAACAATGAAAACAGCTTTTCACAGGTCTCATCTTCACAAAGCTTATCATGAGCACAACATCTTTCAGTACAGGAACTAGGTGTGCTGGCAATGTCTCTGCAGCAAGTGCCTCCCGGTGCAGAAACAATGCATCGCAATAACATCTGGATGCTGCACTTTCACCCTGTTTAAAATCCTTTGGTGCAGCCGAACATAGCATCTGCTCCATCGGTGCAATCACTTGCGGAGCTTTGCCACTTAAGCTCTCTTTGGTCAAAGTACTCTGATACAACTCCAAATATTTCCTCTCCTGTTGTTCTTTCTGGTAATTCCTTGCAAAACAGAACATTTTCACTGATGCTGTCTCCATATCCAAATGCACATTTGCCAGAAGTCGTTCATGTCCACTAATATCCATAGATTTGTTGAGCCGCAATGCAAATTTCCCACTCTCTTCAATGTCTGCAGGTATGTCATCAGTATGTCTGGAAATGACATCCTTTAGGAGTAGGACTTGGGCTGTTTCTTGGCCTCGGTTAGTTACCCAGTAAAAGAAATCCAAAGGCAATATAACTTTCATTGTATTGTCTTGAGTTCACCTTTTTTACTTTCTACTGACCACTACTCATACTTGGGCCTTCATCTGGGTCAGAATGTTCTTCAGGACCAGAGGGTCCTGACTGAGTACTTCTTCTTTTAAAATATTTATCCTTCGCAAATCACTCCTGCTGCCTCACTTGAAGCATCACTAATGACTGCTGTTTGAGCAGCAGTAGGTAGATACAAAGGTTAATTCACTATCAGTGGCCATCTAGTGGAAGACCATTTAATTGTACTCCCTGTCACTGCGTGCTGCCCACATAGAGACGTATGAACACACGTTATTTGCGTTGAATAAATGATTTTTGGACCAATCAGGTGACAGTGGTCATTTCTCCACAGCATACTAATGTGCTGTCGCACAGTGGTTGAGAAAGACTGATCTACACCACTTGCTTACAGGGGTGCTGGAGCCAATCCCTGCTGCCATTGTATAAGTGGTGGGTTCACCCTGAACCAATCACAGGGCCTCATGTAGAGACATACACTATCTGTCACTCTTTCACCATCTCATTCACACATACAGTTTTTGGTCTCCAGTGAACCCACTGCATGTTTTGGGACTTTAGGGAGGAACCCAGAAGAACCTGGGGGAATTTAGATGGCTCATCCCCCGTGTTGTCCCATCGTGGATGAACCCTGATCAGAGGTGGGGCTGCTGGGTGATGCCCCAGGAACTGTCCGGGTTCAGTGTCTTGCTCAGCAGCACTTGGTAAGACTAGGAGGAGCTCAGGGAATTGAACCCGGGCCTCTCAGATAAGAGAAGGGTGAATAACTACAAACCCTTCCAGTGTCGATAAAATCATTTTATTTGGAATTTGAAATAAGAGAATCGAGACAATATATAAAAGAAAGTCACACCGAGTCAAAACATCCCGTTCCAAAGACAGATTGTGGCCGATGGCAGTGACTTGGGTTTGAATCGCCGCTTGCTGTACCGAGGCGGCAGTTGGACAACGGTTTCCATCGACCTGGTGAGAGTCCGCTCTGTCATGTGACGCTTCCCTAACCCGGAGTTGGTCAAAAAATTGTACGATCTTCAAATGTGATGCGTTGCAAGCTGGATGGTTGGCAACTCGTCCCGCTCTTTGGACAGTTACTTGTATGCTTCAGAGCTGAAAATTCACAATTGATTAGAAGAAAAATCTGGCGATTTGTCCAAACAGGACAGGATCAAACTAAAATCACAAACCACATAAAACTAGTCACAAGTGATTTTTAACAACTTGAACACATATTCTTTCTGCACTGCACTCTGAAATACAAGGTAAAACAAAAAAATTGATTCTTCATGAAAACACAGGTTATGACCTGATTTGTTACCTCCATTATTCCTAGAATGAATTAGCTCACATAATTCGTAAGACTACGCCCCCACCACCAACCCAATAAAACGAAATAAAGCAATAAAACATGCCCATGATTTGCCCTTTAGCTTATTTAACATGGCGCCGGTTTAAAAATGAGACTTCAGAGTGAAGGAGTTCCCTCGGGGGGGGGTTCCCCATTTTCCTGTGGCTCCCTCTGGTGGCTTGGACGAACATCATCAGGGTGAGCTCCAGCGTGACGCATTAAGCAATGAAGTATGATGCTCAGTGGGAAAACAAATTTTGCACATCAACCACAAAAGTAGTTTGAGGCATTTTGTAAATGGAGGTTTGGATCTGCTTGTTGAAGTTTGACGGAGCAGGGGGTTGGGATGGCTCCAGGGTAAAGGCTATGTTGACATGGCATCAGGTCTTATGTAGAGAGGGGAAGGGCTTGATGACAGTGATGGAGATCAGTGGGGTGGGGAAAGGGGTGCAGAGGGTGTTTGGGAAAGGATGTATTAAGAGAAGATCCCTCCTCAGTCAGAACGGGAGTCATAGAAGGTTCTTGAGGATGAGGGGATAGTAGCCAGAACCAAACAGAAGACTTCTGGAGTCTATTCAGGAATCATTGATGGGGAGCTGATGAAGGCATGGATTAGTCGTTCCATGGCAGGACCACAAAATGATAGCTTCAGAAGTTTCCTGTCGAGGTACGAGTCACCTATTGTCTCATCTATGAACCAAAGATTGTGGCCAAAGGTGATTCCAAAGTTCTGGAAAGCCTTTTGGAGTGAGACAAGAGTTTCCAGTGGTTTCAGTGACCACAGATGATCAGTGGGTTGCCTTTGTTAAAGATGAAAGGGAGAAAATAAGCTAGCATCTACGATTGGATTTTATCAAAAAAGTTGACCCAACATTTTGATTGGAAAACATACAGAGGGCTGAAGCTGCCACAAAGAAAGTGAGCAGACACTAAAGATGAGGACCAAGTAGTACGTCCTGGGAGATACCTTTGAAGAAGCAGCACTGGTGTTGTTTGGCTGTGACTGGATTTTGCTCAGGGAAGCACAAGACTTTGACTATACTGAGAAAGTGACGGCTTCTGTGAGCATGAAGTTTCTACAATGTTCTGACTTGGTGGCTAATAAAGTATTTCTCATCAAGTCAATGTTGAGTCTGATTTTTTGGGACTGAGGGGAGATCATTGTGGAGGCAAAAGGTAATGGGGTTGTTGTGTTGATGGCAAGTAGAGTTGGACAAGATTGGTTTACATGTAAGTTAACACTGTTGGACACAGTAAGTGTGTGCTTGGAGATGGACTTTGGTTCATTGAGGAGTTGGACAGTTGTCTCAGCTGATGCTGCAGAAGCTAGCTAAGACATGTCTGGAGGGTACTTTTCCTTTATCCTAACAGGTGGTGAGGACTGGGATAAGGCACGGGGGAGGACAAAGCAGTCTTTGGCAATGTCAAGGGGTAGACTCCCGAGCCACCGTCTGCTGGTATTTACAGATCATGATATTATGGTCATGACTTTGATGGAAAGGACTTGGTTATAATTGGTGAACTACCAGCTTGCACAATGTGCAGGTGCATTTTTGTAGTTGATCAAATATCTCATCGGATTACAGGAGTTTTGAGATTTGGGTTCTGTAAGGGTCATTTTGATCGTCGTAGCCCTTGCTGAGGATCCATCCGGTAAGGTTGTCACAATCAGCATTGGTCATGACACCCTTGGGTTGAAGCTCTTTGAACCACTCATCAACCATTGCGATGGAATGTTCTTCAAAGTTATTCATAAAAATGTCCAGTCTGGTTTTACTTCTTGGGGTGTTCTGGAAGTCTTTGAAGTTCTTGGTACTGTTCAGCTTGAATCTGGGGAATGCTCCGATGATCGTGAGTTTGAAGGTCCCAACAACATCGTCTTTGCTCATGACATTAGCTAAGTGTGTCCTAAAGGACGGTGATACTGTACTGGGAAACTCCCGGTGTATTTCTCGAGGTACGTAAACAGTTGGAAGTTGAAGGCCATGGTACTTCATCACATTCGGAGTGAGGTTGACATCTGAAGGAGATGAGCCTGTTGCTACTTCCAGCATGGCCTGGGTTACTTTGCTGTTCTGGTTCAACTTTTGAGCTTGCTTTAAACTGTCCACAGGTGCCTGTTGATCTGCATTGACAAAACGCCCTCCCTTTTTAATTGCATATGATTTCCAGTCTTTGTACAATTTTACTTTTCCAACCTCTCTCTGGAGGTTTGACCGGCTTTCTTTTATCTTCTGTTTTGGAGGTGCGGCTCCCTCGGCCATGTACCAGTCCCCTCCTCTGATTGAGTCTGTCAGCTCTTTGCGTTTGAGGAAAGGCTCCCATTGGCCCGGGTGTTGCAGTAGAGTTTTTGCCTCCAAATCTCGGAGTCGATTCGCCTCTGACTTGACGTCTTCCTCGCTGGCTCTTGGCTTCATGCCGCGTGCCAAAGCATGAAACAGACAACTCTTTCCATGGCTGGTAACGCTCACGGTTTGATTGTCGACGCGCACATCGTAACTCCCTTCCGGGTGCAGGTCACTCTTGGGTCTGTAGATCAGTGTCACCGTCTGATGGGCAGGTTTAGTGCCCGGACTAAACTGCTGCATCTTGGTCAGCTTGCCGTGTTTGTCTTCTGTTAGGATCACAACCTCAGTGCCGGTGGTTTCTGACAGGACCTTGATATCCAGGATGGTGCCTGGAGTTGTTCCTTTCTTTATCTTAGCTGCATGAGACTTTGAGCGCTTTCCGGACTCTCTTCCTTGGTACACGTCTCCTGGCATGTGTGTGATGTATCTGTTGTTCTGTCCCGCTTTGAGCTCATCTTCTGTTTTGGAACTCTTTAAGCCTTTTCGCACATAATCACCAAGGACTCCATTCAGTTTGCCTTGGACGCGAGAAATGATGTGAGAGGAGAACTTCTGGTTGAACACATCTACGAAAGCATCTGCCAAAAGAGCACTGATGGTGTCTGCCAGCTGTAGTTTAAATTCTCTTAGCATCGCCCTTTCTGAATCGGACAATTCTCTTGTCTTTGCATTCTCTGAGAAATTTCTTCCTTTTTTTAATTTGTTCGCCTCGTCATTCAGGTTTGAAAAGAATCTTTCCGACAAGGTGGCCACAGTCGCAATGGCATCGGCTGCCAGCACGCCCATATGAGTGACCTGGATCGCAGTCAGAATGGCACGTGTTACCCCTTTGGCTTCTGACTTAGCTTTTTTAAGCACTTTCGTGATGGATGAGCTCATTTTTTTTTGCCAGCTGAGGTCAGCGTAGAACGGCTGTAATGCAGTCTTGCTTAAGGTTTGGAAAATGTTCAAAAGTTGGTCTGTTTTGAATTTATCCTTCATGAGATCAGAGACGGTTCGGTGGTTTCCAAGGTGTGAGATGATTATCGAGTCGATCGATTCAGCCAAGGGATCTTTTTCAAGATTGGTTTTCACTTGCTCAGCTATTCCCTTTTTCACATCATTCTTAATGGCCTTCATTATTTCTTTCAAAATGGCCTCTTCTGCCTTCCCAAATCCGTAGCTTACTAGCTCTTCAACAATTTTCTTTGCAGTGAGTTTAGCTACATTTTTCAGGTTCGCCTTTGCCACGACGCTAAAGCCCTCTTTGACCTGTTTGGACAAAAATTTGGGCAGTGCCTTCAGCTGTTTTCCGAACTGCTTCACAAGCATTTTAGCCGCTTTGAAACCCTTGGCGATCAACTTTCCAACTCCGAACCCAATGAGAGATATGGCGATAGAAACAGCTTTGTTGATAGCCCATTCTTTCCAACTGAATTCTCCAGTCACCATGGCCTCAATGCCCGAGATGCAGTCCGAGATGCCTTCAGTGATCAGCCCAATGCCGACCTGAGCTAACGCTCCAAATGTAAATACGGCTAACAGAGCACCACCGATGATCTGCAGTATTCCCAGGAGGAACACCAGAAGTCCTTCCCAGCAGAAACGAGGTTTCTCCTCCACAGCGAAGACATATTTCAGACCTTGGCAGTACAGATTGAAGGCCTCCATCTGCAGCTCGTCATCTGCGGTTTTAATAAGGGAGAACACCGGTGATTTCTTAACTATTGCATCCCTTCCTCTCTCTTTTATCTCCTCCAGCTTCTTGATGCCCTCGTTTATGTTTTTATTAAGGAAACTGAACAGGTTGTTCCTTCCAATCAGCTGTTTCTCCAGGCTGGATGGGTCGCCTTCGGACGAGTCCGCAAAGGACATTTTTGCAAACTGTAGACAAACCATACATTCTTCGCTGAGGTAGGTCAGGGACTCCTGTGCCTTCTTGAGATCATCTCTGGCCTTATCCAGATAACCTTTAGTCTCCAGCTTGACCGTGCAGTAGGCATGATTGTAGAAAGCAATGGATGCCCAAGTTTCGTCTTGCTCCATAGCTTTTTCAAACAACCTGTTACTGAGGGCCCAATTTTTTTCATCCATGGCGACGTTCCCAAACCTGATGTAGTGGTAAATGCTGGACATTGGTGAAGTCTGACTTTGAGACTGACTTTTGGCCACGGACAAATCGGCCGTCAAGCTTCTCTGCAAGTCGTTTCTTTTCAGCTGGTCAATTTCCTCCGACTTAGTTTGCAACCAAATCCCCCAGAACTCGTTCAGGACTGCGACAACAGCTCTTTTTTCGTCCTCATTTGTGGCCTTGTGAATATCCTGAAGGGTCTTGCAGTACTCTGAGAACAGATCTTCCCGCAGCTTCATCTCAGCAACGTCATTCTTCATTTCACGATACTTGTCGCTCGCAAGCCTGTCCCTTGTTTGCTTCGCCTGGTCAAGGGAGTCCACTGCCCTGTAGGACTCTTGCAGATCAGAGGTGGTCATGATGACCTGAGCAGATCCAGGCTTCCCTTTGCGCGCCGTTCGTCCGAACGCCTGGCGTTCCACTCGAGTGTTGTCAGCGAGGAACGAGAGGATCACGAATAACCCGCCGTTGTTGTTCACCTCCTTGGAGACTTTAATGTTTGTGCCACGTCCGGCCAGATTCGTGGCCACTATTACGTCACCCGGGCCCAGTTTCTTGTCTATTTTGCTCAAGCTGTCTTTGTCACTGCGGCAGTACAGAATGGGCTCACCTGAGACGACACTCTTCAGTTCCTCGTGGATCTCATTGGCCTTGTTGATGGTTTCGCAGATCACCAGGACTGCCCTTCCATCCCTGTACCAATTTGGAGAAATCTGAGTCTTGACCACACTTTTGATTTCAGATTTCCAATCCTCATCTGAAGTCTTCAGGGTCCCTCTGACCTCGAACAACTTCCTGCGATTGAAAGTTGGCATTTTGCAGGCCGAGAGGGTGGGATAAAGGTCCTTCAAAAACAACAGTTCCTTTTCGCTTCCGATTGTCCCTGATGTTCCGTATATTTTCCCTTGGTACTTCTCAAAAAAGGCAATGTTGGAAATGTAGTTTGTCACTGTTGAAATGGTGCTGAGTTTGATCTTGTGTTTAATCTCTACAAACTGCTGGAGGCCATCACCCCATTTCTTGCTCAGTTCTATGATACCCGTGGATCTGTAGTCCACTGGACACACGGCCTCGTTCTCCACAACATACTCCCGTCCCTCCCTAAGTCTCTTTGCCAGGAAGGCATTTTCAACCCACACTGACAGTTTCTTCTCGATCAGGTTCTTCAGGAAACCTGGGATGCTGATCATTTCTGCATTGTTTGTACAGGGAGTGAACTGAAACTTGTGTGCAATCATTTGGGCAATGGGCTTGACGATCTCCTCTTCCGAATCGTAGAGAGAGCAACAGAAGCCGTCCTCCAAAACGACAAATTTGATGTTTGGAATCTCTTTGTTGCTGTATGAGCTGGGCTTTCTGAGGCAGAGCACTCCCTCGTCATCCAGGGTGTACACAGTGAAACCGTAGGGGACGTAGTCCTCCATTTCCCCTAAAAATTGTACCACCGAATCCTGACTCACACTCTTCAGTTTCTCCAGGAGGCCGTCTTTTTCACAGTTGTGAATCTCCTCCGTAAATCCATCGGGCACATGGCCCAAGTTTTCAGCCATCTTTAAAATGTCCAAGGAGTCCTCAATTTCACTTCCTTCTGTGTCAATGGAGTCGAATATGGCCTTGAAGAATGAGGACGGGGGTCCTTGGACGAAGGTCTCCTCTCCGGTGGTCAGGAAGCCGTACTGGTTGACGTGGGCCCAGATCATGGCCAGAATACTGTTCAGGTGCTGCATGGAGGCCATGGGACTGGACAGGTAGGTCAGTTGCACTCCCTGATCCAGCATCAGTGAGTCCACTTCATCGACTATGATGCACTGATAGTCGCGATCGGGTCTCACGTCCTTCATCTCAAATATCTGACGGAGGTGATCCGCGGCGAAGGCTTCAATTGTTCCATAGACCACGTCCTTCTGGTAGCACTGTTTTCTATCGTCATCCTCAGTTTTATTAGTGTTTGTGTCGACTGTGATGCCAAAGTGCGAGTAGAAGTTGGTCCACTCTTCGGCATCTCTCTGACACAACACAGAGGAGCTGGACAGTACGTCGACCTTTTCCCCTCGAAAAGCTCGCAGCGCCGCAAACATCGATATGACGCAGGACTTCCCTTCTCCAGTTCCCATCTCCAGGAGCTTTCCAGTCTCAGATAGGGCCAGGAGGCACCAGCTAATCATCTGAGTTGCTCTGGGCCACCATATTTTCTCAGCAATATGCAGATGGACAGCGTTACAGAGGACAGCCAGGACCTCCTGAAGGTCTTCTGGGGTTGAGCTTTGGCTCAAACTTCTTGCTCGTTGGATGTCTTTGTAGTTTTCTATTTCACCAGATTTTATCCACTTTTTGATCCCCGTTACGATGGAGTATGACTTCTGCAGTGTTTCCTCATCAATGTTTTTCATCTGCCGTAGCTCTTTAAAAAGGCAGTCGATGCTTTTTTCTTCCTCGCTGGTGAAGCTCTTTCCTAGATGCTTGATAAGTTCTTCTGTTTTAAGGTTACTCGAGTTGAAGAGCTCAAGGAGAGACTGGTTGTTCTTGTCCTTCCACTCAGATGACACCTGGTATGTTTCCATCAGATGTAAAATCTTCATGATGGAGGTACGGTTTTCATCCAGATGGTTCTTAGCTAATGCGAGGAGGAGGTCCAGAGCTTCAACTGGGGGCCACAGTTGTTGTCCTACAAGATCTGACACCACCTGATAGATTTCTGTGTAATCTTTGTCAGGGGTCTGAAAGTTAATTACACAGTTGAATAAAGTCTCTAAACACAGCAGTTTGCCATCTGAATATCCTTCGTTCCACTCGCTTTCACTGTTTTCACAGAAGGCTCGAAGGAGCCTCTCAAGCATTGTCAGAATGAAGGCCTGGCTGTCGGACACTACTCGCCAATTCAGCCTTTGACTGATGGTAATGATATTATTGCCGGTGGCCTCCTTCGGGTTTGTGCGCAGCGCCCGAAAGAGTGCCAGTATTAATTTTTGCCTCACGTCCTCATCCACATCTTGGAACTGACTCAGGAGGGTTTGCAGTATGTCCACAGTGTAATATAGGTTACCGTTTTGCTTGAGTATGGACAAGTCCAGATCTAAGGAACCACTGAGAACTTGTTTTTGGATGATGCATTCTCGGCTCAGAGGAGGGCTCCCAGTTTCCATCACCTTCCAGCCAGTCTGACAGTAGTCGATGATGAAGTCCTCCATGGTACCGTACACAATGTCTGCTTTGTAGAGATCCTCCAGAGGCTCATTAGTTCCTTTTTGGTTGGTCTTGACAGAAACACCGATGTGTTCGTAAAAATCGGACCACTCCTTAGATTGCTCATCAAAGTTCAGCACAATGTTCACTTTGGCTGAAGTGTAAACATGTTTGGCAACAAACATGGCTGTGACACAGGGGTCCTCATCCAATACCACCACGTCATCCTTGGCACTCAGACCCAACACACACCATCGCAGCATGTGCTGCACTGTGGGCCACCAGCCTTTGGTGTCAAAGACTGCTTTACAGAGCAGCGCGAGGGAGTTCTGAATGTCAGCTGGATTCATGTTTGTAGTTGGAAAGTAATCTCTCGTTAGTCGTTCATCCTTTGGAGCGTTTTGTGAATATCGTAGGACGCTACTGACAAGATCGCCAATGAGGTTGACATCCAACGTGGGGTGTTCAGTTCTTAGTTCTTTGAGAGCTGAATCCAGACTTTTCTCGTCATACCTTTTGAAAGCCTCCTGGAGTTCCAGTTGGAATCTTTCAGGGCCAACAGAGTCCAGGGTCTGGATGACCCTTGACTCGACGGAGCGTCCGTCGTCACCCGTCCAGTCAGGTGGAATGTCGTACACTAGGATCACCGTGAGCACCTCCCTGACCGGAGCCTCCTCTGCATAATTCTCTGTCAAGGCTTTGAGCAGCGCCATTGCCTCTGCTGGGGTCCACTGGTTTCTCTTCACCAGCCTGAGGAGCATTTTACCAGACTCGGAGTGGCTTTCTGCTCCACCCAGGTGTGTTAGTGTGGAAAGGAGAAGCTCCAAGCACCGAAGTTCCATATCTAAAATGAACACCGAGGCTTTTCCCACTGCCTTCTGCAGCGATGCCGTGAGAGTCCCCAAGAATTCTACGACTAAGAGATCCTCGGCGGAAACATCTCCCGCAGCCCATCGTTTGGCAATGAGAGTGGCATCCGAGTCGCCTCGGCCGGCGTTGTTGAAGTAGTGCATCAGGTTCAGGTACAAGGCTTGAGTCAGCAGGAAACTCTCAGGAACGCTGCCCACCGACTGGCTGATGGACTCCACCAGGGACTGTAGCTTGTCGGTGATACCCTGGAGGGGGAGTTCCTCAGTTGTCTCCAAGGACAGGGCACACAACTCAGTGATGAACACCCGAGCGTGAAGCAGAGTGCCGAGAGACGGAGGAGCCTCGATCCACTCATCGAACAGGAGTTTGTCCAGGCCTGCAAGGATGTCCTGCAGCTGCTCAGGTGTCAGCTCGGTCAGACTGAGCCCTGAAAGGCGGAGGCCACATTTTGACGACAGAATCTCGAGAAGCTCGTCTCTGTCGCTGTCAGGGTTCTTCTCAAACTCATCCAGATGACCTATCAGAACCTTCTGTTTGGACTCATGCTCCTCGGATATCTCCACGCTCTCTTGTTCCTCTTCCTGTTGTTCAGCCTGTTTCTGTGACTCCTCAAGACTTTGATTCAGTTCGTCTTTTTTCCTCTCCTCCTCTTGCCTCCTCCTCTCCTCTTCTTGCCTCCTCTGCTCCTCTTCTTGCCTCCTCTGCTCCTCTTCCCTCCTCCTCTCCTCCTCTCGCCTCCTCTGCTCTTCTTGCCTCCTCTGCTCCTCTTCATGCCTCCTCTGCTCCTCTTGCCTCCTCCTCTCCTCTTCTTGCCTCCTCCTCTCCTCCTCTCGCCTCCTCTGCTCCTCTTGCCTCCTCCTTGCCTCTTCTTGCCTCCTCTGCTCCTCTTGCCTCCTCCTCTCCTCTTCTTGCCTCCTCCTCTCCTCCTCTCGCCTCCTCTGCTCCTCTTGCCTCCTCCTTGCCTCTTCCTGCCTCCTCTGCTCCTCTTGCCTCCTCCTCTCCTCTTCTTGCCTCCTCCTCTCCTCCTCTCGCCTCCTCTGCTCCTCTTGCCTCCTCCTTGCCTCTTCCTGCCTCCTCTGCTCCTCTTGCCTCCTCCTCTCCTCCTCTTGCCTCCTCCTCTCCTCCTCTCGCCTCCTCTGCTCCTCTTGCCTCCTCCTTTCCTCTTCTTGCCTCCTCTGCTCCTCTCGCCTCCTCTCCTCTTCCCTCCTCCTTTCCTCCTCCCTCCTTCTTTCTTCCTCTCTTTGCTTTTCTTCCTGATCTCTCAGTGGCCTATAGAAGCAGTCCTGACACTCGTACGACTCATTGTAGCCAACTGGTCTGTAGTATTCTCCACCATTGAAAACGTAGACGTCGCGTCCCAGGTGATTAGTTTTGTAGTAATCGGAGAAGCTTCTACATGGATTAAGGACTTTCTGACAGTGGATACACCTCAGGTTGGTGCCCATGTCATACTCTTTTGGCACTTGGTTCCCCATCTTTAATGGGTTCCTCAGTGGGCCAACACTGCTCTTCAACTGCAAACCCTAGGGATCTAAAAGACAGAGAAAAACATTCAATGGATTTGACGATTTGTAATTATTTTGGTAATGTCTCACTCCATTTCTCAGAATGAGAACAATCTTACATTATAAATTGATATTGTTTACATCTTTCAACACTCATCGAACCGTACAAGGGAGAACCTCAATTGCATATTCATCAGTGGTGGGCTGTCAGGGCCTGCAAAGCCTTCTCTGCTGGCCTAAAAAAAAAATCTGAATCACAGATTCATTTTAATTACAATTGAATCTTAATTATATTTTGAATCTCGAATCTGATTGAAGAATTACAAAAAGGGTCTTTCCGCTTCCTTTCATAGCTTTTTCCCTGACTGTGCTGAATCCAGACATGTATTTCCATTGAACAAAGAGCATTTAACCAGTCAAATTTCAGCTGTTATTTGTTGCCACCCAGGGTCAAAGTCAAAGGAATCTGACTGGAGGCCAGCAGAATCCGATTCACAGGTGATTTGGCGAAAAATAAATGTGATGAAGCTGTTGCTTCAACCAATCAGATTTTGAGTTGTGACACCAAGGCCTTCTAGAAGGCTACGCCAACTTCGATGTGTCACACACCTTTTGACTGGATCGCCAGAGAGCGTACTAGCCTGTCGTGTGCATCTTGTCCAAGGGGGAACCGGAAATGACAATATCAAGGCAGACCTATTTTGACCCCATGATGTATGCCTCGTGATGTTCCAGTGACATGTCAAAAGTGATTCAGCCTGCCACAAAACACATTACTTTCCTTGGGGGAGCTACACACCTCTAATTCATTTCACCTCTTGTCACCTATGGGGCCTTCAGGGCTCTTTAGGATCCAGCCAGAGTGATGTCTTCTCCTCAGTCATTTCTGCCTTTGGGAACTCAAGTTCCCCACAGTTCCCTTTGACAGAGACTCGGATAACATAGCACGTAAATGTTAGTTTGAAGCCAAGTAGGTCTCACAATAGCTGAGCATACTGAAAGCACCGGCATAGCTTTTCAAATGCTACTAATGACTGGAACTACCTGATATACGGGACTTCAGATTTAAGGCCTACAGTACAATCACTGCACTGAATGGAAGCCGAAGCAAGGAAAGACTTTAGCATCCAGGTCTTGCTTTCAGCCAGTCCTGACTTTGGCACAAACAAAATTAAACAGCACTATCTGCAACACTTTTTTTTTTATCTTGGGGCAGAATTATCTCCAACCTGTAGAGGACAATCAAACCATACCCTCTGAATTGGAGGGGATGGCACTCATCCCAGCTGAATCTTACTTGGCAACCAAGCTCCACAGTTCCGCTTGGAGGTCATTTGGTGCTGAGGCCAACAGGACCCCATTGTCTGCAAATAGCAAAGAAGTGATCCCAAGCCCCCAATCCAGAGACACACTCCTTACAACCATGCCTGTCCATGAAGATCACACATAGGACCAGTAACAAAGGGCAGTCCTGTTAGCCCAGGACCCACTGAAAATGTGTCTGAGGTTCGTAAAGAGACCAGGTGAGTCATAGCAACTACCCTGTGACTCCCACTCTCACCGCACCTCACACAGAACACCAGGTTCACCAAAAAACACCTTCTTCAAATCTACAAAGCCCATGTAGAGGAGATGAGTGCACTCCCATGAACCATACATGCTCCTTACAAGAGTGAAGCCCTGGGGTATCATGAACTAACAGTGCGTACGCATCAAAATGTTGGATGCAGCATGTTCCACTCACATGTTGGGATGTACAAATATTGACTTTGCATGGATGCAAATTATCGACCTGCCTATAAGTGATTGAGCGGATTTGTGTGCTGCTGTGTATCGGTGGCAGCTTTGGCAGCCGGTACTCTTCTACTTCCCAGACCGTGGCACTGAGGAAAAGACAGGAAGCAGAGGTGGAGTTTCCCAGAGATGAAGATGTTCAGGTTCTTTTTGGGAATAACTAGGATGGATACTATCAGGAATGAGTCCATCAGAGGGACGGCAAAGGTTAGATTGTTTGGAGATAAAGCCAGAGAGGCCAGGTTGCGATGGTTTGGACATCTACAGAGGAGGTCCAGTGAAGATCTGGGTAGAAGGATGCTGAGGTTGGAACTGTCATGCAGGAAGCCTCGAGGTAGACCACAGAGGAGATTTATGGACATAGTGAAAGAGGACTGGCTAATGCAGCCTCAGGGCGGCACTGGCCTGTATCTCTCCAAGCCTGCCTTGGGAGGGCACGGAGCAGTGTCTGCCTGTGCCGGTCCCAAGCCCGGATAAATGCAGAGGGTTGCGTCAGGAAGGGCATCCGGCGTAAAACTTTTGCCAAAACCAAACATGCGAGTCAACCATAACCATATCATACCGGATCGGTCGTGGACCGGGTTAACAACGACCGCCATTGGTACTGATGACCTACAGGGTACTAATGGAAATTGGGCTACTGTGGGTCGAAGAACAAGAACAAGAAGAAGAGGAGGAGTGCGTGTTCGGAAGCAGAGAGAGAGGAGGAAAGGAAAGAGTCTGGGACTGAGAGTAGGGACTTTGAATATTGGGACTATGACAGGAAAAGGTAGAGAGTTGGTTGACATGACGCAGAGAAGGAAGGTGGATCTACTGTGTGTCCAGGAGACCAGGTGGAAAGGTAGTAAGGCTAGAAGCTTAAGAGCAGGCTTTAAGTTGTACTATCATGGTACTGACAAGGAGAGAAATGGAGTAGGAGTTATCTTGAAGGAGGAGTTTGTTAGGAATGTCCTAGAGGTGAAAAGAACGTCAGATAGACTTATGAGTCTGAAACTGGAAATTGAAGGTGTAATGCGCAATGTTGTTAGGAGGAGGGATAGAGAATATATTGCGAGACGGATGCTGGAATTGGAGCTGCCAGGCAAGAGGTCTCGAGGAAGACCAAAGTGAAGATTTATGGACGTAGTGAGAGAGGATATGAAGGTAGTTGGTGTGAGAGAGGAGGATACAGAGCATAGGGTTAGATGGAGAAAGTTGATTTGCTGTGGCGACCCCTGAAGGGAAAAGCCGAAAGAAGAAGAAGTTGAAGAAGAAGTGAAAGAGGCTTGGCTGTTCTGTGAAAATGTGAAAATGTTTCACTTGAAGTTTGGGCTGGTCATAAAAGTCCAACTTAGCAGCTATCTTCCAAAAGCTAGTTTACCACACCAAGGGCAGGTACCAGTGGGTCTCCACCTCTGTTTGCCTCCCCACAGGTGGTGAGCCCAAGGGGTATGATGGAGCTCAGGCCAAAGTTTCACTACCAAACGATCTGCCTGTAGGACATCCAGAGGCAAACGTATCTTTCGGTTTGCTGAAACTCAAAAGTCTCAAAAAAGATCAGACTGAATGGAAACAACTCTGAAGACCTAAACTACAACAAGGAACAATGGTTTGGGTTTATCTTATTACATAATGTCCTTGTTCATGTATTCATTCATTTTTTACAGTTCTTATCCTGCTTACAGACTGAGTGCTGGCAGTCTGGGGCAGGTCAGTGTGGGGTTTTGCCAATATGGGCGGACCCTGGGTCTAACCTGGACAAGTCAACTGTCAATCATGCATTCGCCCTCCCTACTTTTTCACTGAACCTAGTGTTTTTGGACTGCAGCAGGAGGAAGGAGAACCTGGTGAGAACCAAGCCGGAGAACATGGTGGCTCCACAGAGGGAGAACCCAGTCTACTACCGCATCAGACTCTTGATTAGTTGCTTCATCATATTTATCACTTTGCTTTGTTACAGTGTTACTATTGCATTTTATCTACAATGACCAATTGTTCAATGTTCAATTGTCACAGAGTGCCAAACTTTCACCAAACAAACGATCTGCCTGTAGGACATTTAGAGTCAGACGTACCTTTCGGTTTACCGCAACTTAAAAGTCTCTCCTTATCAATATTTACTGAATAATGTCTGACTTTTCCAGGTCAGACTGGAAGAAAACAGCTCTGACTACATAAACTACAACAAGGAACACTTTCAAGATAAAGGTTTGGGTTTATCTTATTACATCATTTCCTTGTTAATGAATTCATTCATTTTTTTTTTACAGTTCTTATCCTGCTCACAGACTGTTTGCCGGCAGTCTGGGGCGGGTTGGGCGTGAGGTTGCTGATATGGTCTAACCTGGACAGGTCAAGTGTCAATCATGCATTCACCCTCCCAACTCTTTAAATGATCCTATTGTTTGTGGACTGCGATAGGAGGAAGGAGAACCTGGTGAGAACCAAGCAGGAGAATTCTTGTCGAAATTTTCTTGTCGTGGCAACTGGACTTGAATCTCTTCACCCCTCAGCTTCTTCACTTCTGGTGACCCCTGGGGAGTTTCTGAAGAGAACTCCCAGGTTATACATATATGATTTCGACAAGAATTCACCTTGACCTGGATGACTGAGAACCTCCACAGACATGCAGGAGAACATGGTGGAACCCAGTCTACCACCACAACTTCATCATAATTGCCAACTTGCTTCGTTGCACTACGACGTCCCAGTGGTCACTTTATCTTCAATGGACCTGTTGACCGTTTTTGGACCCTGATGTTAAGCTAAGCTAAGACAAGATAGACTTTATTGGTCCCACAACAGGGTAGAATAGCATACAAATAGCAATAATTGATAAGAATATGCACATAGAGGATCTAGATACAAATGGACAAGGCCATGTACAGTACAGTAAACAAAATATAAATAAAACATAAATTCGCTGCATCATTATTTGAACTGCAGTGTTCAAAGTGCGTGAGAAAAGTAGCAGCTTATAGTCCGTAAATTATGGAAATGTCGTGGAGAATGAATAAATATAATATGGCTGTTGCACAGATCAGACTGGTAAGTAGAGATGGAGGTGGTGCGACATAGGGATGGATGTAGTAGGGTTGTGCACAAAAAAAAAAAAGAAAGAGGGTTTTGGGTTGCTTGTGAGCAGCATGGGTGCAGAAAATGTGTTGATTATTCTGAAACCAAATATCATTGGTCACTCATCACTCATTGGTTCTCCTTGGCTGGTGGACTTGACTCAGCTTGCTTGACATGAATGAAGACATTTGGGAGAGCATACAAAGGAAGGTACCGCTCCTCAGAATACATGGTACAGTTTACGTACCTGGGCACTTTGCAAGTAAATCATAAACCACGACTTGGAGGGTCAGTTCGAGAACTTCTGGCACGATAAGGAGGTTAGAACACTGGAGTCAATTATTCACAGAGTCGACTGACGATCAGAAGATCCGCGAGTCAGAAGCTGTTTATTCCTTCATAAAAAAGTCGTGGGTTGATCACCATTCAACCCGTTCAGATAAGTGCATTCACAAACACTTACCTTTCGGTCCAGACCTGGTGTTTGGTCCGAACGGCGGTGATCTCCGTCGGTTGGGCTTTACCACGGCGTCCTCTGGCGTCCCGAAGGCGTCCACACTCCTCTCCAGATCCACAATCTGTGAATAATAGAAAAAATCAACATCTGAACATGTGAAAAAAAGAATTCTCCGTTAGCATCAACAGGCTGTGTGCGTAAAAACACACTCGTTATTGCATGATGATAAATAACAATTAGGAAACGTACCAATTCTGAGATGAGCCTCTGATTTTTTTTTTTTTTTTTTTTTTAATATTTCGCCCTTCTGGACTCTGATATTAAACACAGATATTCCTTTGCACTTTACATGCACTCATTTTGCACATGTAATCACTGCCCATTCAAACGGCACTCATCCTTGCACCTGCACTTTGGGAGTTGCACACCAAGCTGCACGCAAATGTCTTATTGCACTGCCACATATTTATTATATTTTGAAAAAAAAAAAGTTAACTATCATTATTTCTCATCAATTGAAATGCACAGTGAACAGGAAAGTAGGAATTTTACAGTAACACGTTTCCACACTGTGACAATAAACGTTTTGAATCTTGAATCTAAATGTGATGTCATTAGTTAAAACCCTTAGGTTTAAAAAAAAAATAGAAACTGATAACAAGAGGTATTTTTTATTTTTTCCAAAAAAAAGGGATAAAAAGGAACTATGAGGTACTGAATTTGTGAATTTTGACATGCAGGGAGGAACCCTGAACACCTCAGGAGGGGACGGTGTCATCATGAAAAATAAAAAGCTAATAATGATAACATAAAATCAGTTTTAATATTTGTCCACTGATCTCTGTGATAAATATTTTTTTTTCTGTGTAATTCCAATCCCTTTAAACACATAATATAGATATAGGAGACAAATATAGGTAAGAATACAAATGGTTTGGGGATTTTTTTTAGAGAAAAAAAAAAGATCAAACTGAATAATTTGAAAAAAATTGACTTTATGTGAATTACTCTTTTTGCTCCCCTTGATTTGAAATTGGGTAAAGCAGCAGAATTTAGTCTATAGTCTTAATGTATATAAATAATGCTCAGACCATGAATGCTTTTCAGCGTTCTAAAAAAAATAAGAAAAAAAACGAGATAACTTTCTGAAAAATTGGAAAATGAAGTGACCTCAGGTGATTTTTTTCCTCTGCTAAAAATCGATAAAAGCGCCAGAATTTAAACCTTAAAAAACAGCTGCATGTGCAGCTTCTGCACAAGATACTCTCCTTGCAAGTGCATAATAAACCCATATAAATAAAACCATTAAAAAAAAAAACAGAATAACGGATTAACGGAAGTCGCCGCGGCACCAAGATCGTCCCCGCTTACCGGGGGTGGGGCGGATGTCCTCCCGGGACCGCGGAGCTCCGAGGGGGGGCGGTGACCGGTGTCGGAACTCTCCCGAGCCGTAAGGGGCTCAAATACCCGCCGGCGACGTCACAGCGCGGGCGGATCCGTTAAAATCCGCCCCCGACTCGTTACCGGTAGGCCCCTGCGGTGATAAACATCTTGACTACATCTTACTCCTCCTCCTCCTCTTTTTTGCTTGTTACTCTGGAGATGGTCCACAGCAGATCAAGCTTTCATCCTTGAACTGACCAAAAAAAAAAAAAAGACCAAGAAGTCAAGTGTGAGACAAACCAGCTGAAATATTTAAAAAAAGACATTTAAAAAGAGTTCAGGGGAGGCGGTGTTCATCCTGGACCCTTACAGGACCCTTCATTTCCATTCAGAACTCATTTTAGGCATACAAGTATCGCCCCCTCATTCACCACCTACACAATGTGATGTCTTCAATGAACATCCTGCATGTTTTTGGACTGTGGGAGGAACCTGGAGGAACCCATCCTGGACCGTCACAGGGCCTTTCACTTCCATTCAGAACTCATTTTAAGGATACAACTTTCGCCCCCTCATTCACCACCTGGACAATGTGGTGTCTCCAATGAACATCCTGCATGTTTTCGGACTGCGGGAGGAACCTGGAGGAACCCCACGTAGACACGGGGGTGACGTGGAGATGCCACACTGAATGAATCCAACCCTCAGGAGGAAGCACTGAGGAAGGGAAGGGATAAGAATAGGTGCAGATGAAATAAGGGCATACAATTCGAGCCATTCGTTCAGGCACTGGAACCACTTCGTCCCAATAGCCATAAATATGTTGGGGGCGCAGGCGGTAGAGCAATCATCTTTGGAACCGAACATTCCTGGTTCGATTCCTGGCTCCTCCTAGTGTGTCGAAGTGTTGTTGAGCAAGACTCCGAACCCCTGGCGCTGGTGGACGACAGCCTGCTGCTCATGGTTCATCCACGAGCCATGATGCAATTCGATGCAGTGACCGTGATCCGAGGAGCTCAGCATTTTTTTTTTCACCCAAGGTGAGGAGGTCCAATCGTGGTCACCCATTGTGCACACCCTTTCAGATAAGTGCACTCACACAAACAGGCACACACCTTTCGGTGCAGACTTCGTGATTGGTCCAAATTATCTGCCGGCGGGGATTTATCCTCTCCCCTCCAGATCCTTCTCCAGGTTGATCTCCGACAAAAGGCTGTGCATATAAAAATCCATGCGTTATTGCATGATAATAAATATGGAACAATTAGGAAATGCATCGATTCTGCAAAAAGCTTCTGATTTTTTTTTTTTTTTTAAATATCGGACCCTTCTAACTCTTAGTTCAAAAAAAGTACAACTGATATTTGGTTTTTGAGTTGCTTGTTTTTCCCAGATCGGAATAAAGAGGAACTACAATGTGCTGAGAGGAACCCTGGACCCCATGGGAGCTGGTAGGCAACCAGGAGGTGCCAAGCTGGTTCTCAGAACATGGAACATCATCTCTGGAATCAGGAAGAAACCTGAGCTGGAACAAAAGACCAGATATAGTCCGACTTTTCTAGGGCTTCAGAACAAGTCACCGTCCACTGGTGCATTTATTCATCGATGCTTAAAACTCTGCATTTTTTTCATCATCTTTTAAATCTTTGATTCTGTTCTATTCCGACTCGAACTTCTCTCTGAAAAGACAGGGAAGAATCAAGTCGGGAATGTCAAAATAACCCTGTAACAAGCACCTGGAGGAGTTCGGATCGCTGCCAAGAGCTGGCAATTTCTTCCGAGGAAATGAGTTCAAGTGTTGTGTTTACCTGCTGTCGGCAGCTTTTGACAAGAGTGGGCAACAAAAATCAAATACCGAACTCCGCTCCTGCTCAACTCCTGGCAGGTAACACCTACAATCAGATAATCTGTCAATCAGAAATTAATTTGTTCTGCCCTCCCAGTTCTCTGGGAAGGGAATGCTGGCTGCCTTGGATACACCCAGTTGCTCAAACACTTCATTGCTATATCTATGTTTGCATACGTGGCATTCAAAGATGTGTTTTTTGGAATTCTTTGACAGCTGAAAAGGAATCAGGGGGATTTGACGCAAAGTAAATCCTTTTAAAATTTGACCAGCCTCCTCACACAGCAGCTTCCAGGACAGCAGCGTCCTCATCGGGGAACACGGCGTCTCCTTCAGTCACGGGTTAAATCGGACGTTGGACGGGTTCGGAACTCTGAAATGGGCGATTCCTTCTCAGGCCGCCGGTACCTTACTTGCACTTCCGCTGTTTGACCAGCAGGGGCTCCTGCGTCGACCCTCGGCTCATCACCCTCCCAAGAAAACATCCACGGGCGTTGTTGTAAAACTAATCGAAATCAGAGGCGTTTAACTCGATGGGTCAGGGAAACTCAAGCAGTTGCACCGGAGTGGCAGCGCTCCCGTCATCTTGGCTGTTAAGCAAAAGGTAGTGATCTGATCAGTCTTTTCCAAGTCTTGGGCTTCAAGACAATAGATTACCAGACCAGTATTGGCGGTACTTGGGTATTTGTCGGCGGTATGGCGGAAGACGTCCCGATCAGTAAGTGTCCTGCACGATGTCAACTCTCTGATGTATCGCGACCAATCGGAGAAGGAAAAGGCTCTGCAGATATTTGCTGAAAACATTGCATGGTGGGAAAAAAATTGCAGAGACTCCAGTTGTAGTCTTGTAAATAATGACCCAAAAACTTCTTCTGATGTATTGGTAGCTTTAGTCATCTTCACACATTTCCCGCTTTCATAAGTTTTGAAACGCTAGACACTGTCGTGATACATGTCAAACCGATATTATCGATCCTCAAAGTCTCAGGAATATTGGAGTTGGTGAAGTTGACATCCCGATGCGAGCGGAGTGTTCTTATCAAGAAGTACGTAATGCAACATTAGCTTAGCCGCCCGCCAGAACTACGTTGTGGATCCCATTGGCAAAGTCCCAAAAGCGTAGCGCAAAACGCCAGTATGGAGAAAAGAAGGGAATGTTCTCAGGGTTCCTTCATGCTTGCGTACGAACCTAAACAGACCCTTTCGAACATCATCAAACATCAGTCCTTGTGAGCACTTTATGTCACCAGGGCTTTTAAGCAACGCATCCGCTCAATGGCAGTGCAAAGTTCAGAGTTCTTTTCCGAAGTCCAAGTTCCGTTTCAGATGTTATCAGTTACGGCGATGGTGGATGAGCTGGTAATAATGTACAGTCTAAGAATAGCCTGTTCAGTAGACAGTGGCGATCTGTGCTGCTGTTACATACAAGGCTGCATGTGCACGGAGAATTCCTCTCCCGTGCCATGATGTCCTCTTCTTTTCGCCGGTCGCACTTGAGCATACCACGTAACACTGCCCGCCACCACGAATTCCACCGGTCTGCACATCCGGTGAAAACAGGATTTTTCGAAGACGGACAGAGGGCTCCGTCCATATCCGGATTTTATATTGAGTCTACCTGAACCCTTAATCTGTACGCGACGGATTGCATTTTTTACACAACGTGAACTTTTAGTGAACCTGAAGACTACAAGGTCAGAAAACCGTAACCACCACACCTCCTATGCTAACACTGATGTTGTAAAGTTTCCACAGTAAAAAGCACAAAAGAGGACTCTCCTGTAAAGTCTATGTACACTTGATATCTGGAGGAGTTTCTGGGAGAGAGACGGAGAATTTGTTTGGAAGATAAATGTTTCAATGTCAGTTGTTGCTCCGGCAGGATAGATTTCCTCCTATGGGTTCTCGAGAGCGGCTCCTTTTAAATCTGGTTCTGCTGATTTTACCCGCAACCTCTCAATTTCCATTACCGTCTACACCCAAGAGTGTAGTCCACAGGTCTGAGGTGTTTCTGTCGCCACGGAGAAGGTGGAAGGTTGGTGAACCGCCGCAGTGGACGGACGGCAGGACTGAAGAACTGAAACCTGAAGAGATGAAATCTGATGTCCAGGAAAGACTTAATCCCTCAATAAGTGAACAACCACAGAAGAATAAGTGCAATCATGAGAACAAACGTCAGGTATCCAATCGGCTTTCTGACACAAACCCAGATAAAACCTTATCAGGTGTCTCGGTGACCTGTCACCAGCTGCCTCAGCAAACACTGGGTAGACAAACCCCTTGTCTGAATCAGCACCTGCCGGGAGATAACAGGGCAATCAGACTTCTAGGTGTTCCACCTCCCCGTTCTTTTGAAGGCCGGGGTCGGGCAATCTCCTGGCCCGGTGCCATGGACCCACTCCTTGCTCTTTGCACACAAAATTGTCATAAAAACAGCAATCTTGTTAAATTTTCAAAGACTTTATCAGCGGCTGGCATCTCATAGAACGACTGGGAGGGACTCGGCTCCAAAGAACCCGCTCTTTTTATACTCTAGTCCAGTGAGTCTCTTCATTTCTTCACCACTTTGACCAGAGAGTAAAAAAAACCCTGGTGATTCCCCCTGGGCACCCGGTGGAGGCTCCCCTCTACCCACTGTTGGCAGGAGAAGAGGTAACATGAACCAATTCATGCTCTGGGTAGTTTGTTGGGTTGCAAATCTGAGCCTCTGGGGTTCTTATTATCTGTGTCTTCAATTCCACGCTGGTTGTCTGGCTGGCTGGCAGGGTCTGGGACCTGAGATCTGATCTCTTTAAGGATTTAAACCAACATCTTCTTTTGGCAAGGATTTTCTTTTTGCTCAGTGATTGGAAACTTTGCGCAAACAGAAGTGCACAGCTCAAACCACCAACAGCGGCCAGGAGCAAATGCCACCAGTGGACCCCAGTGGACCCTTGCAGACCCCAGTGGACCCGTGCTGATGACAACTAGCCAAGCAGCTGGGAGGCCTCCTCCACTAGCTGCGCTGTATCCGGGAGACTTACTCCACCAGGTAGCTCAAACAGGCCAATGCCGAAAGTGGCCTAGCTGCAGACAACTCTTTGGCAAAGAAGCACCAAGTCATGAAAATCTCCAGAACACTGACCAAAGAGAGATTAGTCAGGGACCATTAACTCAACCCCAAGGGGCTGCTTTGTGGTCGTATTATTTTCAGACTCCAACATCGACACCACAGACCTGTCTGAAACATGGCTTATTAAGACAGGCCAGAAGTGGGACAGGTGGTGAAGTTCTGCTCCCTGTTAAAAGTTCTCGACATGCGCTCAGTTATAACGACTGAATTTGTCAATGCTGAAGTGTCTGAAATATCTTTTGTCATTACCTGTGCAGTCCATCCACCATTTGCTAAGTTGGACTTTATGACCAGCTAAAACTCTGATTGAAACATTTTCGCACTGGTACGGAGGTGATCTTTGTAGGGGTGCAACTATGAATCGCCGTAATTTTTCCCAGGCTCAGAGCTGATGTAGTCCACACCAAGAGCACAACTCACCACCACCTGACAGCTCTAATAATGTCCTGCTACATCTAAACATACTTCCCTGCCACTCCAGACGTCCTCATACAACCATGGTTCGTTTCTCGCCATACTATTGTATGCTTCTAGATCTGCAGAGGCACAGTGCACTTCCATCTGACATACTATGCTCTTCTCTGCCAGCATTCTTACAGCAGATAGTGCATCTGTAGTGCTCTTTCATGAAACCACACTGCTGCTCACAAATACTAACTTCTGCTTTCAGTCTAGTTTCAGCTCTTCTTTCCCATACCTTTGCTGTATAGTTCATCAACTTTATTCTTCTGTAGTTACCACAATTCTGCACCTTTCACTTTTTTTTTTAGATGGGCAGCCTTCACATTTCTCCTCAATTCCTCAGGCATCCTCTCACTCTGTAACTGTCTTTCCATTCTTTATCCTCTTCAGTGCCCTCCTCACTTCACCCGTACTATTCTCTACTACTTTGTGGTCCACAATAGTCACCTCTTCTACCCTTTGTTCTCTTTTATTTTCCTCATTCATCAAATCTTCCAAGTACTCTTTCCATCTTCCCATCCCTCTTGTGGCACCTGTCAATACATTTACATCTCTATCCAAAACAAACCTGCTGCATGTCTTTCCCATCTCTATTTGTCTAACTTATATAAATAATTTTCTCCCTCCTAATTGTTCAACCAAACAATCCAAGCATACAAGTCATCATACGTCCCATGTGTGGCCTTTGCCACCTCTACCATCGCCTGGCGCTTCATCTCCCTGTACTTGTGTGTGCTCTCTTAATTCCCCTCAGTGTCCCACTTCTTTTTGCTAGTCTCCTTTTCTGTAAATACTCCTGCACTCCCTCTTTCCACCCCAAAGTCGTTCATCTGCTTTCCTTCATCGCTCCCTCTCTGAGACACTTCCATACCTCCACAGGTATATCATCAGGGCCAACTGCCTTTTCACTCTTCATCCTCTTCAATGTCGTCCTCACTTCACCTTTACTAATCTCTGCTACTTTGTGGTCTGAAATAGTCACCTCTTCAACCCTTCCCTCATTCATCGGCCCTTCAAAGTACTCTTTCCATCTTCCTATCACTCTTCTAGCATCTCTCAATACATTTCCCTCTCTATCCTTAATCACCTGGAACCCACTGTCTCTGTTTCGCCAACCTGTATAAATCATTTTCTCCCTCCTTACTGTCCTATCGAGCATACAAATCCCTTTGTTTTCTCTTTGCTACCTCAATCTTTACCTTGTGCTGTATCTCTTTGCACTCCTGCCTGTTTTCTTCAGTCCTCTCGGTGTCCCACTTCTTCTTTGCTCACCACTTTCTCCGTGTATACTCCTGCATTCCCTCATTCCACCACCAAGTCATTTTATCTGCTTTCCTTTCAGGCAACATACCGAGCCACCCTGCCTATATTGTCTGGCTCAACACTCACCTACCACCACTTTGCAGTCACTGATCTCCTTCGGTAACATTGTCTACAAAAGATGTAGTCTACCTGAATGCTCCGACCCGATGTTCCCGCCTCTTTTGGAAGAAAATATTCACTACAGGCATTTCAATCCTATTTGCAAAGTGTCTGTTCATTTCCTGGATACCAAACCTGCCCATTACTTCTTCATTACCTCAAGTGCCTGCACCAACATGTCGATTGAAGTCTGCATGAGTTACTACTCTCTACACAAACAGTGCTCTTGTCCAGATGGACAGAACTACAGCTTTTGCGTTTTTACCCGAAGATGTTGTCCTGCAGGGCAGGTTCGAAACAACTTGACAGAAAACACAGATGCAATGTTTCCAAAATACATGATCATCTCACAAATAGAATTGTTTGTTTATTGTTTAACAAGTTGGTCGTTTGCCACTTTCCATCCCAACAAACAAGCAAAGAAGAAAAGAAAAAGGAAGGAGAAGACATAAATTGCGCCTACCTGCCTCTCACATCTGTCCAGAAAGGCCTTTTTCTGTCATGCACTGGGCGGCAGCTGCATCTCTTCACCACCAGGGAGCGGCAGCACAGTGGCAGAGAACTCCAATGAGGCCACTGTGGTTCTCTGCTTCCCCTCAGATATCTTTCATAAAGTGTACGAGTCTGGTTCCTTCACTGAAGGTCCAAACACTAAAGGAATAGTCAGTCCTATCAAGGATTCTGCCCCCCAACCACAGAGCCGATAGTCGTAGATGTGGCTCCGTTCATGAAACCACAAAGATGAGCATCAAACCTGAAGTGCAGGGGCCAAATTGTAGACTAGTTCCTGGTCTCATATGGCCTGCGGGAGTCTGCAGTCAGCCCAACTTATCCACCACAGTTTAACACTACAATCATAATTTATATGTCATTCCTGTCTTTCTTTTTAATTGAACCCTCTTGAATGTGTCAAGGCTTAACTATTATTTATTCCTGAAAAATGAATAGATAAATCAATCAACAAGGGGTCAGTGATGTATAAGGGATTAAGGGGAAATAAAAGTCTGACATTTCCTCACTGCAACGACCAGGCCAGGTTGTGAGTTGGAATTTGGCACCTCCGGCTGGAGGACCTAACCGGCTGCAGAGCAGCTCCAGATCTCCATGATGACAAACAATTTTGTGATTTGCTGCATCGCAAAGTGCTTGTCAAAACACTGTTAAAAGGAAGGGAACATCTCTCTGCCATTCGACAAAGGAGTTCAACTGTCCGGATCATCAGTCAGATGTTAACATGTTCAGGAAGAAGGAAGGAACTCAGTGAGAAATCCCAGGGAAAATGTCCAAAAAAAATAGGTGAGAAACCAGGTGAACCACTTATGTGGGTTTGAACAGAATATGAACTGTGTACTGCTGAACTCTAGGTGGCACCAGGAGGGGCTGGTCCGGGTGACAGCAGCATCCTGACAGACTAGTTTTGCTTAATGAAGCAGTGACAAGGCTGGTGGAATATCTGTCCCAGAGTCCCGCCCCAAGTTCTGCCTATCAGAATTCCTTTCTTACAGGAACTTGGGAAACTGTCCTGGATGTTCTACCCGCAGAGTTCGTGCTTTTCAGTTTCAGTTATTTACTTTTGGAATGAGGAGTCGAAACCCCTGGCACGAAACGTCGGGCCTGACGAAACCCAACTTTTTGGTTATTTTTTCCACTGGTGGACCCTGTAGAGCTCCTGACCAGAGACCAGACAGAGGCGAAGATTCTAACTTGTTTTGGAGCAAACTCCAAATGTGGACATGGGGAGATGATGATTGGCCCCCATGCTTTTTTATTTGGGAAGAAAAACAGCAGTTTTTTTGTTCCTGGACTGCAAGGAGGAATTTGCCTATAAAGGATCAGCCCTGCTACTCGAGTTCCTTATCGGAGTATAAATACCAGAGAGGACACAAGACTCCTGGCGCCACCTCTTCCTTGCACAGATTATCAGACGATCTCTAAATGGGAATCAGGAGCTGATGGCATCCGAGCACTGCTGATACACAAGGTGAAGCAGGAGGAAGGTAGCCTGAGGTCAGAGGCATCCAGGCGCCAAGACGGATGTTATTAGGCTGCCGACAGGCGAGAGCAGGCAGGTATGCTCACCTTTTAGGTAGAAACTTCAGACAGCATGCTCTGAGGCTCTGCGGTTCCTCCTGGAGCAGAAGGGGACAGAACCTTCAGAACCATCACAGCATTGGCTCAAGGACAAAAAACCCACACTGGCCAAGGTAGAACTCAACCCGTGTTTGTTTTGATGTGAAAACTGGCTTCCTGTGACATGACATGCAAGTGATTGGTTCCTCTCCTCAAGCCGGTGCCGGGCCACTCCACTAAATCAGCAGCAGGTAGGTTGATGTTTTATATTTGCACCCTGTTATGTTATTTCTGCATCCAAATGTCCGCAGGGACAACTGCTGAAGTCTCAGCTGACCAAACACAAGGTGCCTTTCGAACCGGCCCGCAAGGGGGTTCAACCAGGCCCGCAGGATAATTTGAAAGTGAAAAAATGCATAAAAGACAAGGATTTAATTTTTTTGATTAAATGCAATTTGAGAATTTTCCGCTAGGGTGCGCACTATTTGGGTCAGAGGTGACGACAATCTCAGACGTTATCAATGCACCACCTGCTGCTTGTTATGACCTTGTTTCTACCCTGTTCCTCGACCTCCCCGCTACTCCCTCATTAGCCAAAATGTCGTTATCAAAACAGAGAAAAGTAGTTAAAGAGTGTCATATTTATTTACGGAGACGCACCTTTGTGGCGTGTTTGCAACAAGTTTCGGTATTTAAAGAATATAATATACGGCGCCGCTACGAGACTCATCAGAGCGAAAAATATGACAGCTTGCAAAGAAACTGAGAAGAGATAAGATCAACCAATCGCTGGCGTGTCTGAGGAAACAGCGTCCACTTTCACCCACAGCAGAGAAATCAGCGAAGCAGCGGTAAAAGTCAGCTGGCTAATTGCTAGCGAAAATGTGCAATTTAATTTTAGTCACCAGCTTCACTACTAAAGAGTATGGTGGAATTCTACTGTTCATGCAACTCCATGCGTTTTCAGTATGTGTTTGCATGTTTTATGGATGAAGTTTACACATTTACAGGACGGGTAAATACTTTCTTCCTTGCACATTTAATAGCACTCTTTTTAGTTTGTAGGGTGTAGGCAGGGATTCAATTTAGATTTTATATTCACATGTGTAAATGGTTTAAAAATCCCTTTCTTTATAAGTCTCATTTAATCTTAAGGTGCATTACTATATTTTTCAATACCAATTACTTGTTAAAGTTTTGTGCCTTTGTAAGATCAGTGGGATCTCATGATCACATGATTGCAATGCAAACATGTGAATGATAAAAGTAAATTTCACTTTTGTCTAAGGAAATATGAGGTGTTTCATGAAATGTTTTGTAAAAGGATTGTTCATTAAATTCCAACATTTTCCTAATGTTCTTGTACTTCTTTACACCAAAACAGAGGAAAGACATGATATTTTGGTTATTTATTGCTGAGTATGCTATTATTTTAATGGTCCGGCCCACTTGACATCTACCTAGGCCGTATGTGGCCGCCATGAGAAATGAGTTTGACACCCCTGTCATAGATGAATTAAATCCGCACACCTCAACTTCATGTCCACGTTGAGCTGACTCTTCATGTTCTCCTGCCTGGGTCCTCTCCAGGGACTGCCTCTTTCTCCTACTGTCCAAAAGTGGTCATGAGGTTAACCGAAGACTGTCCGTTGGTTTGGATAAAAAACTGACTGGTTGGGTGTCTGTGATTGACAGCTGACCATCCAGGACTGCGGTGAGTGACTCCTGCCCGTCCAACCTTGTGTGATTCCGACAAATATTTTGAGTGGCGTTATAAGGTCATGAACAGATAAGGGGACCTGTTCACCAACTCCTGTGTCGCATTTCTGTTTTTGGAAATTTTTATTTCCAAATCTCATATGAGCTCAGGAGGTCTGAGAGGTAGTTGGGACCGACCTCACGACCCTTCCACACTCTAGCAGGTGGGCCAGAGTCCAGTGGACCAGAACTTTTGGTGCCTCCAAAACATGACTGGGATCCTCATGAGCACAAACAGTAGCTAAATTATACTCTAAATTCCTCCAACAACTGGAAACAAGCCAAAAACAAGTAGTACTCTAATGTGAAGCCTCAGGACACACTGGAGTTGGTCTTGTTTTGTTTTTCTTTTTTTTCCCAAGGGTGCACACATCAGAAAATAGTACTCAATTGTGGAAAGTACCTGCACCTCCATTTGGGCTGCTTACTCGGCCTGCGCTACAGAGCAGAGCATGGCGAGCCTTCTGTGCATACGATGTCTAGGGTCTGTGCTTCAATGGCACAGATGTGCCGGTTGACTGTCATCCATTAGATAATGACCTCACACCCAATGTCCCCAGCCTGGCGCAGTTTCAGGTCTGAAAGCATTTGGTAACATGCATACATTATCATCTTTTGTTTTCTTTCAGGACATCAGTTGAAGAGCAGTGCCGACCCACTGAGGAAACCCATTAAAGATGGGGAACAAAGTACCAAAAGAGTGTAACATGGGCGACCGGCTGAAGTGTATCACCTGTCACAAAGTCCTTAATCCATGTAAGAGCTTCTCAGATTTGTACCAAACTACTCTGCTGGGACAGAACGTCCATGTTTTCAACGGCGGAGAATACTACAGACCAGTTGGCTACAACGAGCTGTATCAGTGTCATTACTGCTTCTATAAGCCACTGAGAGATCAGGAAGAAAGACAAAGAGAGGAAGAAAGAAGGAGGGAGGAGGAGAGGAGGCGAGAGGAGGAGAGGAGGCGAGAAGAGAGGAGGCGAGAAGAAGAGAGGAGGAGGCAAGAAGAGGAGAGGAGGAGGCGAGAAGAAGAGAGGAGGAGGCAAGAAGAAGAGAGGAGGCGAGAAGAAGAGAGGAGGCAAGAAGAGGAGAGGAGAGAAAAGGAACTGAACCAAAAACTTGAGGAGTCACAGAGACAAGCTGAAGAACAGCAGGAGCAACAAGAGAGCGAGGAGATATCAGAGGAGCAGCAGTCCAAACGGACGGTCCTGAGAGATCGTCTGGATAAGTTTGAGAAGAACCCTGACAGAGACGAGCTTCTCGAGATTCTGTCGTCAAAATGTGGCCTCCCCCTTTCAGGGCTCAGTCTGACCGACCTGACACCTGAGCAGCTGCAGGACATCCTTGCAGGCCTGGACAAACTCCTGTTCGATGAGTGGATCGAGGCTCCTCCGTCTCTCGGCACTCTGCTTCATGCTCGGGTGTTCATCACTGAGCTGTGTGCCCTGTCCTTGGAGACAACTGAGGAACTCCTCCTCCAGGGTATCACCGACCAGCTACAGTCCCTGGTGGAGTCCATCAGCCAGTCGGTGGGCAGCGTTCCTGAGAGTTTCCTGCTGACTCAAGCCTTGTACCTGAACCTGATGCACTACTTCAACAACGCCGGCCGAGGCGACTCGGATGCCACTCTCATTGCCAAACGATGGGCTGCGGGAGATGTTTCCGCCGAGGATCTCTTAGTCGTAGAATTCTTGGGGACCCTCACGGCATCGCTGCAGAAGGCAGTGGGAAAAGCCTCGGTGTTCATTTTAGATATGGAACTTCGGTGCTTGGAGCTTCTCCTTTCCACACTAACACACCTGGGTGGAGCAGAAAGCCACTCCGAGTCTGGTAAAATGCTCCTCAGGCTGGTGAAGAGAAACCAGTGGACCCCAGCAGAGGCAATGGCGCTGCTCAAAGCCTTGACAGAGAATTATGCAGAGGAGGCTCCGGTCAGGGAGGTACTCGCGGTGATCCAAGCGTACGACATTCCACCTGACTGGACGGGTGACAACGGACGCTCCGTCATCCAGACCCTGGACTCTGTTGGCCCTGAAAGATTCCAGCTGGAACTCCAGGAGGCTTTCAAAAGGTACAATGAGAAATGTCTGGATTCAGCTCTAAAAGAACTGAGAAATGAAAACCCCACATTGGATGTCAACCTCATTGGCGATCTTGTCAGTAGCGTCCTACGATATTCACAAAACGCTCCAAAGGATGACCGACTAACGAGAGATTACTTTCCAACTACAAAAATGAATCCTGCTGACATTCGGAACTCCCTAGCGCTGCTCTGTAAAGCAGTCTTTGACACCAAAGGCTGGTGGCCCACAGTGCAGCACATGCTGCGATGGTGTGTGTTGGGTCTGAGTGCCAAGGATGACGTGGTGGTATTGGATGAGGACCCCTGTGTCACAGCCATGTTTGTTGCCAAACATGTTTACACTTCAGCCAAAGTAAACATTGTGCTGAACTTTGATGAGCAATCTAAGGAGTGGTCCGATTTTTACGAACACATCGGTATTTCTGTCAAGACCAACCAAAAAGGAACTAAGGAGCCTCTGGAGGATCTCTACAAAGCAGACATTGTGTACGGTACCATGGAGGACTTCATCATCGACTACTGTCAGACTGGCTGGAAGGTGATGGAAACTGGGAGCCCTCCTCTGAGCCGAGAATGCATCATCCAAAAACAAGTTCTCAGTGGTTCCTTAGCTCTGGACTTGTCCATACTCAAGCAAAACGGTAACCTGTATTTCACTGCGGACATACTGCAAACCCTCCTGAGTCAGTTCCAAGATGTGGATGAGGACGTGAGGCAAAAATTCATCCTGGCACTCTTTCGGGCGCTGCGCACAAACCCGAAGGAGGCCACCGGCAATAATATCATTACCATCAGTCAAAGGCTGAATTGGCAAGTAGTGTCCGACAGCGAGACCTTCATTCTGACAATGCTTGAGAGGCTCCTTCGAGCCTTCTGTGAAAACAGTGAAAGCGAGTGGAACGAAGGATATTCAGATGGCAAACTGCTGTGTTTAGAGACTTTATTCAAATGTACAATTAAATTTCAGTCCCCTGACAAAGATTACACAGAAATCTATCAGGTGGTGTCAGATCTTGTAGGACAACAACTGTGGCCCCCAGTTGAAGCTCTGAACCTCCTCCTCGCATTAGCGGAGAACCATCTGGACAAAAACCGTACCTCCATCATGAAGATTTTACATCTGACGGAAACATACCAGGTGTCATCTGAGTGGAAGGACAAGAACAACCAGTCTCTCCTTGAGCTCCTCAACTCAAGTAACCTTAAAACAGAAGAACTTATCAAGCATCTAGGAAAGAGCTTCACCAGTGAGGAAGACAAGAGCATCGACTGCCTTTTTAAAGAGCTACGGCAGATGAAAAACATTGATGAGGAAACACTGCAGAAGTCATACTCCATCGTAACGGGGGTCAAAAACTGGATAAAATCTGAAGAAATAGAAAAATACAAAGACATCCAACGAGCAAGAAGTTTGAGCCAAAGCTCAGCCCCAGAAGACCTTCAGGAGGTCCTGGCTGTCCTCTGTAACGCTGTCCATCTACATATTGCTAAGAAAATATGGTGGCCCAGAGCAACTCAGATGATTAGCTGGTGCCTCCTGGCCCTATCCGAGACTGGAAAGCTCCTGGAGATGGGAACTGGAGAAGGGAAGTCCTGCGTCATATCGATGTTTGCGGCGCTGCGAGTTTTTCGAGGGGAAAAGGTCGACGTACTGTCCAGCTCTTCTGTGTTGTGTCAGAGAGATGCCGAAGAGTGGACCAACTTCTACTCGCACTTTGGCATCACAGTCGACACAAACACTAATAAAACTGAGGATGACGATAGAAAACAGTGCTACCAGAAGGACGTGGTCTATGGAACAATCGAAGCCTTCGCGGCAGATCACCTCCGTCAGATATTTGAGATGAAGGACGTGCGACCCGATCGCGACTATCAGTGCATCATAGTCGATGAGGTGGACTCACTGATGCTGGATCAGGGAGTGCAACTGACCTACCTGTCCAGTCCCATGGCCTCCATGCAGCACCTGAACAGTATTCTGGCCATGATCTGGGCCCACGTCAACCAGTACGGCTTCCTGACCACCGGAACGGAGACCTTCGTCCAAGGACCCCCGTCCTCATTCTTCAAGGCCATATTTGACTCCATTGACACAGAAGGAAGTGAAATTGAGGACCCCTTGGACATTTTAAAGATGGCTGAAAACTTGGGCCATGTGCCCGATGGATTTACGGAGGAGATTCACAACTGTGAAAAAGACGGCCTCCTGGAGAAACTGAAGAGTGTGAGTCAGGATTCGGTGGTACAATTTTTAGGGGAAATGGAGGACTACGTCCCCTACGGTTTCACTGTGTACACCCTGGATGACGAGGGAGTGCTCTGCCTCAGAAAGCCCAGCTCATACAGCAACAAAGAGATTCCAAACATCAAATTTGTCGTTTTGGAGGACGGCTTCTGTTGCTCTCTCTACGATTCGGAAGAGGAGATCGTCCAGCCCATTGCCCAAATGATTGCACACAAGCTTCAGTTCACTCCCTGCACTAACAACAAAGAAAAGATCAGCATCCCGGGATTCCTGAGGAACCTGATCGAGAAGAAACTGTCAGTGTGGGTTGAAAATGCCTTCCTGGCAAAGAGACTTAGGGAGGGACGGGAGTATGTTGTGGAGAACGAGGCCGTGTGTCCAGTGGACTTCAGATCCACGGGTATCATAGAACTGAGCAAGAAATGGGGTGATGGCCTCCAGCAGTTTGTAGAGATTAAACACAAGATCAAACTCAGCACCATTTCAACAGTGACAAACTACATTTCCAACATTGCCTTTTTTGAGAAGTACCAAGGGAAAATATACGGAACATCAGGGACAATCGGAAGCGAAAAGGAACTGTTGTTTTTGAAGGACCTTTATCCCACCCTCTCGGCCTGCAAAATGCCAACTTTCAATCGCAGGAAGTTGTTCGAGGTCAGAGGGACCCTGAAGACTTCAGATGAGGATTGGAAATCTGAAATCAAAAGTGTGGTCAAGACTCAGATTTCTCCAAATTGGTACAGGGATGGAAGGGCAGTCCTGGTGATCTGCGAAACCATCAACAAGGCCAATGAGATCCACGAGGAACTGAAGAGTGTCGTCTCGGGTGAGCTCATTCTGTACTGCCGCAGTGACAAAGACAGCTTGAGCAAAATAGACAAGAAACTGGGCCCGGGTGACGTAATAGTGGCCACGAATCTGGCCGGACGTGGCACAAACATTAAAGTCTCCAAGGAGGTGAACAACAACGGCGGGTTATTCGTGATCCTCTCGTTCCTCGCTGACAACACTCGAGTGGAACGCCAGGCGTTCGGACGAACGGCGCGCAAAGGGAAGCCTGGATCTGCTCAGGTCATCATGACCACCTCTGATCTGCAAGAGTCCTACAGGGCAGTGGACTCCCTTGACCAGGCGAAGCAAACAAGGGACAGGCTTGCGAGCGACAAGTATCGTGAAATGAAGAATGACGTCGTTGAGATGAAGCTGCGAGAAGATCTGTTCTCAGAGTACTGCAAGACCCTTCAGGATATTCACAAGGCCACAAATGAGGACGAAAAAAGAGCTGTTGTCGCAGTCCTGAACGAGTTCTGGGGGATTTGGTTGCAAACTAAGTCGGAGGAAATTGACCAGCTGAAAAGAAACGACTTGCAGAGAAGCTTGACGGCCGATTTGTCTGTGGCCAAAAGTCAGTCTCAAAGTCAGACTTCACCCATGTCCAGCATTTACCACTACATCAGGTTTGGGAACGTCGCCATGGATGAAAAAAATTGGGCCCTCAGTAACAGGTTGTTTGAAAAAGCTATGGAGCAAGACGAAACTTGGGCATCCATTGCTTTCTACAATCATGCCTACTGCACGGTCAAGCTGGAGACTAAAGGTTATCTGGATAAGGCCAGAGATGATCTCAAGAAGGCACAGGAGTCCCTGACCTACCTCAGCGAAGAATGTATGGTTTGTCTACAGTTTGCAAAAATGTCCTTTGCGGACTCGTCCGAAGGCGACCCATCCAGCCTGGAGAAACAGCTGATTGGAAGGAACAACCTGTTCAGTTTCCTTAATAAAAACATGAATGAGGCCATCGAAAAGCTGGAGGAGATAAAAGAGAGAGGAAGGGATGCAATAGTTAGGAAATCACCAGTGTTCTCCCTTCTGTCAAACGGTGATGACGCACTGCAGATGGAGGCCTTCAATCTGTACTGCCAAGGTCTGAAATATGTCTTCGCTGTGGAGGAGAAACCTCGTTTCTGCTGGGAAGGACTTCTGGTGTTCCTCCTGGGAGTCCTGCAGATTGTCGGTGGAGCTCTGCTGACCGCATTTACATTTGGAGCGTTAGCTCAGGTCGGCATTGGGCTGATCACTGAAGGCATCTCGGACTGCATCTCGGGCATTGAGGCCATGGTGACTGGAGAATTCAGTTGGAAAGAATGGGCTATCGAAAAAGCCGTTTCTATCGCCATATCTCTCGTTTCTTTCGGAGTCGGAAAGATAATATCCAAGGGTTTCAAAGCGGCTAAAATGCTTGTTAAGCAGTTCGGAAAACAGCTGAAGGCACTGCCCAAATTTTTGTCCAAACAGGCCAAAGAGGGCTTTAGCGTCGTGGCAAAGGCGAACCTGAAAAATGCAGTGAAAGTCACTGCAAAGAAAATGGTTGAAGAGCTTGCAAGCTATGGATTTGGGAAAGCAGAAGAGGCCATTTTGAAAGAAATAATGAAGGCCATTAAGAATGGTGTGAAGCAAGGAATAGCTGAGCAAGTGAAAACCAATCTTGAAAAAGATCCCTTGGCTGAATCGATCGACTCGATAATTATCTCACACCTCGGAAACCACCAACCCCTCTCTGAGCTCATGAAGGATAAACTCAAAACAGACCAACTTTTGAACATTTTCAAAAAATTGAGTACAACTGCATTGCAGCCGTTCACCGCCGACCTCAAATGGCAAAAAAAACTGAACTCGTCCATCACGAAAGTGCTGAACAAAGCTCAGTCAGAAGCCAAAGGGAAAAAGATCACGCATGCCATTCTGACTGCGATCCAGGTCACTCATATGGCCGTGCTGGCAGCCGATGCCATCGCTAACATGGTCACCCTCTCGGAGAAGTTCTTCTTGAACCTGAATAATGAAGTGAACAAGTTTAAAAAAGGAAAAGGTATCACAGAGAACACGAAGAAAAGACAGTTGGCCGAAGCAGAAAGGGCGATGCTGAAAGAATTTAAACAACAGCTGGCCGGCACCATCAGTACCCTGTTAGCAGATGCTTACGTAGAAGTGTTCAACCAGAAGTTCTCCTCTCACATCATTTCTCGCGTCCAAGGTAAACTGAATGGAGTCCTTGGTAGTTATGTGCGAAAAGGCTTGAAGAGTTCCAGAACGGAGGAGAAGCTCCGAGCGGGACAGAACAACAGATACATCACACACATGCCAGGAGACGTGAACCAAGGAAGAGAGTCCGGGATGCGCTCAAAGTCTCATGCAGCAAACATTAAGAAACCCACGACTCCAGGCACCATCCTGGATATCAAGGTCCTGTCAGAAACCACCGGCACTAGGGTTGTGATCCTAACAGAAGACAAACACGGCAAGCTGACCAAGATGCAGCAGTTTAGTCCGGGCACTAAACCTGCCCATCAGACGGTGACACTGATCTACAGACCCAAGAGTGACCTGCACCCGGCCGGGCACTACGACGTGCGCGTCGACAATCAAACCGTGAGCGTTACCAGCCAGGGAAAGAGTTGTCTGTTTCACGCTTTGGCACGCGGCATGAAGCCAGGAGCCAGCGAGGAAGACGTCAAGTCAGAGGCGAATCGACTCCGAGATTTGGAGGCAAAAACTCTACTGCAACACCCGGGCCAATGGGAGCCTTTCCTCAAACGCAAAGAGCTGACAGACTCAATCAGAGGAGGGGACTGGTACATGGCCGAGGGAGCCGCACCTCCAAAACAGAAGATAAAAGAAAGCCGGTCAAGACTCCAAAGAGAGGTTGGAAAAGTAAAATTGTACAAAGACTGGAAGTCTTATGCCATTAGAAATCCTGGAGTCGGGAGGTTTATCAATGCAGATCACCAGCCACCTGTGGACAGTTTGAAGCAAGCTCATAAGTTGAACCAGAACAGCAAATTAACTAAGGCCATGCTGGAAGTGGCAACAGGTTCTTCTCCTTTAGATGTCAACCTCATTCCTAATGTGATAAAGTACCATGGCCTTCAACTTCCAACTGTTTACGTACCTCGAGAAATACACCGGGAGTTTCCCAGTACAGTATCACCGTCCTTTAGGACACACTTAGCTAATGTCATGAGCAATGACGATGTTGTTGGGACCTTCAAACTCACTATCATCGGAGCATTGCCCAGATTCAAGCTGAACAGTACCAAGAA
Organism: Fistularia commersonii; assembly: GCF_037954325.1. Taxonomy (NCBI): domain Eukaryota; kingdom Metazoa; phylum Chordata; class Actinopteri; order Syngnathiformes; family Fistulariidae; genus Fistularia; species Fistularia commersonii. Next base: position 2,464,463 of record NC_141284.1, read on the forward strand.
CTTCAAAGACTTCCAGAATACCCCAAGAAGTAAAACCAGACTGGACATCTTTATGAATAGCTTTGAAGGACATTCCATTAAGATGGTTGATGAGTGGTTCAAACAGCTTCAACCCAAGGGTGTCATGACCAACGCCGATCAAAACAGCCTTACCGCATGGATCAACAACAAGGGCTACGACGATCAAAATGACCCTTACTGGACCCAAATCTCCAATCTTCTGTAATGTGATGAGATATTTGATCAGCTACAAAAATGCACCTGCACATTGTGCAAGCTGGTAGTTCACCAATTATAGCAAAGTCCTTTCCATAAAAGTCATGACCATAATGTCATGATCTGTAAATACCAGCAGACGGCGGCTCGGGAGTCTACCCCTTGACATTGCCATGTAAAGTCCATGTATGGATAGCTAATGGTTTTTGGGGATGTGACTGCCGTCAACTAAGGCCAGGTTTTTTGGGTCAACTTCAAAATAGTCGGGGCTTCATCTGAGGCTGCTGGTCCAAGGACATATTTGTGCTACTCAGTGCAGGCAAAGAGCATCACGCTTTGTTAATCACTGCAGCATACAAGTCACGTGAACCTGCAGTACCGCCTCATGGTGTCTTACCAACAAGAACAAAACTGACTGGGAGACAATGAAAATCTGGAGGCGGCGCAGGAGGTACAGTGATATTGTCTTTGTCTTGGCTGGATTCCCGGCTCCTCCTAGTGTGTTGCAAGACACTGAACCCCTAACTTCTCCCCTGGTGCTGGTGGACGGCAGCCTACTGCTCATGGTTCATCCACAATGGGTTCATTGCAGGGACAAATTTCCCCACGGGGATTAATAAAGGATAAATTACGAAAAAGGTCATTTCCGCAGAATATGGGACCTGTAGACAAAAGATGAGCGGTTGAAACCCTTTCTCTCTTCCTGCCCTAGAAGAAAGATCAGAACCTGATGTTTTCAAGAATTCCTGTCTTCCTTCCTTGCAAGATTGTTCTCTTGATTTTTGGCCAAATGCATTCTCACTGAGTTTTTATTTTCTATTATTCTCTAGTACTCTTTCGTAGAGGTCAGTTTCTAGGCTTTGTCACTGGAGGCTCTTTTTTTTAACTAAAATAGAAAAAAAAAGATTATTATTTGGATTGTAGCTTTATCACTCCTTGTGACGGGGTTTGATTTATACTTTAAAGAAAATAAATACAAGCCATGTGATTCGCCTGTGTGTTTATTTCAACCTTTCATATCACGTCCTTTTCCTACAGTCAAGAAAAAAAAAAGTTGCAGACAAATTAAAAAATATTAAGAAAATTGAATGAAAAACCATTCGCATTTGTAAAATAATTCAAAAAGTAAAAGAAACTACCCTGAAACTGACGACATAAAGACATCTATTGAAAATATTGGTAATTTTGCCAGAATTAAAAGAACAAGAAGAGGTCACTGGTCTCAAGTGTGGAAACCTCACATGCACAGATGCCAAACCCAGTGCTGAACTTATGTAACTTCACAGTTGCCGCCAAGATGGCATACCGCCTGGTTTTGGGACTCCCCCTGCTGGGGCGACATTGCAAGTAGACTGGATTTTGGCAGCATCTTTAATCTGCTCAAAACCAAGGATTTGGCTCTTGTGGCTCGGCTCCCTTTGAAGGGCTCCCAAACAGCACCTCTTTTACTGACACCTCCAGCCTTTTATTAAGGCAATTTAGCAAGTTGAATGAACAATTGGGTTGCCCCAAACAAGTCAAATACTAGTTTGTTGTTGACCTTGCACTGATATTTTCATGTTATAAATTCGACACTGGGATCTGCAGTTTCCATTGCATAGGAGCTTTTCACAGTTCCCAGAGGCTTTTTAGGACCTAGGCTGTCTTGGTGCATTCAGGCAGCATAGGAACCAGGTACTATTGAAAAACCATTTTAGCTCCTACACTGGGTCTTTTTGAGGTCCCACAGACGATGCTCAGAGCCCACTTCTTCCCTATCACTCAAATATCATATAGAGGAGTGAAGTGTTTTCCTACTTCTTAGGGGAACTCTGAAGTGACCTCAGGGTTCCGGGCTATCTTGGACTGTCGTTTGCCGCAAAACCCTCAGAAGATGCCAGAAAACTATTGAAGCAAATTATTTGCTTGATTTATTTATCCAGAGCGACGGTTACAAAACATCGCCTCTGGTCCTGGCACACTACATGCACAAAAGTCTGCAGGACTTTACTATCGTAAACTACAGTAAATTCATAATTTTCACTAATACAACGATGCTGCTAATATGTGGATTTTTTTTGGGGGGGGGGTAACAAGATTCACTCTGCTAAAACATTTATGGGACTGCACATGGGACTGACAAAATAACCGTGGGAATTCTGGGGGTGTTCAACTCCGACACCGAAGAAGACGACTGATGGTTTTTGTGCGCAAGAGGAAGCCCAAGATAGCCATAGGCTAGCCGGTGCGGCTTATACTGAGGTGCGCTCAATAGTCCAGAAATTACGGTATGATGTCACTCTCACTTGCTGTGATAGTGCACCATCATCACAGCATAACCCAACTGCCGTCAAGGCACTAGAAGTGGCTTCACGCTGGCCGACCTTCACAATCGCAGCAGGGGTCCGAGTTCATAAAAGGGGAAGGTATTTTGAGTGGTGGTTGAGGGGTCACGCAGACACTTTGCAGCTCTTTGGCCTGCAAATGCAGAGAGGGGCATTCAGAGGTTTTCAGCCTGCCCGCAACGTGGTCAGCGCTTTCCGTCGCTTCCCCGCAAATCCCTGCCCCGAGTGGCTGCACATGCTGCGCGACGCAGCAGCCACCTTCGTCGCAGTCTGGAGGAGCCCCTTCCCCCTTCCCGCCCCCTATTCTCCCATGCGTCCTCACATTATCAGGTGCCTTAGAGAAGAAGACTGTATCCTGCCTGGTGGATCCTCCATAGTCTAACTATAACTCCCCAGACATGATGTCACATACAGCACATGGACATACCGCCCATATTTACAGTGTACCGAAACACTTGCCTTTAATACCAGCTTCACCCTGATGGTTACCCCGTCCCAGAACTGGGCCGACATACCAACACTGACATCCCCCAAAGCATTTATTAATTCAAGTGGTTCCAGAGACAAGTTGCCCACTAGTCTACATGATACCAGGACAGGTTAACAGTGGACCAGTTAAGATGCTGACTCGGTCCTGTGTTGGGTGTTTCTCTTATTTTCCCAGTCCTCTAAGAGAGTATCCTCATCACGTGGTCTGAAGTGTTTCCTGAAGTCTTCATCGAACAGCTCCAGATCGTCCTCGCGGAGCAGACCCTTGGGAAGGTACCCAAGGAGCTTTGTGGCATGATCTTTGAGGAGTCGTTGCCGCTCTTCCTCGATTATCCGCCTTCGAATCATCTCTCTCTCCTGCTCCATTGCCCTCTCCTTGGCCTCCAGCGCCAGCTCCGCCTCCTGACGCAGTTTTCGATCTTCTATCATCTTCTCAACCTCACGCTTGTGCTCCAGTTGCCTCATGCGTCTCTTCTGGGCGTTCATCTGTTCGATCCGGTCGTCTTCCGCAAACTTGTCCAGCATCATCTTGCGGAAACCCTCCTCCTCCTCCTTCTCCGCCTTCTTACGCATCTCTCTGAAAGCCATTTCCTCCTGACAGTTCTGCTGCATCATCAGCCGGTGATGAATTTTCTTTTGCATCTCCTGGATTTTCATTTTCCTGTCCGCCGCCTCCTGTTCCTCCAAACAGAGCTCCTCGCGAACTCGCTCCATCTCTTCACGTTGCTGCTTCTCCTCGTCAATCTTCTCATAGAGCACCTTGAGCAGCTGCTCCTTGGCTTCTTCACGCTCCTTGAGCTGCCCCACCCTGGTTTCCTCCATCTGCTGCTGATAACTCGCAAACTCCTTGATCCGTCGATTTTCCTCCTCCATCCTTTCTCGCTCAACGCGCCTCCACTCAGCCTGTTGCCTCTTGAACTCTTCGATGTACTGCTGAGTGGCCCTCACCTTCTCCAGTTTCATCTGACGCTCCATCTGCTCCTCCTCGTAAATCCTCTGGACGATCGCATCCACCTTGAGCTTCTCCTGGAGGAACTCTTTGTACGCGTCCTGTTTCTTGCGCTCGCCCTCCATGAGCTGCTTCTCCAGCTCCTCTTGGTAATGCAGGAGCTCTTCATGGCGCTGCTTCTCGTGCTTCTGGTCCTCCGCGACTGCTCGCTCGTGGTTGCTCTTCATCTGGCGCGCAAACTCCGCCTCCTCTTGCATGAGCTGCAACCGCATGGCCTCGTGCTCGGCCATCTGTTGGGCTCGGCCCTTGTTCAAATAGGCCGCCCGAAGCTTCGCCTCCAACTCCTTCAGCTCAATGCTGTTCTGTTTGATATACTGGCGCACTTTCTCTTCCCTTTGCTTCTCGTGGTTGACGCGAGCTAGCTCCTTGGCTAACCTGTCATCCTCCTCAACTTGCTTTTGCTTCTGTAGTCGGCCCTCCTGCACCTTCAGCTGAGCGTTCTCCTTCTCCTGCTGCTTGCCGTCCTCCTGCAACTGCCGCAGGTACCGCCTCCTCTCCAGGCTGTCCTCGTCCCTCATGCCGGCCTGCAGCTGTCGGTCTCTTTGCAGCTGCCGGGCCTCCTGGTCCCTCTGCTGTGCCTCAGCTCTGCGCTCAGACATCAGCTTCTGCTGCTGGTTAAGGGCCCAGTAACTCATGTTTGTAGTCGATTGCGCTTGAGCAAACAGCTCCGCTGTGGTCGAGTGGATATTCGTTCGGATACGAAGCCGATATGAAAGTGGTCGTCCGCAGGAGGTTTGTCGTCTGAGGTTTCGGTTGTGCTTTGAACGAGGCAGCGTTGTGACGTCACTGCAGGGCAACGCTTTTATGCCCTGCCGACATCAGGCACAAACAGTGACATCACGTTCTGACTTCCCGGCTTTACTTTTCACCAGGCTTGCCATCTCTTCGCTATGTGACGTCACCGCCTGCGCTATTATTTCACACAGCCAGAGAGCAAACAGTTAAAAAAATAATGCAAATGGGTTCGGGAACTCCACGGGACATGTATGTTTTTCTCAAACAGCAGAATTGTAAGTACAAATGGGGACTTTGTGTCTGAAAATGACGTCCAAGCTGAACTTCACGCTCGGATACCTTGTAGACGACACCATCGATGTCCTCAAGTCTCCACTGTGAAGATTAAGAAACAACAAAGACAGGAGTTGGTTCCAGTACGGTTCCTATGTTTCACCAAGGAACTGGATGAGGACAACCAAAAGTTCACAATGAAGACAAGGTCCGGGAGCCAAAGGAGCCAAAGAGTCTGAAGTAACTAAACATTCCTCTTGAGAATTTAGGACTTTTGTTCACAGGAACCAGAGAGGACTTCAGATGTTATACTGTATATCATTGACATGGTTGCTCAACCGTGACAGTGTCATCATCGTCACAGCAAGTCCTGACATCACAACTAAAGAGCACCAGGGTGGCAGTGACCTAACATGGTGACGTCTTCACTGCAGAAATTGAAGTTGATGATTTTGAGATACCTTCAAAGAGTTACATCATGCAATTGGTTCAACTAAAACACAGTAAACGCCAGTAAACCTGCTTTTTTTTTCCCCATGTTTTTCCAAGAATAAGTTGATGTTTCTCTGGAAAAAGGAAGTGACAGGAGAGAACCAGCAAAGAAGCCATTGCTCAATGCTCTTGGTTGCAACATTTGAGCTTCTAACCCCACGGGGGAGTTCATGTTCTGGCAAAGTAAGAGTACTTTGATGAGGACATCAAGAGTGATTCGCTCTCAATTTGTCAATCTGCATATTCGCACCGGATCCGTCAAAGCTCAGGTTAATAATGGCCAGCATCAGTGCCAATCATCTAAAGGGTACCGGTACAAAATAAGCTACTGTGGGTAGAAGAGGAAGGCGTGTCTAGGCAACAAGAAGAGGAAAGGCAGGAATCCAGGACTCCAAGCCCAAATCAGAGGATGTGCAAGCGTACTCGGCCATTAAAACTGATTCTGAGAGCAGGATCTTGTACTGTTCGGACGATGACGGGAAAGGTTAGAGAGTTGGTTGACATCAAGCAGAGGAGAAAGGAGACAAAAGAGGAAAGGTAGCAAGGTGAGAAGCTCAGGAGCAGGATTTAGCCTCCTCTGTCATGGTGTTATTGGGAAGACACGTAGAGTAGGAGTTATCTTGGAGAAGGAGTCCGTTAGAGATGTTCTGGGGTGAAGGGTGTCGGAAAAAGAGATGCCTGAAGCTGGAAACTAAAGGTGTGAGGTTCAGTGTTGTTTGCCCCACAGATATGATGTGAGCTTGAAGAGACAGACATTTCTAGATTGAGTAAACTGGGGTGACGGAGATTATTCCCCGAGGTGAGAGTGGCAATTGGTGTCGACTTCAGTGGACATGTTGGTGCAGACAATGGAGATGATGGAGATGATGGAGAGGGGGATGGGCTGACTTTACAAAAAGAATTAAAATGGTTGCAGTGAAGTCTTTCCTCCAGAAGAAGCAGGAACATAAGCTAACTTACGAGAGCGGAGCTAGGAGCTCACAGGTCAACTACATCTTTTACTGCTGATGTAATCTGAAGGAAATCAGTGACTGTAGAATTGTGATAGGTGAAAGAGTACCCAAACCCCACAGGAGCTGGTCTGAAGGATGAATCTAGCTACAAGGAAGATGGAGTGGACGAAGTGGTGGAAGTGTTTTGGGAATATCTGGGAGTTCAGGGGGAGCTTCCTGATGGCTGGGCAACTGCAGCTAATGTCTTTAGGGAGACAGGAAGGAGAGGACTTGGTGTGTCATCCAGAAGGAAAGAAGATAAGGAGACCTGGTGGTGGAATGAAGAAGTATCTACAGACAGAGGTTCACTAAGAAGTGGGACACTGTGGGGCTGAAGACAGGAAAACCAGGAGATGGTGAGGGTAGAGGTGGCAAAGGCCAAACAAAAGGGCATACATGTTTGCAAAGCTGGGACACCAGGACATACAGCAAGGCAGGGCGATAAAGGACATTATGATTATGTGAGTTAAGTGGCTTCCTTAAGATTAGTCTCCAGCGCTTTCTGACATGTTACACATGCGGGAATGATTAAAAGCACTTGGAAGTGTCCTTGCTAACTGCGACAGTATGCTAGCACACAGCTAGCCACATTCACCAAAGCCGAAAGGCTTAGCGACTTGCAAAACTTAATGTAACTATTAAATTGTAGTATTAGCTGCTGTGAGACCCACTTTGTTAGCATGCTAAAGTAAGGAAAGTCTGAATAACAGAAGCTACAGAGCTACACTTTGTTAACATGCTAAAGTGTGGGCTAACTCCAATAACCAGATAACATTAGTGAACCGGATCTGGGCATACCTTTGAACAGGCTTCAGGTGCTTCCATAGATGTCGCTAAGTGACTCGTTCACTCACTTTCACAAGCTTCGGCTCCAGACTGCTTCCCAAATCCACTCATGGTGCTTTAGCAGAAAGCCAGAGAAAGTTTCCAACTTTTATATTAAACATTTTGAGACGGTGAACTTCATGTAGGAGTAAATGACAGAACAGGGCCGGTTCATTTGGTCCACCTGCGGAGGGGAGGGGCCTCCCAGAGTCACCAGGCGTTTACGCAAGACCACCCTGAAGTGAAATACAACCATTCAATGTTTGGAACAGGTAAAAAAAATGGTCATAATTTAACCTGTATAGTCTTTTAAGACACAAAAAACAGTTAAAATCTTGAGATGGGAAGTAATGATGAGCAATTTCCTGGAAATTAAGCGATGCCATGGAGGAAAAAAATAAATGACACAGGATAGGAAGAAGTTACCTAGATAAGACTGAGCTGCTATTTCTCCCGGGGAAAGGTTGTCCAGAGACCTGGCCATCAGCATCAAGGCAAACCCCGACTGCGAGAAACCTGGGTGAGGTCCTACACAACCATCCTTCTCCATGAACGTTGCAGCAGATTCCTCCTCGACAACATCAGGAAGATCTGCAGATTCCTCACAGAGGATACGACGCAGATTTGGACTTGTTTGGACTACTGCAAGTCCATCCTTGCCGGTGACCTAGCAGTGGCCTGGTGTCCAACCGTCCCAAATTCTCCCGTCCCTATACGTCCCCTCCGATCCGCCACCCCGTCACTCGGAGCCCCCGGCTGCCGATCCAACCGCTCTCGGATCTTCTCGGCTCCTCAGTGGTGGAACCAACTCCTGAAAAAAGGTCAGAACAGCGGCGTCGCTGCCCGTCTTTCGCCGTGAGCTGAAAACATACCTCTTCACCGAGCACCACCCTACTAATCGCACTTAACCGCCAACAAATAAAAATAAAAAGATGAAATGAATGTATGTATATGGTTTTGAGACGGCTATTTGGCATTACAAGCATTACACCACAAATGGAAATGTTACATAACCGTGTACCAGATCAAAAAAAAAATTCAAACCTCAGCTGGACACCGATAATTAATTGAAATAGTGGTGAATTGTGTGTGTGTGTGCGTTTGTGTACGTCTTTGTCCAAAAAAAAAAAAAAAACCCAGCTTATTGTTCTGTATATTTCCTGTGTATCTTGTATTTACAAGTGTATTTGCAGTGCTTATGTCCTCTATTGTAAGTCGCTTTGGATAAAAGCTTCTGCCAAATGTAACATAATGTAAAGAAGTTTGCAAAAAGGGGCAAAATTTGGATTCCAGTGATCACTTCCTGCCCCCTCCGGGTGACTGGCTCAGCGCTAAAGAGGTTCGAAACAGGCGTTAACGAAAAAAAAAAAAAGACGGATTTTATTGCAGATTTAAACATTAAAACCAGTAAAAGCTTGTTTTAAAAAAAAAAAAAAAAAAAAACTGGGGACGAAACAGACTCTCCCGTTACGAAACATTAAAAAAACCTCCACAATGAGGTAACACACACACACACACACACACACACACACACACACACGCCCCTTGGAGGTCCCTGGCGTCCTCAGTCAGCCTTGAGGGCGTAGAGGACGTCGTCCTGGCTGACATTGAGGCGGACGCGCTGCAGGACGTCCCGGTGGGTCGACTCCAGCAGCAGCAGCCGGCAGGCGCCCAGACGCCGGCACGCCGCCATCACCTCGGACACGGAGGCCGGCTGGACGCCCTCGACCCGACACAGGGCCTGGTGCTGCACCAACACCTGCAGGGACACACACACGTTCAGACTAGATCCACTTCGGCCAATCAGCAGCTGAGTTTTCACTTCCTGGGAAACGTCATAAAATGACATCATCGGACGCGCACCTGTTGGAACGTGGCCTCCTCCAGACCCAGACGCCGGAACTCGGAGATGACGGCGCGGAGGAAGATCTGCTCTTGTAGCGACGCACACCTGGAATACACAGCAATGTGAGATCAACACACACACACACACACACAGGGGTGGGCATCGTCTCACCTGATGGCGGTGATGTAGGAGGAGGAGAACATCTCGTCCAGCGCCTCCATCACGTGACTCATCCCCACCAGGCCGCCCGCTGACAGCTCGCAGATCTCCGTCGCCCTGCGGCAAATGTCCAGACAGCGGCGAGCGTCGCCTGACAGCGCCGCCACCTGTGAGAGGACGACGACAAAAAAAAAAAATTGAGGTCCACTAAGCTCCTCCGGATCGCTGCCGCCCCGGCGAGAAGCTCCAACCTTGCGGGCGACGAGTTGCAGGGCGTCGTTTTCGAACGCCTTCAGCTTGTCGAGACGCGACGCGACGATCTGCTGCAGCTGCTTGAAGCCGTACGGCTGGAAGGACATCCTGGTCAGACCCTGTCCGGGCGACAGCGGCGCTCAGAAGGTCGATTTTCGGATTGAACGCCGGGAAAAGTGCGTGATGCTTATCGCCACGGCGACCGGCCGCTCACCAGCCTGCTGGCCACCCGGTTGATCATGATCCTCTCGGGCAGGTCCATGGTGTTGGCGATGGTGAGGACCACCAGGCGAGCGTGGCGGCGGGTGGGCCAGTCGAACAGGTTGTACATGACGTTCTGCTTCCGGGTCCACAGGAGATCCAGCTGGACGAGACGGGAGCAGAAGAACAATGAAGTTGATGTCGCAGTGTGTGTGTGTGTGTGTGTGTGTGCGCACCTCGTCCACCAGCAGCACGGTGGTCTCCTTCCGCGGCGCCGGGTTGCTGAACTTCTTCTCCAGCAGGGTGGCGGCGTGGTCGGCCGTGGCTTTCTGACCCGTCAGTTTCTGCGCGGAAGCAGAGGGCTTAGCGGAAGGGGGCGGAGCCAAGGCACACCTGACCCGATGACATCATCTGGCTCGCCACTCATGGATAAATTGATTACAGAACACGATTAAAATTCTTCGGGGTGCGAATCCACCTGCAGTATCTGGATGTAGGCCTGGTGAGGGTCCGTCATCTTCATGCCGTTGATCTCCACGAAGTTGAACGGCGGGATCTCGTCTTCGTCGGCGGCGCGCTGCAGGCAGCGGATCACCTCGTGCACGGTGGCCGTCTTGCCCGTCCCGGGGACGCCGGAGATGTACATGCACCTGGGAAAGAAGGGAGAAGGTCGGGTCACGCCTCGAGCCTCCCGCCACCCCCTTGCTAACGTGCTAACGTGCTAACACCAGGCGGGTGTCTCACCCTCCGGTGCCGTCGGCGATCCTGCTCTCCACGAAGTCGTAGACGTCCTGGAACTCCTGCTCCCTGCAGGGCAGCGACTCCGGCACCGAGGACACGTGCAGCCTGGAGGAGGTCCACAAACATCTGAGGAGTCACGTCTTTCCGTCGACCGGATCGCGAGAACATCTCAGGAGCGGATATCCGCCATGAAGTCACCTGGTCCTGGCCTCCTCCAGGACGTTGGCGGGCCGCCTGGCGGGCAGCGCCCTGCTGGGGATGCAGGGGGTGGCGTGGCGTGGCGTCCTGGGCGTTGCCGGGGCGACCTGAGGGGCGGGAGAAGGTCAGAGGCGTCGGCGACGGAGGAACGTCGGAGGAACGCTTCTCCGGACGTTTCCCCACCTTCCTGCGGGGGGTTTTGATCGGCGTCCCGGCGGACGAGCGGGTGATCCGTTTGGCTCGCGGCGTCCGTCGGCTCTTCTTGGTGACGACCTCTTCGTCGCTGAGCGCCGCCGCCTCCTCCTCTTCCTCCTCCTCTTCCTCGCTGCTGCTGCTCTGAAGCACCTTGGAAGGGACGAACTCGTCCTCACTGTTGCTGTCGGACATCGGAATGTCGCGCCGGTTCTCCAGGAGGCTCCTGACAGGACACACGGGTCAACCATCGAGGTTCATCCAAGCTCCACGTTTCGTGTCGCGTGAGTTTTAAGGGCGACGGGCGCCGACGTCAAATCCGCTTTCATTGAAACCCGTGTTCGGACAAGCTGCCGACGGGCTACGTCGACGACCTCCGCTGCTCATCCAATCGCAGCGAGCGGATGTTTTAAACATTTGGGTGTTCCAGGATCGGCGGGACGGCGGTCGCACTCACAGCTGCCTCCTGATGCGAGACGACACCAACTGAGCCGACTTCCTCTTGGAGCTTCGGGGCGTAACAGCGACGGGGAGCACCGGGGAGGTCTCGCCGTCCACTTCAGCCCTTGACACACACACACACACACACACACACATTTCATTTCATAACAGCTACACTACAATTTTTCCTTTTATCATACTATTGTGCACTCCTTACCTCACTTGTTACTAAGATACTTTATAGTTTTATCACTTGTTTACAAAGACACTTTATAGTTTCACTGAGACACTTTATAGTTTATTTTTATTTCTAATTCTGCCTTTTTCTTTTTATTATTTATTACTGTTATATTTTCTGTAACTATGGCACGACAATTTCCTTCGGGATTAATTAAGTTGTTCTTATCTTACACACACACACACACACACACACGGAAAACAGTGTTTACTTTGTGAGGCTGTGTGTAGTCAACTCATTGTGTTATTTGACAGTTTCCCTCAGGTTTTTACTTACAGGACTGCCAGAACGGGCTCCTTGGAGCTCCACGCCTCTTTGTTCCCGGGATTGACGGCACTGTGTGGAGACCAGAGGAGGAGGGTTACCATGGAAACGCTCATCAATCGGTCCATAAAACTTATCCGGCGATTGAAAAAACAAAAAAGGTGCAAATTTGACCCTACGACCCCTATACAGCAGATGAGAGGAAGCACCGCGGTGACCTCTGACCCCGAAAGTAAGGGGGAACCCACTCACTGCTGCCCCCTGGTGGCGGAACCCCTCCTGGGGGTGCTGCGTCTCGTCCTCGGGGTTTGGACCTCCGTAGGGTTCGGAACCTGCTGAGGACTGAGATTTGGGGTGGAGGCCTCAGCTTCGACCACAAGTACGAACCACATCCTCACTGGATCGAACGACTTTAAGAGACGTTTCGTTCTCTGTCGATAAATACTATGAAATGCAGGAATCGTACATATAAAGTTCTTTCACGGGTTTTCCGATGCATTTTTCACGGCCAAATAATCCGCCTGGATACAAAAGCCATGATGAAGTTATTTTATTGTTTTATTATTCTATACAAGGGGGCACAAGTTTCCCAGCAGTAAAGAAAACATCAGGAGCCACAGAACTGTTTCGAGATTTAAAATGAATTAACACAGAATAAGGTTTTTTTTTTTGCCCTTATGCTATGAATAAACAAAATGCGTTGGTTTTTTTTTTTTTTTTTTTTATAAAATCAACGAACATCCGCAGAGATAACAAAAACACTCCTTCATGCGACAAAAAATTTTGCGCTCCGAAAAAAAGACGTCGGGTTGAAGGTCACTTTTCAGCAAAACACTCTTGTTTATTTAGTCTTTCTTGTATTTATGAACAAAGAAAAGCTGAAATTTAAATTGTCCACCGGCAGCAAACCAAAAATGCATTCCTCTCTCTGTGTCAACTTTTTACTAGTTCAGAAAAATAATTTAAAAATTTACTGACAAGCTGTTACAAGACAACCACAATCTTCAAATATTAAATTACAATTTGAACAAACTGAAATTAAGACACGTTTTAATTAGCGCTGATGCTGATCGGCCGGCAGCAGCGAGGCGTGGACTGACCTGTTTGGGGGCGGCACGCTGCCTCTCTCCGGGCTGGACACTCGTCGGAGGACGACGGCGGGCTTCAGGACCGGCGCGTGGCTCCGGGGCCCGGGGCTCCGGGGCCCGGGGCCCTTCCTGACGGGGCTGAGGCTGCAGCTGAGCGGGGAGGACGGCAGCCTTCGGATCGCCGTCGCGTTCACCTCCAGGTCCTCGTCCAGCAGCCGCCGCAGGTCGTCATCATCCTCGCGCTTCCCGTCCGGGCCTGAGAAGCAGGGCGGAAAACGCGAGAATGAAAATCGAAGATCGGGAAAGGACCCGGGGAAGGCTTGAGCGGGTGTTGTCGTGGCGACCCACTAGCGAGCTCCAGTTTTTTGCGGACCCCCGTCTGTCCGGCGGTGGCGTTCCTCCTCCTCCTGGCGCTCAGGCATTTTGAGGCCGACATCTTGGTGGCCGAGTGCAGCGACTCGGCCTCGGCCGCGATCTTCCCGGCGCTCCGGATGCACCTCAGGCCCTCGGACGCGGCCCAACGCAGGACCGCCGGGTCCGGCGTGGGCAGAGCGTGGCGGGAGGGGCCGCGGGTTGCTGGGGCGGCGGCCGGCGGCGAGCTGGGGGGCGACGGAGGGAGGGAAGGCGTCGGGAGAGGGTGAGCGGAGGACTCCAGCGCTTTGAAGGTCTTCCTGTCCCAGGACAGCTTGACGTAAAAAATATCCGGGGCTGTCGGGTCGGGGAACGGGTCGGCTGGAGACAGCTGCTTCACCTGGGGGCGGACGAGAAAGCCGGAGGTCACCGACAGGAAATGAAGGTAACCGAGGAAACGGGACGGGGGAGGCGACGATATGAAATGGCGATTCGGTGTACATGTATTTCAAACCTATTAGCGGTACCTTTTGCTCGCTCTAAGCGATCTCAGGCAAAACTGTTCTCAGTTCTACTACCTCAGTGGTGGAACAAACTCCCGGAAGCAACAAGACGAGCATCATCTCTCTCAACATTCAAGAAACAGGTAAAAACGTTTCTCTTTCAGGACTTTTTACTGCGCTGATGCCCCAGATCAGGTTGGCAGCAAGCTAGGCTATGCAGTGTGTGTGTGTACGTTTGTGTGTCTCTGTCCATTAAAAAACAAACAAAAAAAAAAAAAAAAACCCTCACTAACCCAAGCTTAATGTTCTGTATATTTCCTGTGCATCATGTATTTGCAAGTGTATTTGCAGTCCCTATGTCCTCTATTGTAAGTCGCTTTGGATAAAAGCGTCTGCCAAATGCAATGTAATGTAATGTAATGTAACATGTATGTATCTGATTATTTGTGTCTCCGCTCCCCCTCGTCCGCCTTCCCTCCGGTCGAAAACGGCTCAAATAACCTGGACGGGTCGGAGGATGGACTCGGCGTCCACCTCCTCGTCGCAGCCGCCGCCCTTGTAGAGGAAGACCTCCATGGGGTGGGGGTCCCGGCCCAGGAGGTTCAGTTTGGCCGGCGGGACCTCGGACACGCGGGTGAACCACTGCACCAGGGCTTTCTTCTGCGTCCTGCTCTCTGGAACACACACACAGGTCACGTGACGCTGCAGGCTTCAACGGACAAACACACACTGATCTTATGCAGCCTGCGCATTCGTGTGGAGTTTGAATTCCTCCCCCCCCATCTGCTATTATCAATGATTGCAAAAAATGCAAGATGAGAGAGATGAGAACAACTTTATTAATCCCGAAGGAAATTGTTGTGCCAGAGTTTCAAGTAAAAAAAAACATAACAGTAATAGATAATAGTAGAAAGGAGGAAGAATAAGAAATATAATGAAATATGAATTGTAGCAGTAACTACAAAGATTGAAGATTCCCTGCGGCTGAGAGGAGAGGAATTAAAAAGTCTGATAGCCTCAGGTAGGAAAGACCTCCTGTGGCGTTCAGTGGAGCTCCTTGGTGATGCAACAAAAGATGCAACTTTGCTTAAAGAAAAAAAAAAAAAAAATCTGCACGAACATTTACAAGAAACGACGTGAAATTTCAATGTTTATAGATGTTAGTTGAAGGAACTCAGCACTTGTGATGCAAAACTTGATTCTTATCGCTGAATCGTATTTATATGAATAACTCACAAAACCAAATCGGGTCTTGAGTCACTTGAGTCAAGGAGTCAGTCTCTCTGAGCGGCGCGGCTACTCTGAGCCCCTGAATAGTTGATTTAAGTTAATGAATAAAAATTAACAGGTTCATTTTGCAAGGTGAGGACTGCTCTTAGCTCTTACAGAATGATTCATTCGCTGAGTTCACAAGTAACTCAATTCAATTTGTGGGAGGGAAGAACTAAGAGCAGTTGCTCTTACCAGAGGGCTTACCATTAATTCAAACTTCATATATTTACACAAATGCAGATTGCATTTTAAGTTAGCATGCTTGCAGTGGCCAAGGCGAGTTACTAAGTGTCTGAGGAGAGGTGAGGAAGCTTTTCTCGAGGTTTATTTTGACCGATTCGTGCACAACTCAACACCCATAGAAACTCACCGTCTTCGAACAGCTTGAGCACTTGGGCCACGTAGGGATAGTTTTCGTGCTCCGACTTGATGAGGATGTTTTGCCCCGTGCTGATGACGGTGCTGCAGAGGGGGTCATCGGTGCTGATCTCCAGGGAGCTGACAGACAGCCGACAAAACCAGAAAACACAACGCTCTAATTTAACAATCAAGACTCTTAGCACACACGTCCATTAGGGTGTTTGCAAAGTGTTAGCTCGGAAGCTAAAGCTAACATGTTCGCAAGAAGGTGAGAACGAAAACAACGTTAAAAACAAAAGATGTGACAAAAGAGTCGTGTTTGAATGTCGTTAAATGGACTCGGATTGCAAGATATGCAACAGTTAGCTGGTGTTTGAGCTCGGTTCAAATATGTTTGTTGAAAATAAAGTCAGGAACATCTTCTCACCTGTACTCCAGGGTTTTCAGCTTGCGGTTGTAGTTCAGAGGCTCCCCTCGCCATCGGTGGACCCGCCGCACTCTCAGCCTCGTAAAGTACGCCGACATCTCGATTCGAATCGGCTGGCGCGTTAGCTTACTTTAGCTTAAACCGTATTTAAATTTAATACTTAATTCAGCGACAACAAAACACAGCTTTCGGTCAAAACTCGGCGCCGCTCCGGCTCCTCGTCAAACAGTTCCCGCGAAAAATACCCAACTTCCGCCAGGTGCTACATATCGACCAATCAGGAGTCCGTTCTCTCTTTTTTTTTTCTCCTGCTTCCTGTTGTAGCGGGTTTTTTTTTTGGAACAAACAAATCAGACAATGACGTGTCGTATCAATTTATTTTTAATATTTAAATCTGTATTTTTTGTTTGAAAATCCCTTTCTTGAGTCCAAATTATTTTCCCATGTGAACGCGTTACATCGTTTCCAACTTCGAGGGACTCACGATTACTAAGACCATTACAATAATTACAATTAGCTGTTGTGACTTTCATTTTCTTAACCCTTATTGTCTTTTCATTTCTCATCAAAACAAATAAAAAATGTGAACACAACTGTTTACGTTTACATTTCAATTTGAACTCGTTCTTTCAACTTGCACATCCAATTAATACTGTTTATAGTTCTCTACACTGTTTAGTGTCTCTGACACTAAACAGTTTTTATTTGAATGCTGAAATAGTCGTCCGGAAAAAAGGATGTCGCCACAATGTGAATCACAAAAAAGTGCATGTTTGTGACTGTAGCTAAGCATGTGATAATGACTTTGTTTTTGTTATACATGTGAGAAAATATAGAAACTAAATAGTTTTCTAAAACTTCAAATCTTCAAATCTTTGCACTTAAGACCTTAAAACACTTTATATCCTTGACTTTGACACTTTATAGTTCTATTTGTATTTCTTATTCTCCCCCCTTTTTTTAACTGTTTATACAATTTCCTACTATTATTTATTATTGTTATGTTTTACTTGAAACTCTGGCACAACAATTATCTTCGGGATAAATAAATTTATTCTTATTCTTATTCTTATTCTTATTCTTATTCTTAGAAATCATGCCTTTGGTCACTATCAGCGTTCTAAATCCCCCGACAGCGCCCCCTGCTGGTCAACTTTATAAAGCACCTCTTCGCGGCTGGAGGTTGAACCGGAAGTGTTACTACAACATCCGGTGGACCGCGGGCGCCGGGGTTACTGTTCGTCCGTGTTTACGAGCAAAGTGATCCGGCCCGATGGCGAACAGAACCGTGAAAGATGCGAACAGTATTCACGGGACGAACCCGCAGTATCTGGTGGAGAAAATCATCCGGACGCGAATCTACGAGTCCAAATACTGGAAGGAGGAGTGTTTCGGTCTCACAGGTTCGTAGCATGCTAGCCACGGAGCCACCCTGGGGGCGAGCGGGGCTAATGCTGATAAACTAACTCACGGCAAAATTTACTTTTGCTTTTCCATTAATATATCTTTCACATATTGGGACATTTATATATATTCTTTGAAACAAAATGTCAATGATTAAGTAGCTGCGTGTGCTTGAAGTGTGTTTATTGTACCTTTTCATTGTAGACTAGACTATTAACAGTCACATTGATTGCTTGTTTTGCTGATGAAAAAAAAAATGCTTGAACTATGTTTTGATTTTGATAATGATAAAAATCGTTAAATTGTCAAAAAAAAAAGATCGAAGATTGTAGTTTAAACTTAAAAAGTGTTTTCCAATGGGGTCACCACAGCCAATCACCTGCCTCCGTCTAACCACCAGCCAATCACCTGCCTCCGTTTAACCACCAGCCAATCACCTTCCTCCATCTAACCCTCTCCTCTGCATCCTCTCCTCTCACACCAACAAGCTTCCTGTTCTCATTCCCTTCATCCATCCAAATTCCATGAGACCTCCTGCCCGGCAGCTCCAACCTCAGCATCCTTCTACCCAGATCTCCTCCTCTGTCCACATCCAAACCATCTCAGTGTGGCTTTATCTCCAGAACATCTACCACGTGCCATCCTTCTGATGGACTCATTCCCGAGCGTCTCCATCCTCCTCACTCCCGAAGAGGAACGTCCACATCTCCTCAGCGTCTCCAAACCGGACACCACAGCTCATCTCACCTCAGTCTTGAATGCTTTCTTCACTTCTTCTCACTTCCCTCTTTACTTAAACTCCTCCACCTTCATCTCCACTCCCTGTCGCCTCACGGCTCCACCTCTCAGTCACCCGCATGTATTCTTTCTCGCCTACTTTCATTCTTCTCCACTGCAAGACTTACCTCCACCTCTCTCGCTTTTTCCTCCACCCGCTCCTCACTCTGAGCACAGATCACAACATCATCTGCAAACATCACGGCCCATGGAGGTTCCTGCTGGAATAAAATAACTACATTTCTCACAGGATCGTGCTGAAACCCACCTGAAAGTAAAGTAAGATGGAATTAGAGCACTTTGTCTGTCCTCAGCTGAGCTGGTGGTGGACAAGGCCATGGAGCTGCGCTTTGTGGGCGGCGTTTACGGCGGAAACATCAAGCCCACGCCGTTCCTCTGCCTGACGCTGAAGATGCTGCAGATCCAGCCGGAGAAGGACATCATCGTGGAGTTCATCAAGAACGAGGACTTCAAGTGAGTCCCGGCGCAGAAGGGGACGATTTTTTTGCCAGCCCGGAGCTTCACCCTGGGTTTGTCCCCAGGTACGTCCGCCTCCTGGGAGCGATGTACATGAGGCTGACGGGCACGGCCGTGGACTGCTACAAATACCTGGAGCCGCTTTACAACGACTACAGAAAGATCAAGACCCAGAACAGGAACGGAGGTGACGGCGGTTTCCTGTTGAGGAGAACTTTGATTTGTGTGTTGTTGTTTTTTTTTTTTTTGTAATCCATGTAATTTCATTTTTTTTTTCTTTTTTTTTTTTTTTATGAACCGCCTGGACGCTCACCTTGCGCCAGAGTTCGAGTTGATGCACGTTGACGAGTTCATCGACGACCTCCTTCACGCCGAGAGGATGTGCGACATCATCCTTCCCCGACTCCAGGTCTGACGCCCTGCGGCTCCGCCACGGTAGATTCGTCCTCCCGCAGCTAGAATTCACCGGGGCGCGTGTGCGTTGCAGAAGAGGCAGGTCCTAGAGGAGGCCGAGATGTTGGACCCTCGGATCAGCGCCCTGGAGGAAGACCTGGACGAGGTGGAGAGCAGCGAGGAGGAAGACGAGGAGGAGGAGAAGGTCCGTACGGGTCCCGTCTTGGTTCTGTTTCTGTGGATGATTGACAGCTGGCGTTTAAATCTAGGTGGACGCCATCTAAGTCAGTCCCCTTCGGTAAATCGAAGGACGCCAAAGTCACCTTTTCTCCCATCTACCCTTTTGTCTGAGACGTGACGGGGTTATAGCTGATGAAGATGATTATGTCGCCCCCTGTTGGCCCCTGATCCAACGACGGATGGTAAAATAAAGGATTAATGTTTTTTTTTTGTAATTCCACCCGCAGCCGGAGAGACTTCAGACCCCCGAACCCCACAGACGTGGTTACCGCGACAACGACAGACCCCGCCGTTCGCCGTCCCCTCGCTACAGACGTAGCCGCTCGCCGAGACGGTCGGTGTTACAAGCCAACGGGTCAGTTTGTCACTTTTACACCGTGAACGCGTCGACCAACCGGATCTTTTCCTCTCCTTTTGCAGGAGGAGCCGTTCGCCCAAGAGGAGGAGGTCGGCCATCTTCACTTCTCAACCAGCCATTGATAACCAAACCTTTTTTCCTTTTTAATTTTTTAAACGCCATTTTGACTGGTTGACCTGTGCGTCCGCAGCCCGTCGCCGAGGCGAGAGCGCCATCGCAGCAAGAGCCCCCGTCGGCACCGCAGCCGCTCCAGGGAAAGACGCCACCGCTCCAAGTCTCCAGGTAAGTCGCAGCCCAACCTTCTCCGCACGACGCGAGTTTCTCCATCGCAACCGTGATGGCGAGTCTTGACGGGGGACGTTTCCTCCCAGGTCACCACCGGAGCCACCGACATCGGAGCCACTCCAAGACCCCCGAGAGGTACTGCCATCTCCTGCCGCCGCCATCTGAGGCACCGTCGGTGTGTGGATCTAATCCCACTGTTTCCCTCCTCAACACAGGAGCTCCAAAAAAAGCCACAAGAAGAGCCGAAGAGGCAACGAGTGATTTTAACCTTTTTTTTTTTAACCTTTTTTTTTTAAATTTTGATGCCGGATTCCGGGTACCTTCGAGCCGTCACCAGATCCCCCGGGGACAACAATTCCTCTTTTTTTATTTTGGTGTTAAACGTTCCAGGTGTCTCTGTGAAGTGAAATAAAAGATGGAGTCTGTGCATTTTTACAGATGTTAATTGATTTTTTTTTTTTTTTTTAAACTTTACTAAAATATTTAAAACAACTGCTTTCACTCCTATAAGATAAACTTTATTGATCCTCATTTGCAGTCACAGCAGCAGAAATAAAGAAATAAAATAAATATGAATATAAATAATATAAACTATATTTAAATACAATTTTAAGAAACCCAAGTCCAGTTGCAAAGACAAGAAGATTTTGACCAGAAAACCTCATCGTAGCTTCGCGTGAACAGGCAACGTAAAGAAGATAAATAACGATTAAGAGGACAAATACGATAAAGGTAAATAAGACGAAAAATAAGATGAAGATAAAAGGATAAATAAGAGGAAGATTAAAAAGATAAAGTATTAAGTAGATAAAAAGATAAAACCAAACCAAAGACAAATAAGATGAAGATAAATGATGATTAAGACAATAAATTACATGAAGATAAATGATTAAAAGGATAAATCACCATTGAGGGATAAAGATGAAGATAAATAACGATATAAAGATAAATAAGATGAAGAAAAATGACGGTAAATAAGATGAAGATAGTAGTCCCTAAAATGATAAATATTGTGAAGATAAATAACAAGTAAGAAGATAAATAAACTGGAGATAAGTAACGAAAAAGATCAATGAGATGAAGTTAAATAATGATTAAGACGATAAATATGAAGATGAAAAACGATAAAGATGATAAATTAGATGAAGATAAATAATGATTAAGGCGATAATTAACATGAAGATAAGTAACAAGATGATAAATAACGATTAAAAAGATAAATTAGATGAAGATAAATAATGATTAAGGCGATAAATAACATGAAGATAAGTAACAAGATGATAAATAACGATTAAAAAGATAGATAAGATGAAGATAAATAACGATTATAAGGACAAATATGATGAAGATAAACAACAAATGAGACAATAAATAAGATGAAAATAACTAATGAAAAAAGATAAATAAGATGAAGATAAATAATGATTAAGACGATAAATATGAAGATGAATAACGATTGAGACGATAAATAAGATGAAGATAAATAACAAATAAGGCGATAAATAACATGAAGATAAGTAACGATTGAGACGTTGAAAAAAAAAAGATTAAATGATAAAAAAGATGAAGATAAATAACGATTAAAAATATGACGATAAGGCTTCTAAACAGTTTACAAAAAACAAAAAGTGTTAGTTCCTGGCGGACGTCGAATAAACTAATTTCCTCGACGTCAGAAGTTCCGATTCGACAGCGACCGGACCACGTGACCCGATCCGGTGGGTCACGTGACGCCGAACCGAAAGCGGTTTCGATTCCGATCCCGGCGGCGCGCGCGCTCCCCCTAAGCCCCGCCCCCACCCCCGTGCGTCAACCCGCGCACGCGCCGCCGGGATCGCTCGGCAGCAATGGCGGAGCTCGGCCAGGGGGACGCGGCCCCGCTTTCTCGGCAGGACGTCGATATCAAACGTGAGTTCCCGGTCCCGGGAGGCCGAACCGGGCGGGACCGCGGCCCCCGCAGTCGGTGCGGGAGTCCCGCGTCGCGTCCCGGGATCCGTGGCGCCGCCGAATCCACGCGGGAATCGAGTTTTATCCGCCGAAACGGAGCAGGGCCTCACCGCGGAGCTCCGCCAGGGGACCTAAACAGAAAACGATAACAATAGCTACGAGGCGGCTAGGGCTAACGTTAGCGCCGCACTCCGGGCCTCTCTGACGCGGAAAACCTTCGCTCGCCGCGGTTCTTTCGAAGTGTTTCAGTCCAGTCCGGGATCTGATCCGGACTTCGGCTGTTCGGGCGAGACGGTCTCACCGTGGAGCTGCACTGCAGGACCAGCCGCTCCGGGATGTTTACCTTCCGCCCGCTCGAGTAAAAGAACCGTCCAAAAAGTCGGTTCCGGATGTTGACAGACTACATCCAGCCCGTCATTATCACCCTCTTAAAAACACACGTTGTTATACTTTGCTGTAAAGGTACCGTATGTGTGTTCTGCTTACGGTCCGCTGCACTCCAGGCCACTAGGGGGCAGCACCGTGTAACAACTGAACAACTGAAAAGAGAAACATCAACGATCGCGTTGCTTTTTATCGATCCATGCTGCAACAGATCCATACGATTACACTGAATGGATCCTCCCCGTCTAAACTCCCATGTGTTGAATCCTAGCGGAACCCGGCCCAGCAGATGGAGGGGACCAAGGCGCCGAGCGGGACGAGGCGACGGCCGACGCCGACGCCAGGCCCTCCACGACCACCTCAGGTAGACCACTTATTTCTAACGCCACGACAATTATTCGGTAAGATGGAGCTTGGAGGTGGAAGATTCACGAGTGAGAGTGTGAATGGTTGGATGATTGACAGCTGACCTGCACAAGTTAAGCCCCGCCCCTCAGCTGCGATTGGCTCCCCTGAAGATGGAGAAGGCATAAAAGTCCACCTGTCGTTCACGCTTTATCTCCCGGGTCTCCACAGACAGACACGTCTCCATCCAGGCCAACCTGGAGGGTCTGGAGGCGCTGGTGGACCTCAATGGTGGTGAGTGAGTATGTGAGTGTGTGTGTGTGTGTGTGTGTGTGTGTGTGTGTGTGTGTGTGTGTGTGTGTGTGGAGGTCACCGTGGACCGACATTTCTGTCTTTCCTCGCCGTCAGCGGGACGCAAGTCCTGCCCCCTGTGTCCCGAGGAGAAGTTCAAGGCCTGCTACAGCCACAAGCTCCGCCGCCACCTGCAGAACCTGCACTGGAAGGTCTTCGTGGAGTTCGAAGGTGGGAACTGAGAAGAGACGCCCAGGAAGTGGCTTCTCTTTGCTCCGTCTGGACGTTCTTTTGTTGTTGTTCTTATTGTTGTTCCTATAAGTTGTTCTTATTCTTTTCCCTCCTCAGGCCAGAAGATGTGCATCTGCCACCTGCCCTGCAGGAACCTGAGGCCCGGCCCGAGCGGAGACCCGGTGAGGAGGCCGGAAACAGGAAGTCGACGGGTTTAGCTTTGGAAAATGGGAAAAAACCCCGGTCCCGGAGGGGTCAGGGACGTCTGTGATTGACAGCCGGGCTGTCAGGTTTAAGCCCCGCCCCTTCCCCTCGCCGTGTCGTGACTGATTCTGTTTCCTGTCTCCCTGGATTTCCGGCGCCCCACAGGCGTCGGGGAGGCACGTGGCTCACTACCACTGCGTGGTCTGCTCCGTCACCATCGCACGCAAAACCGACATGATCAGCCACCTGAAGCGCCACGTCAACAAGGGCGAGACGGAGGCCAGCTACTGCGCCGGCGCCGAGGCGTCCTTCCAGGAGCCGGGTAATGAATCCGAGCGGGATCTTGAGGGTCGGGTCGAGGTCTTCGGGATTCTGATCCCGTTCTGGTCCCGTCCCGTCGGCAGCTCCGTCCGGACAAACCCTGGAGATCATGAA
The DNA here is from genome assembly GCF_037954325.1 of Fistularia commersonii. Lineage (NCBI taxonomy): Eukaryota > Metazoa > Chordata > Actinopteri > Syngnathiformes > Fistulariidae > Fistularia > Fistularia commersonii. The sequence goes on from NC_141284.1 coordinate 2,488,122, forward strand.
GGAGCTCGGGACCAACGTGCAGCTGCTGCCTAACTACTCCACGCCGCAAAAGAGCGACACCTACTTCAGCCGCAAGATGAAGACCAACAGGTGGGCGGAGCCACGGCAGGGCGCGACGCAGACCAGACCCATGCTGCTTTTCTGACTTCCACCGTGTGTGTGTGTGTGTGTATTTTACAGGCAGCTGGTGTTCTGCTCGCTGGCCGTTCTCGCCCAGGAAAGGAACCCTCTGGAGTGTCTGGACGCTTTTGGAGCTACAGGTGCAGCGACAAACACACACACACACACACACTGGACACAACAACAACCAATCAGCTGTGTGTGTGTGTGTCAGGCATTATGGGCCTCCAGTGGGCGAAGCACCTCCGGCACGCCGTCAATGTCACCATCACCGACATCAACGACACGTGCGTCAAGATGATCAAGGAGAACTGCCGGCTCAACCACATCCGGGTGGAGGGGGGGCCGTGGGGCCCCCGGGGGCCCGACGGGGCCGAGGGGGAGGCGGAGACAGAGGCGGGAGCGGAGGGGGCGCCGGTCGCCACCGTGGAGGTCGCCAAGATGGACGCCAACGTCATCATGCACCTGCGGGCCTTTGACTACATGTGAGGATTCCTTTCCGTATGGAGTCTCCGTGTTCCTCACACACTCCAAACACGGGAATGAGAGGGTGAATTGTCTGACATGTGAGAGGGTGAATGCATGAATGTCCATCTGAATTGTATGTAAATGTGACATGAAGTGAATGAATTGTTTCTAAATGAGGTGGGACTGAGAGGATGAATGTTTCAATATGTGTTTCTAGTCCAGGTGAAACCCCGCCTTGGAAATGGACGAACAGATGACCGGCTGGTGGCAAAAGCTTGCGCACATCAGTAAAAATGGCGTGGAGTTGACATGAACCCTGTGTGTGTGTGTCATCCGCTCTTTCAGCCACCTGGACCCGTTCGGCACGGCGGTGAACTACCTGGACGCCGCCTTCAGGAACGTCCGGAACCTGGGCATCATCTCGGTGACGTCCACCGACACCGGCTCGCTTTACGCCAAATCGCCCAACGTCACGCTGCGTCACTACGGCTGCCACATCGTCCGCACCGAGTACTACAAGGAGCTGGCGGCGCGCATGGTGGTCGCCACCGTGGCCAGGTGGGGGAGGTTGAGCGGCGGCGGGGACGCGGGAAACGCCTGGCTGATCGTCTTCTCCGCTTCTTCGTCTCCAGAGCGGCGGCGCGTTGCAACAAGGGGATCGAGGTGCTGCTGGCGGTGGCGCTGGAGCACTTCGTCCTGGTGGCGGTGCGAGTGCTGAGGGGCCCCATGCAGGCCGACGAGTCGGCCAAGAGGCTGCGCAGGATGGTCCACTGCCAGTGGTGCGAGGAGCGGGTCTTCCTCAAGCTCGGCAACATGGTGGACGGTGAGGCCGGCGCCGCGAGGAGGCATTTCCGTAGATGCCCAGCCGGACGTCTCACTCCCACTTCCTGTTTCCTCCAGACACGCTGCCCTGCGCCTGCCACGGCAGCCTGCCGGGGAAGACGGCGGTGCACCTCGGACCCTTGTGGTAAATCTTAAGATAAGATAAGATAAACGTCACTGCAGTGTAACAGTTATAGTATACATAAATACAAATAGACAGTTAGAAGACAATTAAACGATAGCAAAAGATTTTTTTTTTCTCCAAAAACGTCCCCGGAAACTATTTTTAAAGAGCGGGATCGCGAGTTTAGTGGGACAACAGGAAGAGAACATTGAGGATCTGATTTTATGCTATTTGGCTTAAGGCCGTCTCCCTTTTAAAATATTTGAAATCAAGGGCGGCGTTGGTGAAAAGCGCTTAGCCTCACAGCGAGGACGCCTCGGGTTGGATTCCGACAGATTCGGTTGTGTGTGTGTGTGTGTGTGTGTGCGTGCAGGTCCGGCCCGCTGTTCAACACCGGCTTCCTGAGGAGGATGCTGTCGGCGGCGGTGCAGCACAACATGGACGAGGTCCAGCCGCTCATCAAAACCCTGATGTGCGAGTCAGAGTGCACCACCCTGAAGGCGCTGGTCCACGGCCCGTCAGTGCTCACCAACCAGGGTGAGGCTCCGCCCACTAACACTTCAAAACGGATAGAATCTGACCGAGAAACAGAGCGGTGATTTTCTGAAATGACGTTCTCCCTCCCAGTCGAGTGCGGCGTCGTCATCAAGACCCTCCAGAGCGAGGAGGAGGCGGGCCTTGCCGACCAGACCGGTGAGTTGCCAGCGCCATCGGTGGCCTTTTTCCCCGTTTCTGTAAAAAAGACAAAAAAAAAAGACGAATTCATGCAAAATCCGTCTGAGAGACACATGCAGTTCCAGGTTTGTCCACTAGGGGGAGGTGCAGTACAGCTCTATGCTTTAGCTGCAAGTTTCTAAGTTTGCTTTTAAACCAAAGGGGCTTCCTTTGTTTGTTTGTTTGTTTGTTTGTTTTCCGGCTGCAGGGAAGAGGAAGTCTGGCGACGACCCGGGGAACCTGGTAAAGAAGCTGAAGTCGGACGTCTCCCTGGAACACCCGCCCTTCTATTACAGCATCCACCGCCACAGCATCCGAGGCATGAACATGCCCAAGTGAGTGACCTTTGACCTCCCGGGGCCCTCTGCCCCAGCAGGGGGAAGCACTGAGGCCCGAAGGAAGAAAAAAAAAGATAAAATTGGAGAAATTCTTTTGTCACAGTAACGCGACAATGACAATATCAATAAATATGAGTATAGATATGAATAAAAGAGACAATTAAAAGAAAGCAAGAGACAGCCACAAAAAAGTAAAACCGTGACATGAACAAAAAGGATAAAAATAGAAAACAAAATGAAAAAAACGTGAGAAAAGACGACCAAAACGACAACAAGGATCAGAACGGAAAAATAAAAAGGATGCGAACGGAGTGACACCAACAGGATAAAAATACGAGCGATATTTGGCAAATAAATCACAATTGAAGGCATTCATTTAATGCGGTAAAAACAGGACTAAAAGGTTATTGTTGAGTTTATGAGAAATAAATTTTACATATATTATATACTTTGTTAAAAAATGTGCCTCCATGATGATTTCATAGGAGACATTAAAAAAAAAAAAACAGCTCCAAATACTATTTTTGAAAATGTTTACAGGTTGAACAAGTTCTTGCAGTACCTGACGGAGGCGGGCTTCAGGGTGAGCCGCACGCACTTTGACCCCACGGGGGTTCGGACTGATGCCACGCTGCAGCAGTTCAAGTCCGTCCTCACCAAGTACAGCGTTCCCACGTACACCAACGCCGCCGCCGCCGCCGCCACGCAGGCCTGCAGCTAGCGACCGCCCGGCCCTCCACACACTTCTTGATGCCACAGCTCGTGTTAATTTATCTTTCCCATGATTTTTTTCTCCTTCTTTTCTTTTTTTTTTGGGTTTGTGAGCAACGGAGCGTCAAGAGGAATGGTCGTAAATTGTCTCATAAATGTTTGAAATTTTTTGAAAAACCTTTTCTTTCCCTGTTTGGTTCTGACATTTTGCTGGGATTTTCTGTCTGGTTTAATAATTTTTTTTTTTTTTTTTAAAGTGGTCTATTGGGTCTTTCCTCTGCTCGTGTTAATTTATCTTTATCATGATCTTTTTTTTGTTTTTTAATCTTTTTTGGTTTGTGAGCAGCGGGGCATCAGAGCTATGGTTGGAAATAGTCTCACAAGTGTTTGACCTAAAAAAAAAAATTTCTTTCCCTCTGTGGTCCTGACACTGCATCAGGTTTTGTCTGTCTGCTTTAATAAAATAAACTTTTTTTTTTTTTTTAACCGATTCCTTGGGTCTGTCCTCAGCACCAGGCTATAAATTAAAATAAAAATATCTGGTATTTTTACGAGTGTGCTCTCAGAAGCCACAGACCATGGTAGGCCTCCAGAATCATCCTGTGGCTTCCTGTCAGCAAATGACACTTCTAAAAAAAAAAAACCCACATTATTTCCTTCTGAGAGCTGATCCTTCCGTCAAAAAAAAAAAAAAATTAAGGGGGGCGGGGCACATTCACTAATTCACTAAAATAAATTAACATTTGTTTGGATCCGGCGTCTTAATTCCCCATCAACATCTTCCCGGAAGTGGAAACGTGATGGAACAAAAACAAGAATAAACGACTCCAGACCATATATTTTTCTCATGCTGTTTTGCTGCTAAAACTGAAAAATGGATTAAAGAAAAAATTCCATCATCACACAATTTGTCAAGAGATGACATAACGTTTGGTGGCCTTTAAAGAGACAAAAGAGAAGAACTCTGTGTCAATGTTATTTTAGGTTAGGCCAAGTTTTTCTTACACAAAAACATTGCAAAAATATCCCCACAATTTTACCATCTTTAAAAATGATTTTGAATTATATACATTTTTTTAATAACTATTTATCGTGAATCATAAATGTCGGGGTTTATGTTGATGCTTGTTTTCTGTGTGATTTTGGGGTTGCTGGGGTTGTTTTTTTTTTTTTTTAATTTTTTTACCTGAATTGAGCAGGAACAGTTATATTGCAGACTTGTGTGGCGCTAATGAGCTATTAATCATTAAACACACATTTTACCATCACCCGGGTGTTTCCCTGATTAAAATGCTACATTATATTACATATAAAAACTTGTGAAACCAAAAAATTCCTGTTTTATGGAAAATATTCCCTTAGATGCATTAACCTATATACACATTAAATTCCCCTTGCCATTTTTGTTTTATAGTTTTTCACACGGCCTTACAATTGTCACTCTTAGTAATTTGATTGTATGCAAAATAAGAGTTCAATGTCATTGATGCACGATTGGTTTTAGCCATGTTTGTTGGTTTGTTTACACTTTATAAGTTCAATAAAGGTTAAAAAGAAGGAGGTGGGGTGACGTCACAGGTTGAAAGGGGGAGGCGACCAGTTTCCATCTCAAGAGATGATATAACATTTGGTTTTTTTTAAGCAACAAAAGAGAGGAAACTCTGTGTCAATGTTATTTTAGGACTGGCCAAGTCTGGCTGATGCAAAAGTGTTTTACGTTCTGTATCAAGACCTTAAAACACTTGATAGCCTTAACTTTGACACTTTATATTTTATTGTATTTCTTATTCTCCCTCCTTCCAACTATTATCTATTATTGTTATGTTTTGCTCGAAACTCTGGCACAACAATTTCCTTCGGGATAAATAGAGTTGGTCTTATTTTATCTTATAAACTATTTTGAATTATTAAAAAAAAAAAAAATCCTTATGGAAAAAATCCAAAAAATATACACTTTGATGTCTGAGATTCCTTGTGAACCACCAAGTTAAATACATATTATATTCCTCCTGCAATTTATTTATGTTTTTTTTTTTTATCTATTTATGTTTTATTTGTTTGAAATTTATTTTCAAACAAAAATTTTTTTTGGAATTTTATTCACCTATTTATTTTTTTATGTTTTTCTTTTTCCTCGAGCATTAAACAGTTCTCACAAAATTTACCAATAAAAAAAAAAAAAAAAAAATAAATAAATAAAAAAGGGGGAGGGCGAATGGAGGGCGGGGTGACTTTCTCCTCCCTTCTTCCTCCTCCCCCTCCTCCTCCCTCCTTCCTCCCGCTGCAGCCGCAGACCGATGAGTCGGTACCTGCGGACGGAGCGTCACCTGTGGAGCCGCCATGGGGGTGTCCGCGTCCAGCCTGCTGGACGAGACCAAGTCCGGGTACATCCGAGGTAAGACACCGGGGAGCGACGGACGCGCTTGGGGTTCTCCTCCGAACTTGTTGCCATGGAGCCTCACGGTTGACCTAATCGATAATCGAAGGGGAGGGGGGGGGGTGATCGAAGGGAGTGATCGCCCCCCCCTCCCCCCGCCGCGGTTGGATTCACCCACCCGCAAGGGTTTGACGGGGATTCCCGCCTTCGGATTAACTTGTACCGGAAGTCCATCAGACAGGTTTGGACTCTTTTTCTTACTCTTTTTTTTTTTTTATTATTTTACGCGAATAACGGAAAGTTGCGCCTGATCGATCCGGATCGATAACCAGCTGAGAACTGGAGTAACCAAGAGTTAGTCAAAACTCATAGAGAGATGTGAGGTAAAGAAAAAAAGGGGGGAATTTGGTTTTAGATATGAAAAAAAAAAAAAAAAAAAAAAGGTTGAGCTGGAATTGAAAGAGCGATCGGGGCCAAGTATTGGCCAACGATCAATGGATGAAGAATTCCAATGGAAAGTCGGCACTAGCGTTGGAATAATGGGGACGAATTGGAAAGGAAGGTGCTTTTTCAAAATAAACGCTTCAGAGGGGCGGATTTAGTGTTTCCACAAACAAGTGTGCAGGGTGACCTCGGCTCGGGGCGCCGGGTCACCATGACGACCAGGGGGTTGCAGAAGCAGGGAGTCAATCAGTGGCCTTCTGGAGATCACTGCCTCCCATTTCAGGTCACGCCGGCATTTCCAGTCTGGCAGGAGGAAGGGGAGGAGGAGGGAAGGGGAGGTGATCCTACCTGTTTCCTCTTCTGGGTGTGTTCTTCTGGACGTTCCTCCAGCCCTCCTCCCGCTCTTCTTCCTCCTCATGTTCTCCTCACGTTCTTCTCATGTTCTCCGTCCGGATGATTGACAGCTGGCCCGTCCGAGTTAAGCCCCGCCTCTCGGTCACGATTGGCTCCAGCCCGTGAGCGTGCTAAGAAGATCAGCTCCTGAATGGATGAATGAATGAATGAATGATGGAAGGCGGTGAACCTGCAGAGCAGACGTTCTCCAGACGTTCCCCAGAGATTTTTCTACAGGAACGTCTGGCGGCGGTTCCTGCAGAACATGGCGGAAAACCCTGCAAGGAGACGGGGAAAAAAAACAGGAGCAAAGAGACGGGAGGAGGAGGAGGGATGAAGAAGTGGGGCGAGCGGAGGAGGAGGAGAAGGAGGAGGAGGAGGATGAAGATGAGGGGGAAAGGGAGGAGGAGGATGAAGATGATGGCAGAGCAGAAGAATGCCTGCGAGAGCTGCATGTCTGGAGAATGCTGTCACGCCGTGGACCAGAAGCTTCTGGAAACAACGGCCTCCATCTTCCAGAGGAACTCCTCATCCTCCTCCTCTTCCTTCTCATCTCCCTCTCCGTCCGTCCTTTTCTTCTCGTTCTTCTTCATCCTTCTCTCTCCTCTTCTTCCTCATCTTCCTCCTCTTTATTCACCTTCTTCATCCTCCTTCCTCTTTCTACAATCGTCCTGGTTCCTCCTCTTCCCGCTGATGTTTTCCAGCTGTGTCCTCCAGGGGAGCCTGGCTGACGTTCCTCCACGTTTCTGTAGTTTTTCCTTGTAGTTTCCAGACTCTTCCAGCCCGAACCCGAAGTCCAGAGGGCTTGTTTTTTTCCCTCCCCCCCATTTTCGCTGCTCATGTTGTGTCACCCAGCTGCTATGACATCACCGCTTGGATATTCACACACACACACACACACAAAGAGAGGAAGCCGACTCTCGGGGTCTCGGCTGGAAACCCACCTGTTGTTCGTCCGGTGGAAAACAGTCGGGTAAACAGAACCAGAGGAACCGGGCCGGGAGGAAACAAACAGACAGACGACGTTTTGTAGAAAAAGCAGCTGGAAATTTTAAAACTGCGATCACGGATTTTCCCCTCAAGTGATGGGAAAAAAAAACCCAGTGGAAAATAGTTTCATAAAAACGTGTTTTGTGAAATCAATTTCTTGATTTGTTTGTTTTCTGCTAATTTTTTCACAAATTCCTTGATTTTTTTTTTTTTTTTAATTTAATCAGTTATTTTTGCCCTTATTTTCCAATTTGCTGATTGATTTAATCAAAAAAAAATAAAATAAATAATAATCAGGAAATTCGGGAGGGTTCTGCGGCCAGTGAAAGAATAAAACCTTATCTGGAAAAGAATCGGGGGGAATTTGACGTCGTGGCTCCGAGACGAGGTCGCGGCTCCATGTTTGTAGTCCAAACACGGCTTTTCCAGCCGGGCGTGGGCTGAACGTGGAACCGGTCCTGCGGCTGACGTGGAAACCTTCCAGAATCCAGGCCTGGTCATTTGTCTTCGTCATCTCCTCCCTGGCGCCGAATGTGTTCACTTTTAGGGAGTTCCCTGAAGAGGAAGAAGAAGATTCAATGTTGAAAACATTCTGGGCTGGTTTTAAGCTTTGAAAGTCATTTCTTTTTTTAACAAAATCATTTTAAATGGGGGACTTCTGATGAAAACTGATTCAACTGTTTGTGTGTGTGTGTTTGTGTGTGTGTGTGTGTTCAACATTCCTGCAATGACTCACTGTATTTCCTGTCTGACAGCATGACCCCCCTTCACCCTCCCACCCACTGAAACATTCATTCATTCATCCCTTCATTATTCACACTTATCCTGTGCCGATACCAGCTGCGATTGGCTGAGACAAAAAAAAAACAAAACGTTTGTTCTTTGGTTTGACCTCTGACCCTTGACCCTCAGCGTTAAGAGAGAGAAAGTCCGGTTCCTCCCTGCGGACAAGCCGGAGGAGGACAATCTTCCTCCTATGCAAACCTGTTTACCCTCCTCTTCACCGCGGACAAAGCCCCGGGGCGGTTTTTGTTTCCACGGCAACAAGCCCCCACCCCGTGCTGTCGCTAACGCGTCAGGCGTGGAGGGATTGTTCTCCGTCTCTCCCGGAGGTCGGCGCTTGAAACGGAGTCCGGTGTCAGGAATCAGGTCGGCGTGTGAAATATGAGACCCCCCCTCTCCCTCCTCGTGCTGGCCAATCACAGACGGCGTTTAGACCCAGGCGTCACGTGACCCGTGACATCACGGGTAGGCTCAGGTGGCACCTGCCAGAGGCCCCGCCCCCTTCCGATTGACAGTCCAGCCGTTTCTGGTCTCTCCTCCCTGAGTTTTTTTGGCGTCGGATGTTCGTGGCCGGTGAAAGGTGGGCGTTTGAGTGCTCTGCGATCCCTTTACAGGCGAAGCCGAGGCGGAGCTGAAGGCCTTCGAGCCGTACTACAGGAAGCAGTTCTTCGCCGCCCGTTTCTGCGAGGTGGAAGAAGAGCTGCAGCAGAACCGGGAGAGCATCGCCCGGCTCCTGCAGCAGAAGGTCTGCGGAGCGTCCTCGCCCGATCGGCTCGGGTCTCATCGCTCCGATCTGACCGCCGCTGTTTGCTCACCAGGAGGCGCCGGAGGAGGCCGAGGTCCTCTACGAGGACGCCGTGCTTTATTTTGACGACAGCAGGAAGTGGCGGGAGCGCTACGTGGTGGTGAGGGCCAACTACTGCTTGGAGTGTCACGATGGTCTGGAGGTGAGCGCCGGCGGACGCCATAGACAACGGTGGCGGCGGCCATTTTTGAACTCCATCTCTTTATCTGTGCTTCTTATCAGAGCTTCATCAAAGGTGTCCCTCCCATCCAAAAGCTGCTTCCTACAGGGGGCGCCGCCGTGACCAGCGAGGACGCCTACATGGCCTTGGTGGACAAGTGTTTCCCCGATGAAACCGGTGAGTTACAAGACCAAGACCGTCCGCTGGGATGCGTTCAGGTGCCGTTCTGATGCGTGTTGGTTCTGTCAGGTTGCGTTCAGGTTCAGTTATTATGAATTTGAGTTGTGCTGGACGCGATCAGGTGCCGTTGCCTTGGTTTTTGGCTCCGTCGGGATGCGTTCAGGATCTATTGCTATGAATTTGGGTTCAGTCAGGATGCATTCAAGTTCTGTTGCTATGCATTTGGGTTTTGTAGGGATGTGTTCAGGCTCTGTTGCTACACACGTGGGTTTATGTTGAGATGTGTTCAGGATACGTTGCTATGCATTCAGGTTTTTTCGGGATGCGTTCAGGTTACGTTGCTATGCATTTGGGTTTATGTTAAGATGCCTTCAGGATCTGTTGCTATGCATTTGGGTTTTGTCAGGATGCATTTAGGATCCATTGCTATGTATTTGGGTTTATGTTGAGATGCGTTCAGGATCTGTCGCTATGCATTTGGGTTTTGTCGGGATGCATTTAGGATCTGTTGCTATACATTTGGGTTTATGTTGAGATGCGCACAGGATCTGATGCTATGCATTTGGGTTTTGTTGGGATGCGTTCAGGATCTGTTGCTATGCATTTGGGTCGTCAGGATGGGTTGCGATGCTTGCGATGTGCTCAGACTGTGTTGTGACCCTTCAGGTTCCATTGTGATGAGTTCAAGTGCCGTTGTGATGTGTGTGTGTGTGTGTGTGTGTGGTCCGTTGTGCGTTGCAGGTGTGAAGGAGGACCTGGCCCCGCCCCTGTCGGCGATGCCCGGTCCCTTCCCGGTTTATCTCCGTCTTCTGTACCGGAGGGACTCCTACTTTTGCTTTCGGCTGCAGGAGAAGCAGGAGGCCTTCATCTCCATCCTGTCAGACTGCATACGCCACCAGAACCAAGGTAGAACCACACACACACACACACACACGCACACACACACATCACTGGTGATGGGCTGTGGGTTACAGGAAGGCATGTGATTGGCTGTGGGCTCAGGTGGGGGCAGATGATTGGCTTAGGTCTAGATGGAGTCAGGTGATTATCCATGGGTTGGATGGAGGCAGCTGATTGGCTGTGGCGACCCCTGAAAGGAGGAATAGATCGGGGTCATTTTTGTAGTTTTCGGATCAAGGTCAGTGTCTTTTCCTCAGAGAAGCTTCACTCCAGGGAATTATCTCAAGCTTACTTTTGATCCCATCACCTTGCACCGCTGCCTCTGACAGTTGCCATGGCAACAGGCGGCTGCGAGCGGTATTTCGGGTGAGCCGATCCATTTGTGTGTGTGTGTGTGTCCTCAGACTTCCTGAAGAAGAGTAGCAGTGAGGTGAAGGCCTTCCTGCGGGCGGTGCAGCTCTACCGGCAGGATGGTGGGCGGAGCCAAGCCTGGGACATGATGATTGGCAGCGACGTCAGGGTGGGTTTGCTTGAAGCCCCGCCCACTTCATTCTCCTGTCATTTCAAAACATTTCTGCACATTTTCATGTGAAATTTTAACTTGGTTTTGGGGGAAACGCCCTATGAATCTGGTCATGATCTGTCAGATTCATAAGAATCTCTCACTCTCTCTCGCACACACACACACACACACACACACACACACACACACACACACACACACACACACACACACACACACACCACTCAAACATGGTCCGAGGGTACAGGAAGTGTGCAGGAAGCATCTTTTGTTTGCAGAGACTTCCTGTTGTTGCAGCGCTTAAATGCATTAATTACACACCTGCAGCAAGAGAGGGTCTCTCTCTCTCTCTCTCTCACCCACACACTCACACACACACACACACACACACACACACACACACACACGGGAAAGAAATGATTGGAATGAACTGAATGTCTGAATCTTGAAACCGCAGATGGAAAACTCATGAATCACAGACAAGGTGACAGAGATGGGGGAATGTGTGTGTGTGTGTGTGTGTGTGTGTGTGTGTGTGTGAGATCAGAAATAATGAGAGATCAGAAAAAATAATAGCGTCTGGTTGGTTTGACCTTCCTGTTCCAATCATGATACCAACTGACAGTTGAGCTCAAATCGTGTGTGTGTGTGTGTGTGTGTGTGTGTGTGTGTGTGTACAGGTGATGGCCAACCTGGTGATGGAGCGGCTTCTGCCCAGTTTGGAGAAGGACCTCCTTCCACGTCTGAAGGCCAAGAAGACGGAGCGGAGGCGGGTCTGGTTGGCGGTGAGCGAAGCCCGATCCCCGGCTCGGCCTCGGTCTCCTCGCACCCGTCGGTAGTTCAGAACTTTAAATCTGATGACCTCGGAGATCCACCTTTGGCTCCGCCCCCTGCAGACGGTGGAGGCCGCCTACATCCTGGTCCAGGAGCAACTCCTGACGTGCCTGGCCGACCTCAAGGACGACTGCAGGGCCGCTCTCCGCCAGCAGGAGGTGCCCCTGCGCTCCGACATGGACCAGATCCTGGAGTCCCGCCGGCGCCTGGAGCGGGAGGTCCGAGGTCAGACACACACACAAACACACATACACACACACACACATCTTCTCCTTGCTGGTGTGGCGCGCATCTGGACCATTTGGAGCGTGCGTTTTCCTCAGGCGGGGTGTCGGCGGCAGCGGAGAAGATCTGCTCCGAGAGCGTCCAGCCCTTCCTGAGCTCCGCCCTGGACCAGATGATGCAGCCGATCAGCTCGGGCTTCCAGGAGGGGCGGCGGCTGAGCGAGAACATGATGCAGCAGGTCTGCCAGGAGGTCCAGCAGGGGGCCACCAACGAGCAGCTGAAGCAGGTGATATAATCTCCTCTGTCCAATCGCCGGCGACGACCAGAATACCCCGAAAAACTGATTTTTCGCCCCCACGCTAGGCGCTGTCACGCATGGCGCGGCCCAACCTGCTGAGCTGCTACCAGAAGATCGCCGCCCTGGAGGAGAAGCTCCGCCCCCTGCAGGAGAGGTTCGGCCCCTGCAGCCTGACGGGGGTGGTTCACGGGGCGCAGATCGACCTGCAGCAGGTAACCGAAGTCCGCGATCGCCGCCGGCCCACGACGACCTTTTGTAATAACAGCCCGCGTTTTTTCCTGTTCTGTGTTCCAGCTCATGGAGAACGCCGCTCACACCTTCCAGCTGTTGTTCTACAAGGCGGTGCAGGACCATCCTGACAACGCTGCCGCCGCCGTCCACAAGGTCACACATAGAGTCCTCAAGGTCAGTCTTTAGAAGTAGTGACGTGAAGAAAAAAAAACAAAAAAACAAACTACAACTCAACCATAAACACAGAAGAAATTCAATCAAAATAAATATGAATTTTATACAGTATATAATAAAAGTTGATGATATGCAAGATAGAAAATAAAACTGAATAAAAAAAATTATGTATTCATGAAAATATACTTAGACAAGTAAATGTAAGAAGCGATGAAGGTTTCCTCCTTAGCCAGTCGACTCGAACGAGGACTGGAAACCATGGTGACCAAGGTCGTGTTTTTGTGTGTTTGTGTGTGTGTGTGTGTGTGTGTGTGGTGAGCAGCAGTTTGATTATGACAGCAGCTCAGTGAGGAAGAAGACAATCCAGGAGGCTCTGGTGGCCACGACCCTGCCCTTTATCAAGAGGAGTCTGCAAGACACGTGCACACTTGTGAGACTGAACACACACACACACACACACACACACACACACACACACACACAGTCCCAGCTCTGTGTTGCATTGTGCATTGTGTGTGTGTGTGCGTGTGTGCAGGATCTAAAGGGTCTGGAGCAGACTGTTGACAGTGACCACCTGGCCTTCATCCCTGTGGAGAACATCTACGAGCGTGTGCTGCTGCAGACGCTGGACGACAAGGTCACCAAAGGTACGTTTCCGACGGCGCGTCGGCCTCGGACGCGTTGCCGCTCGCTAACGCCTCGCTCCTCATCTCCAGTGGTCAAGGAGGCGGCCAATCTGAAGAAATACGACCTGATGACTGACAGCAGGGACCCTCTGAACCCGTCCAGCCGCTCCAGCCTGTCCGGCTCCACGCCGGGAAGCCCCGCCATGGCGCCGGCCAACACCGCCTCCACACAAGGAAGCCCCGCCTCCGCACCAGGGAGCCCCGCCTCCATGCCGGGGAGCCCCGCCATGCCGCCGGCCAACACCGCCTCAGCACCCGGCAGCCCCGCCTCCACACCAGGGAGCCCCACCATGGCGCCGGCCAGCACTGCTGCGGTTACGGGAACCCCCTCTGCGGCACCTGTGGCGCCGGGGAGTCCGGCTATCTCAGGCGGTTCGGAGAACTCCGACAGCCCCGCGGCCGCCATGGTGGCGACCAGCCCCAACCTGACGGCTCCTGGAAGCCCCGTTGAGTCGCCGCCCTCTCCGCTACGGGTCGCAAATGGTTTGTCTTCCAGCCCCGGTGAGGGCGGGGGTCACACCGAGCCCCTCGCCAACCTCGCCGTCTGCACAGCTGAAAGTCCGGAGACAGAAACCCAAGAAGAAGCAGGATGTCTCCTCAGACAGGAAGTGGCGTCTGATGTGAAAGCGGAAGAACAGCAGGAGGATGATGCGAGGAGGCGGAGCCAAGAGGTCTCGGAAGGAGAGACAAGGAAGGAAGACCAAGATGGCCGCCCCGGTGAGGACATGCATCCGGAACCCGCTGGAGCAGAATGTTCCGGATCCCAACCGGACACCTCCCCCGAGGTTGAGTCGGCGGCTCCCCCCGGTGGCGAAACGTCGGCCGACCAGCAGTCGGGGGACTGTGTCTCAGCGCCCAATTCTCTCGCCGTGTCGGTGGGGAGCGAGTCGCCGCCGTCGAACCCGGATACTGATGAAGACGGGTCAACGGCGGCGGAGCCTCTAGAACAGGAAGTGACGTGTGAGTCGCGGGTGAGCGGCGAGGAAAAGGAAGAAGCGGCGGGCGTCCAGGTGGTTGGTGTTGAGGAAAAGGCCGACGGCGGCGACGGAGAAGCTCCACCTCTCGACAGCGTGCAGGGGATCCGTGACCTGGTGACGGAGGTGTTCGAGGTGGAAGAGCTGGTGCCGCTCATCCCCAGCCAGGAGTGAAAGATGGCGTCCGCTCGTGGCAGGAAGTGACTGGCCATCGGGCGCCAGAACGGAATACTATTTATAGCAACGCTGTGAGCGCCGTCCAGGAACGCCGTGGCGCCACCTGCTGGTCGCGGGGCGAATTCTCCTTTTTTTAACAGCTTGCCTTTCAAAGTTGATCCTCCGGCCTTCTCACCTACATTTAAAAACAGAGCTTTTGTTGTACATTAAAAATATTATCAAAGTATTCCGGTTGATTTGGGTGACTTTGTCAAAAAATAAGAGGGGATGGGTTGGTTGCCACGGAGAGGACGGCCTTCGGTGTTTGCGCTGCGAAGGGTTTTCTGGGGAATGAAAAGGCGGTGAAACAAACTGGGGATTCAAGAAAACATTTTCTTGTTTGTAAATATATATACATATATATCTAAAGATTGTTTTTTCTTTTTGATGTTTATATATGTGTACGTATAGAAATAGCGTTTATATGTTTATATATGTGTACATATATGAATATCAAAATGAAATCAATGACTGCTTACATGTGACTTTTAAACATTTGAACCAAAATATATATTTAGTTTATAAATAAATAAATTTTCTGCAGCTGGAAAGTAAATAAATTAAAACATTTATCATTAAGTACTAAGAGTTGAAATCTGGAGCTTCCATTGGGGGCGGGGCTTAGCCTGGACAGGTCAGCTGTCAATCACAGACATCCAAACATTCACCCTTTCATCCACAATTTAGATTCTTCAGTGAATCTGCAGGCTGTTTTTGGACTTTTGGAGGAAGACGGCGAGTCAGGATCAGGAACCTCCTTGCTGCGAGGATACTGGCCTGCAGTGCCGCGCTTCCTGACCAATGACGGGGCTGCAAACGGCGGCGGAGCCAGAGGGTGCCCGGATTCTGTCCAATCACAGAGAGGAATTAAAGCCAGGTACAAGGAGCAGTTTGGAGAGAAGAACTCCTCAGTGTTTATTTTATAGACTTGGTTCCATGTTGGCGGCCGAAGGAATCAAACGACAGCGGGCTGCACTTTGGACGGACGGCACCAGGGAGTTCATGAGGTCACATGACGATGGCAGAGCTTTACGGCGGACACATAACACGATTAGCCTTTTTCTGCTTAAAAAAACAAAACAAAAAAAACAACACACGATGGTCCTGTCTCAAGTCCGGGGAAAAGTACTCGGAAGTATCGTCAAAACAGTTATTAATGAGTGGAAGTAGTTAAACTGTGATATGACAGGTAAAAAAACACATTTAAAAAGTCAAAAAAATATGATAATAAATTAATTGATTGCAAAAGTCACTAGGTTGAATATGTATTTTCAAAAAAAAAAAACAAAAGTTGTCAGAGAAAGTGCAATTTGACAAGAAAAAATCTGTGCAAATCAGAAGTGAGTAGATGAAGTGCTGCAAAGCCGGATCGATGTTCAGACAAAGATGAGGATGAAGATGATGGTGTTTAAAATTCACGACATTCACCAGACACACGACAAAGCGCGTCGAGAGTAAATCCAGACGGAGTAACTACGAGCATTACAGTGAAGTTGCAGCAGTGTGAGCGAACCCGCTCGGGGATCCTGAACCTCCGGACCCGCTCTGCGGTGGCCCGGCCCGGCCATCACTGGCTCGACAGGCCGTACGCCGGCCACTCGTCCAACCGGAAGCCGTAAGAGCTGACGGGTCTCTCGGCCCGACTCAGGTCCGACATACTGCAAGGGGAGGAAGGAGGGGAGGGGGGTTAGTATTGATCTGAACCATCTAATAATGATTATCGGTTCCTTCCTGATGGAGGGAGGAAACCGGGACAGGTCAATTTTTAATCACACTAATTTTACCGGATTATCCACCAAATTTGAGGGCTCGTGCAGCTGCTATCTTCAGGGGTCGCCACAGTGACCACCTGCCTTCATCTAACCCTAAACCAATCACCTGCCTCTATCTAACCTTCAGCCAATCACCTGCCTCCATCTAACCCTCTCTTCTGCATCCTCCACAACAACGAATTTCAAAAACGTCAAAAACGAATTGTCAAAAACGGCACGCAGAGTCCAAACTGATCTGAGGTCTGTACTGGAGAAAAAAAAAAAAAGAAATATATTGACAAAGGTGTGCAAATGAATAACCATAAAAATTAAATGTGAAAATAGAAAAGTTCAAGAATAATTTCTCGCTCGTTCGGGAGGGGTTTCTTGATGTACTAAATAATTCAGAATCAAATATTTTTCCCGTTAGTCTTTTTTGTTGATCATTATTAATGTTTGTTTCTTTCTGGAAACCCCCAAATGCCGCCAATGCTAGGGCCATTCTTCGTTACCATGGCAACACATTTTTAAAAGGCCGGGATGAGACTGATGCGGAATGTTGTCTCTCGGCCTTCAGGCGGGGAGCCGAGACGACCCGAGCGCTCCACCTGCCGACTGGGCGTTGGAGTCCGCCTGTGTTGCCATGACAACGTGGCCAACATGCGCCAAACACCAGGGGGAGCTGCAACACCAGGGAACGACGCTCCCGGGCCCCCCGGCCCTTCTGTCACATGGCTGCGCCGTCCACGTGGGGCCCCCAGGTGTCGCCCGTGGCAAAACTATCCAAGGCCGGCGAACCCGCAGGAGGGATAGGTTGCCGTGGCAACACGGGAGTTGCGCAGGCTCATTTTTTTCCCCACTCAGCAGGGTTCATGGCTTCAATGACAGATGAATTATCACGTGTCACCCCCACCTCCTCTACACCGCTCTTCATCCAGTTTGCTTTGCCCCTCAGAACACCATCACCTCCAGCAATCACCCCCCATGTATGTGCACTTCCTGTCTGTGTTCTGAGCTACGGGACGGGGTGCAGCTCTGGTTTACTGGTATGAAGTATGAGCTCAGCAGTATCATAGTTTGTACTAGCTAACTGGTAGTCAAAAGTAGTTAGTACCACCTCAGGAGTGGTGAGCCGTTCATATCAAGTCAGTGGAGTATCGAGTGGGGGGGGGGTTCGAGGGTCAGTCACACAAAAGGCTCCAGTGTTTAGCCTGGTGTGTGTGTGTTGGGGGGGGATCAGGAACCACCCCGTCCCATGGAGAACATTCCTCCCTTGCTGACAGGAAAAGGACCCCCCCCTTTTGATCTCCTGCCCTTCACATTTCAGCTCCCCCCATCTGAGAACTCTGGGCGTCTCCTCTAATCCCTGATGGGGTTCTGACAGGTTCTCAAAGCCTCATTCATTCTCGGCGCTCGCCGGCGTCCCGGAGGTTCCCCGTCTGGTGAGTGGCGGCTCGCGACCGAGGTTCTGGCAGGACGGAGATTCACCTCCGCACGCGTCACCTGCCCGGCTGCCTCGAAAGCACACTGTTTCTATGGCGACGGTGCGCCCGGCTCCTCTGGAGCCTTCTCGTTGACCTCGCGATTATCTCCTTCACCTCTTGATCTTTAAACGTCTCGGATGGTTGTTTCCTGGCGCTCTCCTTGGAAAGGCCTCCTCTCTGAGCTGTTATCTCGCCCCGCCGCTGTCAGATCAGAACAGACTCGGCGGCGCCCGTTCTCGCATCACATTTGGACGCTTCAGAGCTGAAAGGGGTTTGGCCTCAGCCACCCCCTGGCGAGGAGAATCAACAGAGTAGAATCTGTCCAGACCTGCAGCCACATGGCAGCGGATCAGGCTAATTCCTGAAAGTGACCTCCTCTTGCGGGAATTCCCGCCTCATATTGTAGAAAACTTGAGCTCAAACTGATTATTAGATGAATTTCCCGATAGTTTCTTGGTAGTTAGTTTCTATCCTCCAAGGTAGGTACTTGCTCATTTTCTGGTCATTTTGAAAAGCAAACATCCAAAGTTGTGTGCCGACCTCCGGGTCGTGTCTGTTTTGTTTTCCAGTTATTTCTGGGCGACTTCTCACTAGTTTTTCTGGCGCTTCCCCAGCCGGCCGGCCAACGGCGGCCAAGATAAACTTTCCCGGCGACGCGGGAAAAGAAAAATGAAATCTGTCTTCGCGGGCTTTATCTGCTGAGCGATGATAAACGGGCCTCATCAGTGGCGGTGGACTCCAGCGCCCCCTGGTGGCAAAGGGTGAGAACATGGAACAGCTCCAGGTAAGAGTGTTCACGTTCACACCTTGGGGGCGGGGGAGGTTCACTCACTATTTCTTTGCTAATTTTCACGCCGCTCGTCGGCTCAGGGGGCGTGTTCAGTCGGCGCGGTACCTGTTCAGGAATCCGGTCGGTCCCGTCTCTGCGTCCTGGAAGTCGCTGTAGAAATCGGGGCTGATGGTGCCATCCGCTGACAGGGTCCTATCTGGAGGGAATCAAAAAGGCACCTGTTAAAACGGTTGTTTACACCTTCATCAAGACCATTCATTAATTCCCACCAGGAATCAGCACATTCGGACATCCGATTTCCACGCCCAGATCTGGTTTTTCGCTGAAATGGCAAGTCTGGTTTTAACATGTTCACACCTGTCATTGCTGTGCTCACATCTGGAACAACCACATTCATACATGCGATTGCCACGCTGCGATCTGGTTTTTAACGTGGTCACACCTGTTCTTAATCCGCTGAGATCTGTTTTTCACACATTCACACCCGTCATTACCGTGCTGAGCTCTGGTATAGCCTCGTTCAGACCAAAGATTAACACGCTAAGATCTGGTGTTAACACGTTCATGCCTGTTATCACTACGGGGAGATCTAGTATTGTTACATTCGAACGGAGGATGAACATGCTGAGATCTGGTTTTTGACACCTGATGAAATGCTCGTGGGGCCCCCTGATCTCTACCTTCGCTGTAGAAGAGGGCCGGTCTGTCCAGGAAGTCTCCATCCCCGATGTAGG
Source organism: Fistularia commersonii (assembly GCF_037954325.1). Classification (NCBI taxonomy): domain Eukaryota; kingdom Metazoa; phylum Chordata; class Actinopteri; order Syngnathiformes; family Fistulariidae; genus Fistularia; species Fistularia commersonii. Next base: position 2,507,371 of record NC_141284.1, read on the forward strand.
AGTGGCCGTCTTCCCCGTACAGGAAGGTCTCGCCCGCCTCGTCCGCCTGCCGGTTCTCCACCATCTCAAGCCACTGGCTGTTGTGCCAGCGGAACTTCTCACTCTGGACCTTCTTGGCCCAGTCGTCGTCGTACTCCTGCAAACATCACACAGCTGCTTGTTGGAGGACTCGGCGGGTTCTCTGGTTCTAATTTAACCCAGAGAACACACTGGTTCCCCGTAGAGATGATATGATCCCTGTCCTCTAGAGCTACAGATCTGGTTTAGGTACCTCTTACAATGTGTGTGTGTGTGTGTGACAGACAAACACAAAGTGTGTGTTCAGCTGCGCTGTGGTGAAAAAGCCCTCCTCACCGCTCATGAGCGGCCTGTTTTCCTTTCTCCACGGGGAAGGGGTGGAGATAAAGGTGGCCTTTGAGACCTGAGAGATCAATCACCGAGTCACGAGGCAGGAGGCGGACAGCGGTCACATCAGGTGGACGGTGTGTGTGTGTGTTCATGACCATTGAATATTCTTACACTGAGATTTGATGTGGTCTTAAATCCCAGGGGGCAAAGAAAGTCACCATATAGAGAAAACAAATCAATTAATACAGTCCTCTGTTTTCCGAAAACACTGGAAGGACATTGGAGGAAATGATCACATGGACTGTCTTGACCCCTAGTGGCCGTCCACGGAACTGCAAGGCGTGGATTGTTATTCAAAGAGTACCAACATGCTTTCTTTGAATAAATGACAGAGGAATCATATTTGTATTTGTTTTTCTGGTCGTACCCCTGCTCTGCCTTCGCGTGCCCCGTCTGTGTGTTCAGGGCGGCCAATCAGCGCCCGGCGTCTGAGCTCCTGACAGGCTGAGCTCATCGCGACGCGTTCCAGGCCGTGAATCGGGCTTCTGTCCGCCGCCGCAGTGCCGACAACCTCAGCCGCAACGCCACGTGTGTGTTTGGACGCGCCGCTGATCAAAGGCCCACATTTCCACAGTCCGGCGTGCACGCATGCGTGCGTGTGTGTGTGTGTGTGCACGCACGTGTGCATGCGCGCCTGCCTTCTCTCTGGACCGCTGACACACTCCAGAACCCTCCGGCCGCCGTTTCATGTGGCCCCGTGGCTTTAATAGGCCTGACTGATAATTTCAATGAAACACTTCCCCTGGCTGTAATCGGGCCGCTAATGACGGTGATCGGGGGGCCTGGCGGCCATCACGCTCTGACGGCCCGCCGACCGCACCTGTCAGTTAACCTGTCAGTCAACCACCGATCCTGCGCTGCCGTCAAGACCCCCAAACTGGAAAACGGGTGGTTTGTGAGTGTTGAGGATTCAAAGGGAGGACTTAAACCAATCTGTTGTCTCTCTGTGATCATCTAATTTATCGGTCATATATCACTATTTTAAAGGCATCATCATGTAGGTACACTAATTCCTGTAAAATTTGCAATTTTATTCTTATTATTTTTTTTAAACAATCAGATTTGAGTCCCTACTGTCTTTTGTTGTACTCAAAGTGTTTTATTAAATAAAAGTCATAAACTAAAAGTGAAAATGAGCAAAGAACAAGTGTAAAAATGAGTGAGGGAGATTAGATTTGTAACATAGGACATTTTGGAGAAACCTTAAGTGTAAAAATATGCAGCTCGTCATTTTACTTCGTCGTGACTCATCTAGGTTGGGTGTGTGTCTGTGTGTGTTTGGTGCTGTTGCTAAGGGACGGTTGCTCACGGCGATGATGTCCAGCGTGTTGTCGCAAACTTTGCGTATCTCAGCGTTGCTGTCGTGCATCAGGTCGATGAGGTAGGCGGGAGCCTCTGTGGCCGTCGTCAAGGGAAACAATTACTTTCTGGCGCCAACGGTTCAGGTCAAACCCCCCCCGAAACTGTCCAAAACTGACAAAAACCCCTGGTTTCCGTTGGGATTTTCAAAGTAAAACATTTTTAAATCAATTTAAAATATTGTTTTTGTGATTTTCAGAAATTTTCAAAAGCAAATCCATATCTTTCAAATTCATCTTTTTCTTTCCAAATTTTTTTTTTTCAATTTTGATTTTTTTTTTTTAACAATTAAAGGATACGGGTGTCCTTGATGATGACGTCCCTGGTGGCCTTGTGGAACACCATCTGGTAGAAGACATAAACGATCTGGCAGACAAACTCGTCGTCCTCCTGTTGGACTGGGGAGGAAAGACGGCGTCAGCCATTGCCGAGCCCCGCCTCCTGACGAGCCCCACCGCACGCCGCTCACCGTTCAGCAGGTCGATGAGGGCCGGGATGATGCCGGACTTGGCCAGCAGGGCGGCGCAGGCGTCGTCCATGGACACCGTGCCGATCAGGATCACCACCTCCAGGACCAGGTCGTCCTCGGCAGAACCTGGAGGAGGAGACGCTTCAGCCCCAGGCTCGCCTGGCACTTTCTCATCTCGTTCGTTCGCGGCGTCTTTGCTCCCCACCTGGTTTCAGCCGGTCCTTCAGGTACGGCACCAGGCGGTATTCCTTCAGAACCAGGGCCCAGTCCAGATCGGGTACCGTCAGGTTGGCCAGCGTTCCCAGACACTCGATGACAAACTCCTCCGACTCGTCCTCGGTGACCTGGGCCGCCAGGTCTCCCACATGGTCCTGGGGCCGGCGATGCGAGGACATGTGACCACCGGGAGCCGGCCAATCAGAAGCCTTCCTTCCTCCTTACGTCCGGCCGGACTTTTATAATTCATTACTTGTTTTGTAATTTCCATTTGTTAATTTCTAGGTGGTTTTGGGGAGACTTAATTATTGCTTACATTGGTTACTCTTCACTTTATTTCAATTGTTCGGTTTTGATGGGAACCTTATTGGAAAGCTCAAACTGACAATCTGACTTGGAGGGTTAATTTAGGACATTTAACAGAGGATGATGAAATTAAATATTGATTTTCATACCAGGAAGAGATCCTTGGTGGGCCCGCTGTGCTGGGAAAGGTTTCTGATCATCTTCATCACCAGGACGTCCTTCAGCTTCACCGTGCGCTTCATCAGCATCCTCAGGCCGTTTCCTGTTCGGAGGGGGAGGCCGGACGAAGAACATCAGTCGTAAAAAACAACACGAAAGGAGAGAATCTGCTGTAAAATCAGAGTAAGGAGTAACACGACGGCACCTTGGCAGAAGAGCTGGGCGTTGCTCCTGTCGGCAGCCAGGTTGATGCAGAGTGAGATGAGCTTCACGTCCAGCGTGTCCTCGCCGCTCTCAAACACCATCTGCATCAGCTGTCAGTCACACGGGTTAGCGAGCTACTTCCTGACTCATTTCCCGCTCATTTACAGGACGAAGCTCAGGACAGAAGCGACTTAGCAGCAACAGTCTGTCATCTAGGGTCTGCAGCCAATCAGAGGTGTCAAGGGGGCTGAGGGGCGGGGCTTAACCAGGAGTGCCAGCTGTCAATCATACAGAGACGTCCAACCATTTACGGTCACAATTTAGAGCCTTTAAGGAACTGATTGACTTTTTGGACTGTGGAGGGAAGACGGAGGACCTGGAGATTCCAGACAGAAAGAACTAACAGGAGAACATGGAGACATTCTGCAGCATTGAGAGGAGCTGCTCATGATGACCATCTGTGCGAAAACATGACGAGATATTTTTGAACAGTTTTGCCAAAAATTCATGAGAAGTTCCACTGGAAAAACAAGTGAACGTCTCCTGTGAAACCACCTGAGAGTGGTAGAAGGCCAAAGCTTCCACAAGAGGAAGTGTGAAGCTCTGAGCACGAAGCGGTTCGCACCTCCAGCTCGGCCTGTCATCCCCTGGAAAAGTGCGCCGATAGAAGGAGGAGGTTCATTCCTGCAGTGACCAAACACTCGTCTGCGCCACACTGATTTAACATTAAACAGGAAGAGCTTTGGCCCTGGAGGCGGGGGGCTTCCCAGAGCGAGGCAGAGGAAGGCTGGGCGGGTCCTGGGTCAGGTATCACATACCAGGGGCCCCAGACCCCCAAATCAGCCCCGTCTAGACTCTCTGGCACCTGCCTGGAAACCACAGACAGGCAGCGGCGGCAGGAGCACCTCCACCTCCTCCTCCAGCCCCCCTTCACCTCCATCTTCACCTGAACATCCTCCACATCCACCGCTAGCACCGCTAACCTTCACATCATCTCAGAGAGCATCAACGCTTCAACCTTCATTTGACAAAACGATCCAGGTGTGAGGAACACTGGTGTCCAGCTTGAAATGTAGAGAGAACCTTACTGGTTCTCCCACCTGTCCATTATTGACCTGTGCTCTGTTCATGTCTGATCATTTACAGAAACTGATCAATAACCGCGATGTTGGTTGTTGAAAAGAAGTTTGCAGTCACCCCTCCGGGCAAGACAAAGATGGCCGACATCAAAATGAAGAAGTGGGTGGGGGTGGGGTCAGAGGTCACATCCTGGTCACCTTGACAACCCTCAGAACAAACAGTCCCATCTGGAGGGCATTAACACCCAGAGTCAACAGGCCAACATCACGCAGCCGTCGGCCAATAGACAGCGAGCACAGGCCGGTCTGACTGGGGTCGCAGCAATCAGAAGAGGGACAGGAGTCCACCGGTAATTAAATTTTTATTTCCCCAATGTTTACTGGCAATTCGTGACCTTTGCGTAAAACTTGGAAAAAAAAAGAAACATTGCAAAATATTTCATGAGGTGCCAGAAAAAGAGTAGCCATGAAAAATAATCTAAAAATGACCATCAAATAAGGAAAATTAATATAAAATCAGCCAGAAATGAGAAAATGAAAATTAGAACCGATTTCCATTAAATTCAATTCCCCGCTAGCGTGTGAGCCGAGCATCTCTATGTCTATATCCCCCCCAACACCAAAATTTCATCTGTGTGTTTATTTTCTGCTTCCCAGCAATTGCACCAGTGTGTGTGTGTGTGTGTGTGTGTGTGTGTGTGTGTGTGTGTGTGTGTGTGTGTGTGTATCCGGTCAGTCGTACCTGTGGTATGCAGCACGTGTCGGCGAACATGGACTTGAAGCTGTCGTCCATGCTGATGTGGTACAGGACGCACAGGCTGAGCTGCCTCTGGGCCTCGTCAGCTGCAACACAAACAAAAAAACACACACATACACACAGGGCTGAGTGTGTGAACGGGCGCCCTCCACCCGCCGCTGTTTTGACACGCAGCCGCGGGCTGCAGCCCGGATCGGCTGCACTTTGTCAACTCGCCTGCCCGGAGAGAAACAACAATACAGGGGGAGGAGGAGGATGGAGCTGCTCCAGGACTCCAGGCTTCCAGGCGTGGAGAACCATGGAAAACACACAGGACAGAGGAATGTGTGTGTGTGTGTGTGTGTGTGCTCCTGTCCCCGTCCTCCAGGGGGCGCTGCTGTCCCACATAAACGCTCACACCGCTAAGCAAGGCCACCTTCTTCAATCTTCACACGATGTCTCTGAGATGATTATTTCCAGTCACTCCTCTTCCAATTCATTCTGATCACTCATCAATAATTTCTTCCTTGATTTCCTTCTCTTTAGTGATTTTTAGCTGTTTTCTACTAATCTCGATCCATTCCTGTTTCGTATCAAATAACTGTCCACCGAGGAGATTTTGGGCTGCTAAGGAGAAAACCCCTGGCAGATTTTTCAATGCCGGTCTGGATGGTTATTGAAAGATAGCCGCCCGATAATGACGGGGTGAGTGCGCGTGAGGGCCTAAAAGGTGATTACATAATCAAACGGGTGTGGAAACAGCAGGTCAGTGGAGTATCCGCCGGATATCCTGATGGGACGGATCTGTTCCAGCAGCAGATGAAGACAAAACGGGCCAAGTGTTAGGCCGTCACTTCGCCCGGGACATTTATGAGTTTGACCTCTGACCCCGGCTAGGGGGATGGAGGGGGAAAGTAGCGGAGATTGACCCGGAGGGACGTTTCATTAGACGACGTGTCTCTACCCGACCAGAACCAGCGACAGACCTCCTGTCAGGGACCGGTGCTCCAGTTCAAACTGGTCCCAGTCGTGTCGGGTCACCGGGACAGGGATTGGAACCAGATGTGTGTGTGCGTGTGTGTGTGTGTGTGTGTGTGTGTGTGTGTGCGCGTGTGTGTGTGTGTGTTGGTTGGTTGGGGGGTGCAGACAGACGCTGCTTTTAATTGGCCGAACAGGAGGAAGCATCGATTTTACTGCCTTTAATAAGTTGAAGCTTCAGTGTCAAAGCTGCAGCTGCTGCTCATTAGTGACACACACACACAGATGGGAAATTATGTTTCAAATTTCAATTCTTTGAATTCTGCAAAAATTTCACCAAAACAATTGAATATTTACAATTTGGAGATTTTGAGGAACCTTGTAGCCAATTCGATGAAAATAAAATAATTTTGTGTTTTCTTGGTATTTATGTAATTTCCAGGCAGGTGTGTGTTCATGGTTGGGCGTGTTTATGTGTGTGTTCAGCATTGGGTAATTTTCTGAGGGGCCCATGACGCGACCTGTTGACAATTAAAAGGAATTCTGATTTCTGTGCGAGTCATTCCTCACAGATTTTTCTTTTCAGGCATGAATTTCACTGCTGCTAATAAGCTAAGAATGCAAAGAGCCCACACCTGTAGTCCATTAGTGGACACACACACACACACACACACACACACACACACACACACACACACACACACACACACACACACACACACACACACACACACACACACACACACGGAGCACCTTTATGGGTTAACAGAGGAGGCCAATTAAATGTTCAAAACACTAGCAGCGGTGGTAGTGTTGCTGTTGTGTGCGAGTGTGTCTGTTGGGATTATTAATTCCTGTAACTCTTTTTAATTGATAATTTTTGGTGCATTTATATTCATATTTTAGATGGGGATTTTTTTTCACATCGCAATTAGTGAAGTTAAAAATAATAATCAAAATTTAAAAAACCTAATGGCTATTTATTCAAATCAATCCCCATAATAATTAATCAGTGAAATATTGAACACTAATTGATTTTTCTTTTAAAATAAAGACTTGTCTCGGCCCTGGCGACAATGAAGATGGATGACTAAATAGCACATGAGGTTTGCTGTGAAACAACCGTGTGTGTGTGTGTGTGTGTGTGTGTGTGTGTGTGTGTGTGTGGACATGGCTTCAACGAATCAACCGATCCATCAGTAGTGATGCAGAGGAGCCGAAGAGTAGAGGAAGGTGTCGGTGACACGAGCTGGCAGGATCTCTGAAGATAAGACCATGCGTCGGCCGCGGTGAGTTTAGGTGTCCAGCGACGCTTCTGTTTCCCGTCAATATCGGGCGCCTCTCGCCTGGTTCCCCCCCCCTCAGCGGGTGAGGAGGCACCAGGCAGGAAAGGTTCTCCGTCCACTTTCATCTGATGATGAAGGGCCGTGACCCCCCCCCCCCCGCCTCAGCGATAAGACCGAGGGGTGATTAATGAGGCCTCGAACTTCACATCCGAGTGCAAACAGCGCGACCCAGGTGGAGTCGGGGACGTCAGGACTGTGAACAGGCCACATATTTCACCTCCTACTTACATTATATATGTACCCCCCCGCCCCCGCTCGCCGCCCGGCCGAATCTCTGAAGACCCCTCACCTCTCTGCCTGGCTGCTGCTAAAACAACATTTATGCAGCGGCTCTGGCATGTTGTTCTAACAAATATATTACATTAATTATGCGCGGCTACCCGAGACGCCCCCAGAGACCCCCACCCCACCCCCACCCCGCCCGCCGCTCCCCCGTTCCTTGACGACACGCACCGCCACGGACGCCGCGAGGAAGTCACCTGACGGCTCCGGGGTTCTGCCCCCGAGAGTCGGACCGCGTGACGGGTCTTCGGAGAAGAATCACCTGTTTGAGTTTTCCCTGATTTTTTTTTTTTTCTCCCCCCGGCTGATTTTGGGGGGAGAAATCTCTTCCTCGTGTTTAAATTACTCACGGCGGATTTTTTTTCTTACTGGGTTTCAGGTCATTTGTCACATTTTAGACCCATTTCTTTGACTTTTTGTTGTCTAATTTTGGTGACACTTCCTATGGATTCTTGAGTGGTATTTTTACACATGTTACAGCCATTTACAGCAGGATTTGGGTGATTTATTGCACGAATTAAGGTCGAAATAAGGTCATTTACAGCAGAGTTGGGGGGAGTTCATTACATGTATTAAGGTGATTTAAAACAGGGTTTTGGGGATTATAATAGATATTAAGATATTATATAGACTGGTAATTTACAGCAGGGTTTTGGGGGAAGGGGTAATAATATATGTAAATATTTGTCGAAATGACAATACGATTTGGACAAGAATTCACCATGACCTGGTGATTGAGAACCTCCACAGAACATTTGTAAAGGTAATTTACATTGTGGTTAGAGATTCATTACATTTACAGTATCACTGTGATTTGCAGCAGGGTTTTAGAAGATTTATAACATTGTTTTAAGGTCATTTACATTATGATTTGGGGGGGATTTAATACATATATTATGGTAATTAACATTACAGTTTGGGGGGGATTTAATATGTTTATTATAGTAATTTATATTATGGTTTGAGGGGATTTATAACATATATCAAGGTAATTTACAGCTGGGTGTGTCAAATTTATAACATATATTAACTTAAGTGACAGCAGGGTTTGAGGGATTTATAACATATATTGATGTCATTTTTGTTATGTTTGAGGATTTATAGCTAATTTGCAGCAGAGTTTAGGATGATTTCTTAGTGAATTCAATCATCTTTCAGGACATTTCTGGCTCATTCTCAGTCAATGCATTCCCCACGTTTGTCGAATCTCGTCTCGGCAAACTTACCGAGCAGCGAGGACAGCTTGGCGACGAGTCCGGCTCGAGCCATGTGACCCCGCAGCGTGGTGTCGAAGGAAAGGTTGAGGAGGAGGCGAAGGACGGTGCTCAGGAGGTCCGGGTTCTCACAGGGAACGAGCTGAGCCAGTTTGTCCACCGCACCGCTTTCGGCCTGCGGAGACACACGCACACATATTTATGGCATATTTTTCGTTGTTCCTTCTATATTTTACGGTGTTAAAACGCAGGTTTTTAAAAGCGGCCTGTTAATTCCCCCCTCCCCGTGTTCGGGCCCGATCCGGCCCTCTGCTGTTGGTTAACGGGGCGGCGGCGGCTACTGTGAGTGAAAGCAGAGCGGTTTAATCAGCGGCAGCGCAAATCAATTATGGCCACATTCCCGCTCCATCCGCGGCTCCTATCTGATCCGGAGACGGCGCGATATTCTAATCAATTAAGCAGTGATAAAGTCAAACACCAGGCCCCCGAGGGCCTTTAATCAGGGGAACACCGGAGGGGGAGCGGGGAGATAAAGTCCCGCTCCGAACAGGGTCTGGCTTTGATAAAGCGCCTGCAAATGATCCTGATTGGGACCAGGTGGAGGCAGGATTACAGGAGGGGCCGACACGCCGAGGGCTAGTTTTTTTTTTGTTTTTTTTTTTTAAGTGGAATTCGGTTTCAGCTGGAGGTTTTTTCTTCTCCTCCGGGTGACGTCAGGGGGTTACGGCTGAGAGAGCACGAGACAGGAAGTTCCACCGGGGCCGCTCCGAAGAAATTTGATTTCTTTGCTCAATTTTTCACCACGGATCAAGCGGACTAGCCAAAGAAAACATGACAAATGGGAAAATCCTGATTAAAATTATGAATTAATCATGCCCTAAAGAGGCTCTATCCAAGCCCTTTGAAATTTAATTTGATTTCCGAGGATGAAACGCCACCCTCTGGTCGCTATCTCCGGAGCTCCACCATCGTGGCCATCGTTTCTCAGGGAGGTCGCACCAAACGGAGCAGTATCACGACAACCTTAGGGGGGCAGCGTTGCTCGCGACCCCGGCGTCTCTCACCATGTCGTTCTTGTTCTCCAGGAAGATGGAGAGCTTCTTGAGGAAGGAGGCGACGACTAGCAGCAGCTCCTCGTCCGTCCGCTCCAGCATCTTCACCAGCATGTGGACGATGTTCTTGTTCCTCATCTTCAGCTCGGTGCGAGTGTCCTCGGCCAGGTTCAGCAGCAGACACAGGGACACTGGAGGGTCAAAGGTCGCCGGTGTTTGCGGATGTCAAATAATAATAAATGAAGAATTAAAATTAAAGCTGTTTTTAAGATAGCGCAAGACATCAGTCATAGTAGGATGAAAAGTACATGAGGCGTGAGAATGTTGAACATAAGAGGCGGGGCCTCTGGAGAACTGACCAATCAGAGAGCGGGTAAACCCCCCCACCCAATACCTCGGAGGAGCTGCTCCTGTTTGACCAGCAGGCTCTGGAACTTTCTCAGCGACTTCTCGTGCTCCTTCTTCAGGTTCTGGTTGTCGGAGGACTCCTCGCGTGCGGTCGGTCAAGAAAAAAAATCTTTTGTTTTTCTCCACAAAACACAATTGGGACATAGAGAGACAATCTGAGGAGGAGGAGGATATAAGCCTTCTTCTTCTTCTGCAGCTCCTCCTGCCAGAGGTCGAACCTCTTCAGCTCGTGCTCGATAATGCTCATGCAAAGAGCTCCGACCTTGAAGTGGGTCACCAGGCCGTGGAAGTGGGCGTAGCTGCGGGAGGCAAAGCGGGGGAGATATTTCATCACATATGCTGCAGAGCCTCCTAAGAAAAACCCTACAGAGCAACACGCCTCACACACAAAACTCAGCAGGAGACGATCGGATCACTCAAACAGCGATGACATCATGACCACTGGATCACATGACCCGGCTGTGACCTGCGGAGGGTTGGTCTCACCTGGAGAAGCAGAAGAAAATGTAGATGATAGTGGTCGCCAGGTCAACACTCTGCTTCCAGTCCTCCCGCAGGACTCTGGCCAGAGCTCCCAAGGCCGCCTCTGGACGGACACACACACACAGTCAGGGCAGTCAGAGCTCTTCCTGATGAGACCTGACGTGCTGATGGTTCTGACAGACACAGATGTGTTTGCGGGGTCCAGTTGCCACGGCAAAGAGATACCCCCGGGGCTTGGACCATTTTTTTTGCTGGCCTGCCGTCAGCCGATCAACCCCTCCGCCCTCCTGATGTTTTGATGTTCCCCGTCGCTTCCCATCTAATCATGGTTCTGTTAGGAACAGAAGGAGTGTGAGTGGTTCTGGACCTCGACCCTCCCGGGACCGGACCCCCAGGCGGGCTCTTAAGGTTTCCAACCATCTCCTGTCCACTTCCAGCCGCTAGCACTGCCGCCGTTGATCGGACCTGACTTGTTCAGGAACCTCAATGCGTTTCCTCTTTCACTGATTTCTTGCTACACATTTTCTATTTTCCTCCCCATTTTCCTGAAAACATTCCAGTTATTTCCTGATTTTTCCATGATTTCTAGACTAACTGTAGCTCCTTCGCAGCTGGTGTTTGTATGTCTTTTCTCCCAGCGTGCTGGATGTCTGGCCAGTGTTGCGTTCACTGACCGTTGTGCACGAGCTCCTCCAGGTTGTCAGGGTTGCGGGCCAGCCTGAAGATGAGCGTGGCTCCCCGGATCTTGTCCTGGATGTCCTCGTACAGCAGCTCCACGTACTCGTCGATGCTGTTGATGTTGGCCTCCTCGTCCAGCTGGAGGGGAAAACACACCGCCGTCAGCACCCGCTGCCCCAACACACAACCCGACGCCTGAACCGGCTCACCTCCACTCCCGCATACTGCGTGAAGCCCTGAGGCGGCACCGGTCTCATCTCCTGGTCCTCTGTGAGGAGGAAAGCATCTTTACAGTTTGTAACATCATTGCTGGAAATGGTTTTGAGGCCACTTGTGGCAGGTGGAGATGGGGGTGGAAGTGTCACGGACCGTGAGCTGGTCTGCGTGTCTGGAGGTAGAAGAGCAGCTGCTCCACCTCCCTCAGTTTGGACGGGTGGATGAGCCGACACTCGTCCACCACCTTCTGGGCCAAAGACGATGTGTCTGTGCTGGAGTTCAGGCTCTTCAGACGAATGCTGGGGTGGGGGAGGTGTCAAATTTCTTAATAAAGCAGATTTCTTAAAAAAATATGACAAAAACACTGCTTAAAACAACAACAAACAAACACTGCATAACTATACGAGAGCAAAGTTATGATAATACGCAAAAAAATATTATGGGAAAAAGTTTAAATGTGAGTTGAGAAAAACTGTATAAAAATGTAAAAATAAATAAATAATCAAGTGAGAATATAAGGATAACAAAAATACAAAAAAGAAAAAGCACGAGTAAATTACTGAAGGTAAAGAAAACAGAAAAAAAAAAATCTTCTTTTCCTTCGGGCCGTTCCCTTTAGCCAATCACCTGCCTCTATCGAACCCACAGCCAATCATTTGCCTCTATGTCAGCGTCCTAAATTCTTGTCCCGTCTAACGTCTCTCCCTTTCCACTTCATCCGAGAAAATAAAAATTAAAAGACCTGCAAGAAATAAGGACCAAGGTCAAAATAAAATTTAAATGTTTTATATTTAATTAAAAAAAAATCGCTAACAGTGTGAGTTAAAAAGGAGGATTAATGGAGTCACTTCTTCCAGTCGGACCAAAAACTGGTGAGATGATCTTTTAGAACAGTGGTCCCCGGAAACGGTCCGTGGATCAATTGGTACCGGGTCGCACAAGAAATGATCAATTACTTCCGTTGGATTTAATATCAGAGTCTGAACCATCTGTCTTTTGAAAAATCTTTTATTTTGAAAAATGACCGGATTCTCTTGGTTACATCTCGGTCACTTGAGCTCCAAAAATGTAACCCACAAGCTAGCAAAATGAGTAAAAAACAGACATGAGTAGGAAAGTTTCTTTTCAAAGGGGAAAAGGTCTAGTGAAAAGACAAATTTAGAGCCTACAACTTCCAAGACAAAGAAAGATTTTAACAGACAATACCAGGAGTTCTACTTGAAATGTGTATTTATCATAACAGGTGATTCCTACAGACCAAGCCACGCTGCATAATGTGCACCAATGAAGCGTTCATTATACTCATGTTATGTTGTTGCCGCAATGTTACAAGGAAGCTGCTAATAAAGTTGCAAACGAGTGGATTCACGTTTACTATTATAGTTGCAATATAAACAATCTACCTCCCCTGGTCCGCAGTAAAATTGTCAAGCCTTGATAAAAAGGTTGGGGACCACTGTTTTACAGTAAATACAGGAAGTGAATGAACTCTTACATTTTTTGACATTCCTTGCGTTCGCCCACCATGGCGTCGCCATTCTCCCCCAGGACGGTGGCCTCCACCTCATACTGCACCACCAGGGCCCGCTCTGTGGGGTGGACGTCAAGGGTGCAGCCCTTAACCCTCCTGGTGGACCCAGACAGGAGGAATTTTTACACACAGACAAGTATTTCAAGATATTTAAAATTTTATGCAAGTTCTCATACACACTGACACAGACAGGTAACATTCACATGGAAAGGACACACTGCAACAAAACATTACATTCTCAGGGACACAAAACTATCATGCTGACAAGTCAAGTTCACACAACAGGAAGTAACATGCACATGGAAAGGCAACTTTCACACAGAAATAAACAAAAAACATAAACCATTCACACACAGACAAAATTCACACATTAACAAATACACATAAAATGTATACATACACGACAGTACCACAAACCTCTGAAACTTACACACACCTCATTAATACATCTTCTATTCTAACTTCAATATTTCGGCGTTCTCATATATATTTTCATATTTCACCTCTGACTATCCTCGTTAAGTTGCAGCCTATTTTAAAGAATATCCTTAGCAGAGGATTGGCTTTTTCGCTCCATCCATGACAAACGTTCAAAAGTGACATTTCGATCCGGTTTTCCTTTCTTTACAAATGTCAAGTCTCCGAACATTTCCGTCCCAGGGCGGCGTTTTGGAGCCCAGAACCATTCGTCCAACCGCCTTTCCATCACGGAGGCGCGGCGCGGAGCATCCCGCCGCCTCCCGCGGTAAACAACCGGCTGTCCGGACCGGAGAAGCGCTGACGGCTTCCAACCTTTCCGCCGTTACCTTTTCAGATACCGTGGGTCTCCTGCTGGCGAATCGTCCATTCCGGTGTCGGGAGAAGAACCGGGATGCGACCGTACACCGCCCCCGCCCCGCAGGAGCTCTCGGCTGGTGCTGGGCGGATGCAGACCGGATGTTGTGTATCGTTTCGGGCTGTTGCCCGGGCGGCGACCGTGGGGCTCCGACTTCCGGTGAAAGCCGCCGGGGTGGGGCGCTACCGCCCCCTGCAGGCCTGGAGGTCGAAGCACCGCAAACAAGGAAACCAAGTCGGTGATTTGAAAACGTTTTAAAACAACACATTCATCCACTTTGCTGCGACATGAATGCTTTACTTTAATGAAACTGTTCTTTATCTGATATTTAGAAACAATCTGCGGGCTTGGGTTGCTGCAGACTCATTTTCTGCAGACTTCAGAGAAGTATATCTCTGAATTTCATGCAATTTTTAAAATATAATTTATGGGATTTAATTAAAATAATTTTAAGTTTCCACCAAACAATTTCAAATCTGTACTCTGACATTCTTTATAAATTCTATACTACAACTGAATTATTTAATCTCTGATTTTGACATGACACATTAAATCAAAATGACGACGATGATGACGCAGTCTCAGAAAAACACATAAAATGTAAGTCTTCTCTACTTATAAGGCACTTTCACATCTTATGGTATCGCAGCACTGCACACTAGAGAGCATTCACCCACTCAAACACACACACACTGATAGAAGCAGAGCTATCATGCAAGGTGCTAACCAGGCCATAAGGAGCAACTTGGGATTTGATGTTTTGCCTGAGGTCGGTGATCGCACCGCCAGCCTTCCTATTGGATGGATGCTTCTTTACTGACTGAACCAGAGCCAGCGTCGCTAGAGAATCTCGTCTTATCCATGTTTAGTCCGAATGGTTTTAGAACGGAATGTGGGACCGATGGATGACAAGACAGGTACCGAGGTCACCGGGGTCACCTGGTCACTGGGTGAAGGGGTTTATATAACCATTCGAAACAGGCTGAAGTTATGTAACCCACTGGAGCTGAGGAAGGGCACATTGTATTAACTGGACGGATGTGTTTTCAGTATTTTGTACTGAAGATGATTTGAGACTTTTTTTTTACATTGTTACACACACACACACACGCATGCATGTCAAGATCCTGGCCCGGTTAACTGTCAATCAGAGCATAATTCACATACCCAGCCCCCTGCCCATGTTCCTTTTCACTATCCAATTTAATTCTTCAGTAATCTAATTTTTCCAAGCTCATTTTAAGGTTCCTTTGAGGTTTTTGATGTGTGATTAACACACACTCACACACACACACACACACACACACACACACACACACACACACACACACACACACACACACACACACACACACACACACACACACACACACACACACACACACACACACACACACACACACACACACACTGTATACATCTGTATTTTTTTCAGTGTCATCAATTTGAAGAGTGACTGATTTTCTTTATTTTTCTTTTGGACTGAGGAACCTTAAAATGCCACCCACATATCAATATATGTATAAGTATAGAGAAAAATTATGACAGACTGAGATGGTTGGGTCATGTACAGAGGAGGGATAGTGAATATATTGGTAGACAGATGCTGGAACTGGAGCTGCCAGGCAAGAGGTCTCGAGGAAGACCAAAGAGAAGATTTATGGACGTAGTGAGAGAGGATATGAAGGCAGTTGGTGTGAGAGAGGAGGATCCAGAGAATAGAATTAGATGGAGAAATTTGATACGCTGTGGCGACCCCTGAAGGGAATAGCCGAAAGTAAAAGAGGACAGAGCAAAATTATGGCTGATTGGTTACAGAGCTGGGTGGGTGAAGGAGTGGCCGTGATGGTACAAAGGTGAGGTGAATGCTAACAGGATGAAAATGACCTTGGTGGAGGAGATGGAACCCCGAGGACCGCTTGGTGGTAGAAGTCCTGCCGAAACCCACGTCCTCGTCTTGTACCGCCCCGACCTTGACTCCAACCTTCTACGATTCTCCTCTCATGGTCGTTGCTACGCAGCAAGTTCTTCACCAGAGGCCTGCACCTGCTGGAGAAGAATCCACTTGGGTAGAAACTGCACCCCCCACAGGAGGTCCCCCTTCATACCCCTTGAACACTGAGGAGAAGAAGTGGCAACTTTGTCCCTCTGGTGTCTGAAGAGGTGAAACACGATGAGACTCTGCTAATTTTAGGCTTCACATGATACGGAGCAGAAGGCTGAAGGTTGGATGTATGGACCCTATCGTGTTGCCAGGGGGCGGTCGGGGGTGTCACTCCGTGCCAGATACCCACCCTCCAAGAGCCCCCACCCTGAGCTGATGGACGTGACCTGTCAAGTTGTAGGACTTGAAAAAGATCCTCGCTCCCTCAGAGGCTGACACACTGAGCTGGACAGATATAGCAGCAGCAGCAGCAGCAGCAGCAGGTGGAGGAGTATCGTCCCCGATCGGGACCCTCGGGTGTCTTGAGGAGCCAAGATGGAGGAGTCCCCGGAGGACGGCGACTCGTCGCCCAACTTTGAGTACCGGGGGGCCCACCAGGCGTTCAGGGACCGCTGGAAGAACACTGATGACACTATGTGCCGCCACAGTATGTCCTTCCACCTGCTCCACACCCTGCGCAGCGAGTTCTTCGCCAGCTATCTGTACCTGCTGGAGAAGACGCCGCTCGGTAAGGGCTTGGCACATAAGGCCGTCCGCCTGTCCCTTGATGGAGCAAATTGTTTCTTCTCAGTTCTTGTCTTGCTTACACTTGATAGCCAACGGAACGTGGGCCTGTTCTCCATCTAAAGAACTGTCCATCAATCAGCAGAGGAAGTGGGGGTTAGCGTAGCATAGTAGCAAGGATGATGTTCCATCATCTTGTTTAAACGTCAGTCGATGATTGTGAGAATCTGCAACTGGAATCATCATGTTTCAAACACCTGACCTTAGACCTCCGTTCCCTCAAGTGCATGTTAGCTTGCTCCAAGCTTCCTTGATACTTTTGTTCTCTCGGAGTGCCTCAGCTTGGGCTTCTCTTGCCATCGTGCTCCTCGGTTCTCATGTTCCCTAAGCACCAAGTTACATCACCGCTTCCTCTGTGTTCCCTTTTGGTTTTCGCATCAAATTCAGTTTTGGGAACTTGTTCTTTTCCTGTTCTGTGCCAAAAGATTTTGGACATTTTACATTTAATGACCTCAGCGTCGTAGTGGTTCATGAGGTCAGAGCTGTCAGCTCATGGAGAGATGATTCCGGGGTCTGATCCAGTGGTGGACCGGGTTCTCCTTGTGTGTTATCTCCATGTTCTCCTGCCTGGGTTCTCTCCTTCTTTCTCCCACGGAAGGAAAACAGTAACAAAACAGTCAGTAGGTTCACTATAGACTCTGAATGGTGGTTGGATGTCTCTATATGAAGCGCTGTGATTGACAGGTGACCAGGTGAAGTCCCGCCTCCTGCTTTAGTGTCAGGTGTGATCGGTTCCAGCAAGAAGAGGATTACAGACAGTGAACGGATGACTGAATAATTGCATATAAGCCAGAGATAGGCTGTGTCTGCAGGGGGGCCCCGTCATCCTGCACGCCAGTCCTACACAAATGCGAATCCATTTTTCATGTTTCGAAACAGGTGCTTTGATAATGAAGACGAAGCTGCGAGTCCAATTTAATCCCCTGCATTCTGTCTTTGCTGGAGCTGCAAAACGACCTCCGCCCCCCTCCTCCCCCTGCATCGGCGAGCCTCGTTTCCTCCTTGCCGCTCACTTGATACTGGACCAAAGAATGGCGAGGCACGACGAGCACAAGATCCCTGCCGGTGTCACTCAGAAGCTGCAGCAGATTTACTAGCAGCTGACAGGTTGCTTCTCCTCCACCGTCATGGATGTGACCACCAACCAGTGATTGTAAACTCGTGAAAAAAGATATTAACAGATCCGCCTCAAACATCAACACGACCGTGGTATTGTGTTCTCAGCCCGGAGATGGCCTCACATGGAAGGTCAAAGGACGGCGGCGTCTTTAGGCGGAGACGCAGCGCTGGAGGCGGTGCCAACGCGTTCTTGGCGTAGAACTGTGTCTTCGCACCGGCGTGCTATACTTAACCTCCCCCGGGGCGCTTTGAGGGAGGGTCATGTGACTTGCGACCTCCCGGCCCAGACAAGAACCACCGCATCTGAAGTTGACCATGTGACTCCGCACCTCGTTTCACAGTGTATTTCGGCTGCTGGGGTTTAATCCCCCTTCGTGGCGAGGTGCCGTGGATCCTGCCATCGGAGAACCACCCCCGGAGCCAGGCCCGCGTCCCGGTGTAATGTAGTACACATTAGGCGGGGATTTGTTAGAGCTCAGCTGAACAGAGGCCGACGACATTCCCCTCGGTCGTCATACCGATTAACATCACGGTCTGTCGGCGAGATGGGGTTCTCTGGAGGAGGGGCCCGCATCCCCTCCACAGGACTGGGTGATATATAAATTTTTCATTAATAAATGCTTTCTCACAAGAACTCTAAAGGCTAAAAAATTAATAAAAAAAACAAACAACAGAAACATGAGCATTCTGAATGAATACAAAGAAAAAACTGAATCAAATCTGAAAACCTTCAGATAATAAATGACAGAAGTGGTGTGTGTATGTTACTGGTTGTGTCGGAGTGTATATGTGTGGCTTCCGTCCTCTTTCATACCTGTGTTTTGGGGGTGGGGCCGGTGGAGGGCCAGCGCCCGCCTCCCCAAAATACCACATCCTGGGACCTTCGTCCTCCAGGAATTTGCTAATGAGAACCTGGACGTCCGATGTCATGAAACCGCTGAGGGCAGAGAAACACAAGAGCGTCCTTATTTATAGACGTATGACTGGCCACTCCTTGCAACGACTTTGTGGCCGCTAGCCGTGCGCTGTCGCCGTGAAACGGCCAAAGAACGTCAGGCAGATCCTTTCGGTGAAAGTCAATATCGTAACGTCTGACTTTTAAGCAAAAGAGACCTTCTAAAATCCAAATTGTCAGTGCGTGCGTGACAGTGTGAATGATTGGATAATAGACAGCCTACCGATGCAGGATAAATCCCGCCTCCCAGCCCAGTCCCAAGCTCTGATTGGCTGCTGAAACTGCAGGTGATGAATGTGACCAACTATTCATTTCATTTAGCTAAAAAATTAGCTAATTGGAAAAACATGAAAAAAAAAAATTAAAATGTTGATTTAACATTTCAGACATTGATTTAACAAGGCAGATGATGGAGGGGCGTTAATTTGAGGTCTGCCAGACATTGAATTAAAGTTGGACAGACATTAGCGGGATGTTGATTTCATGTGGGATGGATCTTCATTTAATTCTGATAGACATTGATTCAGACGATATTGATTTCACGTGGACTGACATTAATTCCATGTCTGACAGACATTGATCTGATGTTGGGCAGATGTTGATTAGACGTTGGAAGTACTTTGATATAAGGTTGGATAGACGGAGGGATGTTGATTTAATGTTGGACGGACGATTTAATGTTTGAAACACATTTTAACATTGGACAGATGTTGATTTTACTCTAGACAGACCTTGGAGAGATGTTTAACGTTGGACAGATGTTGATTTAATGTTGGACAGATGTTCATTCAATTCTGACAGTCATTGATCTAATGTTGGACAGATGTTGATTTGACGTTGGACGGACATTGATTTAATGTTAGGTGGACGTTGGAGAGATGTTTATTTCAATTTGATTGGACCCGAATTCAACATTGGACAGATGTTGATTTAACATTGACTTAAATTGAATTAACTTTGGACAGATGTTGGGGAAATATTTATTTAATGTTGGACAGACATTTATTTAACATTGAAGAGACGTTGGAGGGATGCATTACAGATGATTTGATGTTGAAAACACGATTTAATATTCAAGCAATGTTGATTTCATGTTAGAAATACGCTGATTTCACATTGGACACACATTGATTCAATGTGAGGCAGATTTTGATTTTACTGTGAGGCAGACGTTGATTTAATATTTAAGAGACGTTGATTTAACATAAGGCGGACGTTGATTCAACGTTAGGCGGACCCTGATTTAAAGTTGGACTGATGATATCATTTTGGACAGATGTTTTAACATTGGAAAGACGTCATTTAACATAGGACAGACGTCGATTTCATATTTGAGAAATGTTGTTTAAACGTTAGGCAGATGTTGATTCAACGTTAAAACAGATGATGTAACCTTGGAAAGATGTTGATTTAATGTTGGACAGATGTTTTAACATTGGATAAACATTGATTCAATGTCGGATGGTTGAGAATGAAAATTGAAAAATGAAAAAAACAACTAACCTGTAAAATAGTCGCGTGGCCATCAACATCAGGACGTTTACTGGAGGTTGCGTTCCGGTTAGCTCCCAGGTGGGATTCCAGGTGGGAGGAGCTCCGGTCTAAAGTCTGTTGTTACGGGAGGAAAATGTAGTTGTCAAAGGGAACTGACTCTGGTTCCCTCCTGTCGCGTCTGCGTGAAGTCAAACTGTTCCCCGTCACCTGCGAGATCATCAAGGGGGAGAAGCAGTTCTACCACCGAGCCCAGCAGTTCTACGAGGACGTTCCCGCCTCCGAGGAGGGTATGATGGGAGACTTCGTGGAGATCTCCAACGTGGACCTGGAGGGCTCCCGACAGTTTCTCCAGCGGTTTGTGGTGAGTTGAGTGGGAAGTCGTCTCCGCTGTTTCAGAGCTGGATTTCACCTCCTCTTTGGGAATAAATGAGATTCAGAGCGTAAGTCTTAATCGTTGAAAAGGACCAATGAGTCCCACAGGAGCCACTGTGATTGGGAGGGAAACTGAACAGTGATGTCATGTATTGTTGTTCTCCCTGGTGTTTATGGTCAGTGCCAGGGGTTGGCGCGTGGTGTTCAAACACCAACTCTATTAATAACCTGCAAACTCAACATACCAGATACAGTATATTCCTGGCTTGGGCGGGGGTGAAAATAAACCGCCATCATTATTCAGTAACTTAAACCCTCCTTCCTCGGATGAGGACATCCTTGATTTTGAAAGGCAGTGGTTTGATATTTATTCCTGACCCTGAACACCAACCAACTGAAACTGCAGCCGCAGACATGCTTTGGAGAGTGTCCAAAGAGAAAATGAACATTTACTGTAAATTTTGCACGCGAATGACTTAGAAGTGGTCAGGCTGGAATTTAAATGCAAAATTTCACCTGGAGCTTCCCGTGGTCCTCAGGGCCCGGGGAAGGCGGGGACGCACTGCGCCCTTGACTGCGGCTCCGGAATCGGACGCGTGACCAAAGGTGTCCTCCTGCCCGTGTTTGAGAAGATGGAGATGGCGGACATGATGGAGCACTTCCTGCTCCATGCCCACGAGGAGTACCTGGGCGACGACGCCGACCGGATCGAGACGTACTACTGCTACAATCTGCAGGAGCTCATCCCCCCCAAGAACAAGTACGACGTCATCTGGATGCAGTGGGTGGCCTGTAAGTCCGAAAACCAGCGTGCTTTGTCCCCCTCGATTTGTCGATGACATTTTTGAGGGGACGTTTAAATGTTCCTGAAGCGGTTGGCAAAGATGCTAATTTCAGATGATTTCCTGCTTTTTCATTTAAAGATCTCAGATGTTCTCTTGAAATCTCAGAACACAGAGGACACACATAAAGAGCAGAAATGGGCACGTCCTCATTTGAGGACAGCTTAATCATTCAAAGTCGGGTGAGGTTGGTCCAGACAGCGTGTTACCACTGATTTCCAGCGAGCCTCCTCCCTCCCGCACTCAGGTCACCTGACCGACAAGGACTTGATGAACTTCCTGATCCGCTGCAAGAAGAGCCTGCGTCCCAACGGCGTGATCATCATGAAGGACAACATGGCGCGGCAGGGCTGCAAGCTGGACCCCATCGACAGCAGCATCAGCCGCCACCTGGACATCATGAGGAGTATCATCGCCAAGGCGGGGCTGGAGGTGCTGGAGGTGGAGCGACAGGACGGCTTCCCCGATGTCATCATGCCCGTCTGGATGGTCGCCATGAAATGACACGAGGCCTGAGAAATTTCTGTCAGTTTGCCACTGACGGAACATGAACCTTAAAAAAAAAAGCGTTGTGCATATGAGATTTTTTCCTTTTTAAGTCTTTACTAAAATTCACCTTTCAGTTGCTAACTTGCTTTCCGCTTTGTCCAAACAAATTAGCAAGAAATTAACATATTTATCACATTTAGGTAGATTCTTGCTCTGAATCAGCAATCACTTCATGTGAAAGATATTTTGAAATTAACTCAAGAAAATACTTAAATGTCGGTAATTATTCAAAAATATTCAGGAGATACCCTGAAAATGAGCGAGACTCTTCTGGGAAAAGTCTAGTTTGTTTGGACAAAAGTTTGCAGGAGTGAAACAACAAAAACTGTCGGAACAAAAAAAAAAAAGAAAAAAAAAGGAATAGAAGCTTGAGAATGTATTTGAGATCCTCAGGGTTTGAATAAAATGCTTTTCCTGTTAATCGAAAGACAAGAATTTTCCTGAATGTTCATCAGGAAAATCTACTATGCCAACAACATTATGAAACAGCAGGTCACCAGCTGGTCTGACCTCTGAGGAAAAACAGGAGGAAAAACAACCATCACCTAAAACCTGCTAACAGGGCTAAAGGCACCAAGGCTACAAAACATCTGAAACTAGCAAGACGGCCTCAAGAATATATAAAGGAAGCTGGAGCTGCAGTGTGCGTGATTCTAACATGCATGACGCTAACTTGATTTCTCAAAACCATGCATTTAACCTCCGCTGAACTGTAAAAATGTTCTGTGCACCCATGACTGGCGAGACTAAAGATGACATACCAATGACACTAACCTGACAGTAAAAACGTACATTTGACACTAACATGACTGTAAACCAAACTGTATTCAAAACTAACATGACCATACAAAGTGAACAGGACCGTAAAAGTAAATATATTTGGTGCTAGCAAGACAATGAAAGTAAATATACATTCAGTGCTAACAGGGCTGTAAAAGTAAACCTGCATTTAATGCTAGCACGACTGCCTAATGGCGTATGGCGGGTTCAGTCACATGTATTTATCCTCGTTTGCCAACAGAAGTCTGAAGTCTTAATGTTCCAGGCTCCCCGAGTTCTCGAGGTCCTTCCAGAGCAGCTGTAAATATTCATGTCCTCCCCTGTTTTCTACTTTTTATCCGTATTTTTGACCAATAAATTCTTAAATGTGACGTTCTTACCCTGATTTCTGCAACATGTCTGTGTTAGACTGACTGCACGCGGTGTCAACATCTGGGGCTTTCCTCTCAGGTCCACCCCCTACGGAATAGATGTCCAAGGAGGGACGTGGGAGGAAGTGGGCAGAGATTTCTCCAGCATGGGAACCGGATAATGTTTTAATTTTCTCCCTGCACTGCTTCCCCGTGTGAAGAACCCCACTGTTAGCTAACCCTGTGCTTATTTTAGCCAAAATGTTGACGTTCCTCTGCAAGCCCTGGAAACCCCTCTGTAGTATAGCAGGTCGGAAGAGCTTAGAACTCTTCTTCACTCCATTTCTCACTGCTTCTGTCCATTACTGTCACAAGAAAACAGCTGATGTGCGACTACAGCAGTTTTTACAAATGGCGCCCCGCAATCTGCGAGACGTATCTGGTAATGGTTGAAGCTTATGAGCTCTACCAATCACCAAGCACCTACGCCACACGAGTTCCTATGGAACTGTGAAAAGATCCTGCATTGGAGTAGGAGCTAAAATGGTTCCAGTAACTGAAGTCCCTGGTCCCTGGTTCCTCTGCACCAAGACATGGCTTCGTTCCTGAAAAGGTACTGCAAAATGTTTTAGAGAAACCAAAAACTCTAAATTTTTATTGAAAACTGTAGAGTCGCTGGGAAAGATATATTAAGCTCACAAATCACAAGAAAGATGTCTCTCAGACTCAGCGCAATCGCCCCCTAGTGGCCATTGTTGTTCAAACGTATAACTTTTCTTCTTTGCTAAATAAAGTCCTGCTGTTCCTCAGCAATGAGGGAGAGAAAAAAAAAGAGAAATTGGTCCCAACTTTTTTTTTTTTTTTTTTGCAGTTGATCTTAGAAAAAAAAACAGAAACAACCTAAGAGGAGGAAAAAAAACATATGGATGTAGTTTTTATGATTTTTTTTTCTTTAAATGCTCTTTTTCATGTCCCCCTCCCCGTTACAAAAAAGCTAATGGGATTAAAGACAGGAAATAACCGTCGCTTATTATAATCAGGAACAATTTTACCTCCTTTAAACGCCGCAGCTTCGGTATCAACAATCCTTCCCGCTCAGATAATTGAGATCCTCTCCCATCGTTATGGTTTTTATTGCTATTATCTTTTTTTTTCCCCTCCCGCTAACAGTAAGAAGCGGCACATTGTTCAGAGCTCTAATGACTTTCAGCTGGAAGCCCCCGAGGTGTGTGTATGTGTATGTGTGTGTGTGTGTGTGAGGTGGGGGTGATTATTTCCTGGTTTTGACAGACACTGCCTGCTTTCATATCTGTTCTGGCTTCACTTCAGCGCCTGTCAGATGTCGTCGGGTGAAGAAAAAAAAAACATATCCAGGAGTCGCCTCAAATATTTCGGTGTTTTTGCGTGCGTCAACACGCGCCAGCGAATGAATGGACAGTTTGTAAAAAAAAAAAAAAAAAAGTTAAAAAAAAACTTTGAAAAATCAAAGTGAAGCATCTAGTCCTTTTCCCACATCCAGCATGAATTAAAGATCAAAATGGACCCCAACTATAACGTTATAGGTGTACCCCCCCTTTGCCCCTCCCCCGGCTTCCCCCTCCTCCTGGAAAATAGCAGCCAAATGTGCTGTCACCTTTTCAGCAGCGGTTAGCATCGCTGACAGTCAAAGCCATCATCTCTAATACTCCTCAACGTCCTGCGGCAGCCGCTCGGCAGCCGCTCGGCTGCATTAGCCCACTAATTTGTTCAGTCACGTCGGACGGGCGGTGCCTCGGGCCTCCAGCCAAGCGCTTCTCGCCGCTCCCCCCGCTGCAGGCGGACGCAGTGCAATCACATTTCCCCCAGGGGGCGGCGGAAGGAAAAAGGGTCCCCAGGTTTAAGTTTGTGACTTTTCTAAATGTCTCAGCTAGTCTTCCACTGTACTGTTCTTTTTCCAGACTGTTCCCATATGGGGATGTTGACTGGGATTTACGGTTTAGAAGCTGTAACATTGTGTGCTTCTTATTTGGGCCCTACTGAGCCTCTGTATACTCGTGTGTCCTGCTTGGGGAGTTGTGGGGGAGATGCGTGATCCTCCCTGGCCCAATGTCCTCTAACAGGGACCACCTGATTGGCATCCTTGCTAATTTGGGTTCAGAAGAATCTAAATAAGTATATGAAAAAGAAAAATACCGTCAGTGACCACGAATGTCTCGGGTACTTTGGGGCCATCAGCCATGAAGTCATTCCTCCAAACTGTTGTCTTCGTAAGGGGACAATGATGTTGTCATGTCAGAAACTACATCCATGTTTGTTTTTGGCCCCAGTCGACCCCTGGAGCACCTGAGGACTTCTGCTGTGTCAAGCATGGTTTGTTGGGAGTTGCATGGAGGAAGTCCCAACACGCTACACTGGAGACTTCCTCTGTTAACATGAAGTTCTTCTTAGAGGTTGTTGTCCTCTCATGGGGACGTTGAGTTCAATGTCCAGCGCAACAGTTACAATCTATTTTATTTTATTAACATTTGGCCCCAGTGGACCTTTGCAGTGTCACAGAGGTTTAGATCCCCCATGAATCCCCCATGAACCTCCACATGAATGAGGGTGTAGGATGCAGGTTTGGACCCTCCAGGGCTCCTTTCAAGGATCATTTCAATCAGTGCGGAAATTCCCACGGCAGTTTGCAGGACATTTGTTATCACTATAATTTTGGGAGTAAAGATCAAATTTGGCACAAAACAGCTTTACGTATGGATATAGAACAGTAGGCGGGTTGACTCTTCACCTGAAGATGTCTATCATCAGCAGGAAGTTCAGCACAGACGGCAGGAGCTATGTGGGCAGAAAGATAAAAACGCTTCGGAGGGATGGAGAGAGAAAGAATCCTGACCCAACTGAGATGTTACGAAAAACAGGCAAGAAAATAAATAAAAATTTTAAATGAATTTCCCTCAAAAAGGGAAACATTTCCAAACAACACAAAAAAATGCTTAGAATAAATCAAAGAACTTGCAGTAAAGCGGAAAATAGAAAATTAAATTAAAAAAAAAAATAGCCACAACATAGCTGGAAAATAACAAATAGCAAAATAGTCAATCAAATGTGAAAGCTCCAAAATACCAAAAATCAGCAAATCTTAGGTAAACACAAGAAAGACATCACCTACAAATTACAGATATATTTCCTAAACAATCAGCAAAAAAAATTTCCTTTGAAAAGAAAAAATATATATATCCATAAAAATAAATAAATAAAGCCATCCGTTCCTTCATTCCTCCATCCCGAACAGACTGAGCCTTTGTGGACAGAAAACCTCAGTCTCTGATGGTTCCAGCGAGACAGACAGAGGAATAATCCCAAACCTCGGAGTCCTGGGAGAATCCAGACCAGAGGAATGTCTTTCTCTTCATCTCCGCTTCACACAGTAAATCACATCGGAGCGCAAACGGCCCCGATCGTTTCTGGGCTCTTTGTCGGCTTATTGAGGGTTTAACTCTCCCAGCATGTCCCGGGTCTCTCTGCCCGACTCCCCCCGCACCCCGCCAGCGGGGAAGGGGATCAGAAATCTATTACAGAACATGCAATATTTCAGCCGACAATGTGGCTCTGTGGGCGGATCAGCTGGTGCCGGACTGAAGGGTTTGATCGGAGCAAGCGATGACGAATGACGACATCCGCACCGCTAGAGGGGAAACTCCCGGCCCCGGCGTCCCCCGGGGCTCGGGTGATTGATAGGAACCCGAACGACTGAAACCGGTTCCACTGTAAGCAGAAAACTACAACCGCTCTGACGGTTATTGTCTTTCGACCTCTGCACGTCCTCGTATGAGGACATCAGAATTCAAGTCATCGACACCTCACAACAAAGTCTAACTGGTGGTGTCTGCTAGTGGCTGGAAAGGCAAAGGACGTGATCCTGCTACGAATCCTGGCAACAAAGCGGAGATGTTACAGAAACTCATCCTCTTTTGTTTTGTTTTTTTGGGTCAGTCCACCGGCAGCAGATGTTCGGCCCAGGGGTTCCTCTCTCCTTACCAGAAGACCAAAACCACCACCTCACTGAGGCTAACAAAGCCCTGCCTACTTATAGAGGGAACTCTCATCAGTGTGAAACTAAGGTCTCGATATTTGGCTCAAAACCTCAAACCTGTGACCAGGACTTCTCCTTCAACATCACAGATCTTGCAACTACAACAATCTGCATGTCACACTCCATCTTCACCTCAGTGAAAACACAACCTGGAAATGCTGTTCATGTTGCACTTCAGCTTGGGGAACCTTCAACTAATACTATGACTTCTGACCGTCATCCTGACTTTCAACATCTATCACCACAGCCACCACAATAAACTCAACATTCCCCTGTAAAATCTAGGCTTTTCATGTCTTTACAATATGACATTCTGTTTTCTTCTGTTATCACACAACAGACTTGTACATGTTGTTCCAAAGATATCATGAAAAGCTAAAAGGTCATCAAAAAAACCTAAATCAATTAATGATACCAGTAAGGAAATGGCAAGGTGAGGCGACGTTTCAAAGAAAACAAAAGTACATTATCCATAATTCATAATAATCATTGAAATAGGCGCGACTTTAGCTGCAGTTCCTCCGCTAGCCCAAGCGGTGGCGCTGTGACGCAGTTGAGTTGTAAATTAAGCGGTCAAAGCTGCTTCGGCTTGGAAAGTAGTCAATGTCGGGATAAAGCACCGGTGTTTAAAACGAATAAAACGCCGAAAGCAACCAGTGTTGAGAATTAATGAGGATTTTATCGATACTTACCGGAGCATCCGCGTTCCGACGGAAGCGTCGAGAATGTTAGCATGGAGGCTCGTATCGAGCTAAAGTACCGCGGTACTTCCGGTGACGCAGTTGTTATTTCGGCGGAGAGTAACCGAAAGTAACCGGAGTAAGTAAAAGGGAACAGAGTTTAATACGTTTAAATATATGTTAAAAGGTCCCGGTAACGTCGTGGGAATTGGCTGACTGGACTGTGTAGCTTGTTGACAAGCGGAAATGGAAGAAAGCTGCTGGTCAATTAAGGATTTCAAGGGCCGCCGCTACAAGAGCATGCAGTATTTCCGGTTCCGGTCTGTGGGCACTTCCGGTCCACAGACCTTCATTATTATCATCATCATCATCATCAATTTTAAATGTAGAACCGTTTTTCATTTCTTTCAGAAACATCATTTTGATACATTCTCTACACAGTTTTATAGTGTCTCAGTGTGAGAGTGGAAGGTGTGTGTCCTCACACCGTGTTCTCATGAAAGCATGTATGCAGAGGTGTGTGATAGTCGTAAGTTTATCTGTCTTTATGTAACAAAAAAAAAGTGTTTCCTTTATGGTAACAATAAACTCACATTATCTTAAAAAGTAACTGGAATTCATTTGGAGGATCAGTATCTTCTGCTGCAAAATCCAAAGGACTACAAATATGGCGTCACTCAAAGGGTCGGTTAGGCTCACACTGAGAAGGAAGTACCTGTTCAAAAGGCCAAGGTAAACTAAACTAAAAATGGTGAAGCTATGAGGAAAATAACTTAATAGTACAAATCACTGAATAAATATTACCATTTCATTTTTTTTTTTTTCATTTTGCATTTTTTCTCTTTCCGTGATGACAGGTGAGGCCCGGCCTCCCCTGCCTCTACTGACTGCACGTCACTGATATGAAGGGACTAATGTTCTTGTTCGCATTTTGGAAATCAAACTACTGTTTACATCATGTGACCCTGAGAAGATCCTAATAGAAATCGATGTAATTCGCAACTCCGACTTTGATGCTGCCTCCCGTTCTGTTCCATATCCATGTAATAAACCTCTCAAGATAGGGATGATGTTCTCTCTCTGTTTGTAAAGGCGAAAGTCACCCTCCGCATTAGTTATTTGGCCCCAGAAAAGATGGGAAATAACTTAAAAAGGCTAGAATGAGCCAGTAAAGCAGGCTGTTCTTCACCCGAGTGAACCCTGGTGTTACTCAGGCTGAGGTTCCCTGGCAGAGAAACTGCAATGGGAAGGAATCATTGCCTCTTCCCAAAAGTGACCCTCCCACCGAGCAGCTCGAAGGAAAGCTTTGCTCACAACAACAACACCCCCCCCCCAAAAAAGTTAGTTTGTTCCCATCTGGAACTGGACTGAGAGCAGAGAGTGATTCACCGTGACTGTGGAGCAAAGATGGAGGCCAGTTCGTTCTTGGCAGAAAGTGGCGAGCTCGACCCTGAGGCCTTTAGTAAGAGTGGTGTCACATTTCTGCAGTGTGTGTGGGTGAGAGTGCGTGTGCAAACACAAAATATGGTAGTGCGTTTTCACCTCTATAAGGGATGTGAGTCACCAGATGAGTTGGTAGGACTGTCTGCCAAAGGTGCCACGGAGTCAAACTAGCCGCTTTGATATTTAGCTTACTTGGCTAAAAGGAATCACGTTCCACGGCTCTTCTCACGCTAATTGGTGTTATTTTCCTGTTCTGCCACTAGCAGGCACAGAGCAGTCTGTTTTTCTGTGAGGACAACAGGTTAGACTTAAGAAGAACTATGGAGTATAAAGAACCCAACAAATAATGTCCTCATATAAGAACACCGGGTTAATTGTATATATCAAGTCGAGTGAGGTCTGAACTTAACACTCTTGAATGTTTCTTTTAATGTCGTTTTGCAATGTAGGTCAAATTATAAGAATTTTTGTTTAGCACCATGGAAATATAACCGTTGTTAAGGGTACGGAGCACCGTGCAATGGCAGACGACTGGATGAAACGTCATTTCATGAATGCTAAAACATGCTGACCTCTCCAGGAGCCTCCCACTTCCAAAGAATTTTCTCAGATGTCACCATTTCTCGATTGACAGAAACCGCATTGGTTCGGAAACAAACCGAGGATACAGAAATTTTGTAAGATAAACTCTGGTGGAGGGATTGGACCGATAAAGATCTCCAGGAGATTCCAAAGACATGTTCTAGCCGGGGATCGTCCAAGTGCCCGCTTTTAGCTTAGGCGTTGGCTTGAATGTGCACGTGTTGTATCAAACATAATGATTTGTTTGACCGATTCAAGGTGTTTACACACATGCGTTCCATTAGCTTTGGTTTCACCTTGGCAACACCTCGGGCCCGACCATTTTTATCCCACCTGAGGTCCCCTACAAGCTGGGTTTTGTTGACCGAGGAAGGACTGTGTTGTTCTTATTGGAAAGCTAATGCTAACCAAAGCGCAGTATCGAAGCTGGCATCTCTTCAAAATCTCAGACCCAAACTTACAACTCACAGTTACACATTTCTAAATACTTTCATCAGTTTTCTTGAAACACGATATCCTCATCTGGGAACAATGGGTTTATTTAACTGTGCAAGACATATAGAAATTAGTTGTAAGGCCAGGAGTACTATGCTGCTAGTCCTTAGCTGCTAGCAGGGTGCTAGCACGGAGCTAGTACGGCGCCTACAATCGCGACCTTTTCCCTAAACTTTCATTTTGAAAATGAGAACTGCAAAGCGTAATTTCAACCCTGTTTCAGTCGTCTCCAGTTTCGATATTTTATGAAGTTATTTCTTAAAGCCAACAGACGTTTGTCAGCGGACACCAGGGGGAGCTCAGGCACCAGCAGTGGTCCGGGTGCCACGGTTTGAGAAGCACGGCTCAGGCGGTTTGGTCTCACACGCCACTGTCCTGACCCGGTGTGTTTTTCAGGGCGTGATGCGTTTATGGACGCCCGGGACGACGAACAACATGCACGTTTGTAACAGGCTTGGACACAAACCGCACCGCAACCTCTGTGTGTGCGGTAAGTGCAAGTGTGCGACATTTTCTCAACAACAAACACCTCGTTTGAGTCCTTTGAGTGAGGTTTGGGAGCCCGAACCACCCAATTAGGTCGACGCACATGTTCACGCCGCCTCCACGTTACCATGGCAACAACATATGGCGCCCCCTCGCCCGCCATTGATGCCGCTCCGTGCCCTTGGAAGCTCCATACCCCCCAAACCCCCCCGTGCTGGTTTCAATTCCGTAACCTTTCAGATCACGACGTAATGAGTCAAAATGGCTCGCACATGCACATTATAACCCCGGCCAATCATTTTCCACCGAGCCAATTTACCCCCGTGATTAAATCTTTTTTTCCTACGTGAGTCAGAGCAGAGCGCCAGGCGAGGCCGGCGTGTTTGTGAGGAGTCAAGTGTGTGTGTGTGTGTGTGTGTGTGAGGATCCAGCACTTGAATATTTCTTTTTCCTGCACAGTTGAGAGGAAAATACTTGCAGAATCGGATTAAAAGACTTAATTTGAAGTCATTTATTTCTTTCCATGTTTTTTTTTTCTACCTTCTCCCCTTTTTAACCTTCTCATTAGTCATCCTTTTCTTTTCCCCTTCTAATTTATTGTCTTATTCAGCCATAAATAGAATAGAATAGACATACTTTAATGATCCCGGGCTGGGAAATTCTTGTGAATCAGTGGCAACGTGACAGGAAAATAAAAACAACAAACTGTAATTTATATGTGGCAAAATAAAATGCCATTTTATTTGAAGAAATACATTGCTGGAAAAGAAAAGACCCAAATTTATTAAAAAAAAGAAATGTTTTTGCTTACATGTCCAATTACTGGGACAACAGGTTTGTCACACAGATTGAAAATTGTACGCCATGACTGAGAATCAAAACAAAAATCAGGCTGAAGGTGGATTCTGGGCGGCGTTTTTAAATCCACTGACCTGTGGAGATTACAGGTGTGATGCAGGGAAAGCCCTGCAGAGGAGCTTGGATCACCTGGGGTATCGCCAGTTTCTACAAAACCAAGATGACTCCCACTGCCTAAGTGATGTAGATAACCAGGATGGATTATTTACTAAACAAAAACATGTTTGTGTTTTGTTTTTTTCCTTCCCTTGAGGGGAAAATTATTAGATTCTCCTGTGCCTCAGCGCAACGTCCCACCCCCCCAGTCACTGATTGGATCCCGTCCTACATCCTCTCCTCTGATTGGTTGTCGGACTAGCGAGCAGCTTTTGGTCGTTATGCGTTCTTACACCACCTCTGATGAGGACCCCCCCAAAACCTCCCACCCCGGAATAAACAACTAACAATAGAACAGCAACTGGGGGGGTACCAGGGCCGTGAGAATCATCCCAGAGCGCCAACGTTCCTCCAGATCCATCACCGACACGGACGAACACAGGAAAAACAATCCCCTCCAAGGACCTGTGTATGGCTGTGGGGGCCTTGGTTGTGTGTGTGTGTGTGTGTGTGTGTGTGTGGGGCTGTAGCCATTAGCTGCTCCAGTAAATCTGCTGGGAGCTGAGAGACGCGGCGCGGCGGCGGCAGGTATTTCCTGCCTCTTGATCTCGGGAGGCAGAGCCAGTTTGTGCCGGCGGGGGTTCGGACTCGGTAATAAGTTGCGGTTTGATGCCAACAGTTTATTATTCAATTTCACCTTAGTTGGAGTTTTTTTTTTTTTTTTTTGTGCAGAGTTGGAGCAGCACCACCCCCCCCATACACACACACACACACACACACACACACACTTCGCCAAATGCCGCGCTCTGTTACATTAAAAGTCTGCTGGCTCATTTTTTAAATGTTTACTGCCAATTTTTTTTTTTTTTTTTTTTATCCATTATTCCCCGCCAGTGTCCTGCTTTACGGGCCCGAGAATGTCAAGTATCATAGCGTGCAGCAGAAACACCTTGTTAAATCTCCGCTCATTCAGCTGTTATATCAAAAACTAATGAAGTCTCCAAATAGAACGTGAAGCCCGGCTCCACCCCCACCATCACCACCACCACCGACACCACTCTCGTTAAAATTACAGAACCCTTGTTTAAGGTGAAATTACGTGTTGTGGAACCGGGCCTCTCCAATTAGGGTCCAGAGCTCGTCGCCCGGCTCGGGGGAGTTTGTTGCCAATTATTTCGGCGGGATTGTTTTCCGCGGGGTTTTTTTTTTTTTTAATGGCGACACCGTCGAGATTGACGAGGAATCGGTGAAAATGTTTAAAGTTTACGGCGAAAGTCAAGAGCGGGGCCGGGAGCAAACCGTTTTCACCCGATCGTAAAGAAAAACGCAACGTGGAGTCAACCTTTTCCGAGCAGAAAAATCATCTAGAGTTACTCGCAGAAAATTTTTATTTCAATTGCAAAGAGTTTAAGGGCAGTGAAGGTCTCCTGGGACGGTGAACAACTCAGAGGGAAGTGGAGGCCTCGCAGGAAAGTGAAGGTCTCGGAGGACGGTGAACATACTGGAGGACAGCGAACACTCCACAGGGTCTAAGAGGACGGTGAACATCAGTGAAGGCCTCACAAGATAGTTGTCATCTTGGAGGACAGTGAAGGCTTCACAGGAGAAGTGAAGTTCTCGAAGGACAGTGAAGGCCTAACAAGGTTTCGGAGGACTTGGAACATCTTGGAGAATAATGAAGGTCTCACGGGACTGGAAACATTGGGGGACAGTGAAGGCCTCGCAGGAAAGGGAAAGTCTTGGACAACAGTTAAGACCTCATGGGAAAGTAAAGGTCTTGTAGAGCTCTGTAGGCCATGCAGGACATGAAGGCCTCACAAGACAGTATTCGTCACAAGGTCCAGGAAGACAGTGAGCATCTTGGAGGTCAGTGAAGGCCTCACAGGAAAAATGAAGTTCTCAAAGGACAGTGAAGGCCTAATAAGGTTTCGGAGGACTTGGAACATCTTGGAGAATAATGAAGGCCTCACAGGACAGTCAACATTGGGGGAGAGTGAAGGCCTTGCTGGAAAATGAAGGTCATGAAGGGCACTGAAGGCCTCGCAGGACATGAAGGCCTCACAGGATAGTATTCGTCTTGGAGGACAGCAAACGCTTCATAAGGTCCAGGAAGACAGTGACCATCTTGGAGGTCAGTGAAAGCCTCACAAGGTCTCGGTAGACTTGGAACATCTCTGAGAACAATGAAGGCCTCACAGGACAGTAAACATACTGGGGGACAGTGAAGGCCTTGCAGGAAAGTGAAGGTCTCAGAGGACAGTGAAGGCCTCCCAGGACAGTAAACATCTTGGGGGCAGCGAAGAACTCACAACAAAAATGAAGGTCTCAGAGGACTTGGAACGTCTTGGAGAACAACGAAGGCCTCGCAGAGCAGTAAACATTGGGGGAGAGTGAAGGCCTTGCTGGAAAATGAAGGTCATGAAGGGCACTGAAGGCCTCGCAGGACATGAAGGCCTCACAAGACAGTATTCATCTTGGAGGACCGAAAAAGCTTCACAAGATGTAGGAGAACAGTGAACATCTTGGAGAACGGTGAAGACCTCACAGGACTGTAAACATCTCGGAGGACTGTGAAGGCCTCACTGGAAAAGTGGAGGTCTTGGAGGACAGTGAAGGCCTGACAGGACAGCGAACGTTTCATCAGGTTTCAGTGGACTTGGAACATCTTAAAGGACCGCAAAGGCCTCAAAAGATAGTGCAGATCTTTGTGGGCGCTCAAGGCCTCACAGGACAGTGAAAGCTGGAGGGTAAAGTAAAGCTCTTGGGGGGTCAGTGAAGGCCTCAGAGGACACTGAATGTCTCATATGACAGCGAAAATATCGCAAACCTCACGGTGGAAGTTCCTCAAAGCAAAGTTTTTCTGTTTCTGCAGAAAACAGGATGTGAACTTTAAAGACACACTAAACTTTATGAGTGTGTGTGTGTGTGTGTGTGTGCGTGAGTGGAGTGGCGTGGGGGGGGCGGGGGGGGAGTTATTGTTCAGTCGTGTTCCTGGGCTTGTATACAAGGGGAACATTCACATGTGGGTGGGAGTTTATTGGACTCACATGGGGACGTTCTGAGCCGAAGCTCAGCGCTGCACCGCCGTCATGCCGAGACGCGGCGGCCGGAAACACGAGCGACGCGATTAGCTGGGCTAATTGACCGAGCTAACGAGACGGTTTTACATTCGCAGAATCCCACGTCCAAGATTGATGCTGTTTTTTTTTTTTTTTTTTTTTTTTTTGTAAGGGGGTCTTTTTTTTTTTTTGTTAAATTCTTGTTAACTTCTTAGAAATAACAATAAAAAGCCTTCACTCGTGGAGTTTGGGGAAATCCAGCTCGTAAAGGGAGCGCTGGTTTGAAAAACGCTGAATCATTGAGACAAGAGGTCACCAGGCACTTTGTGGGCGGGGATTTATGTTTGTTTGTTTGTTTTTTTAAGGCTGGCAAAAGGGGCCCCGGCATATCCATACTTGTTATTATTGTAATTATTGTGTAATTACCATGTAGTTGTTACATTGGTCATTCTGTAAATTGATAACAGGGCTTTGAGCGGCGCTCTGGTGTCAATCTGTTTTCTGTTCTGGTTTGTTTTCCGTCTCACGTTGAATCAACGTCTCTCTGATGTAAAAATTTCATGTCGTTAAACCGACATCCCCGTGACGTTAAGTAACCTCTTTATTATTTTGTTGTTTTTTTTTTTTTTTTTCTTCTTTCCCCTCAGGACGATCCCCTCCGGGGTCCGCGTTGCCTAATAAAGTCTTCGCCCGCCGATCCGTGGGACGCTGACTCATAGCGATGGGACGTTTTCCTGCAGCTAATGTGAAACTGATTAGCGATACTTTAGCCGTCGTGCGGTTTCTCACCGCTGGACATCGTGGGAATAACTCATTTTTTGAAAAACTGGCAGGAGCTGTCACAAAACACCGCCAGCGAATCTAATGTGGAGTTTTACAGAATTACCCAATTACTGTATTTGGCAAGTGAGGCAGCGTAACGCGTACACGCACACACACACACACACCCACACACACACACATAAAATGAGGTTAAATAACAAGCTGTAGCTGCTAAACGCTGCACTTTGTTCAGCAGCTTGTTGCTGACGGCGTCTGTTTGCCATTTGCTGCCGAGCAGGTAGAAGAGCGGCGGCCTCATCAGCACTTTTTAATGGGAGTCATGTGGAGGCGAAGAAGAGGAGGCCAAGTGGCCTCATCACTGTCACTCTCCGCAAGAAAACGCACACTGGGAGCTTTTAATCTGAAAAAAAAAGGCTTCATCCAAGCCGCCGTCGGCGTGGCAACTCCGGCGTTAATCGGCCCGAGAAAAAACACGTCACGTGATCGCGTCCTCCTCCTCCTCCTCCTCCTCCGGCTGCACGTGGTGATTCTTCAGACTCGTGCAGAGCGTAAAAGGCGTCCTGCCAAAATGAAAACCCTAAAAGACTTCATTAGTGCAATTTCAAATCAGAAAGTCTTTTGTAGTGTTGAGCAGATATGTCATGCTAGAGACCGACGTTGGCCCCGCTATCGGTAATTGTTTGGACCGACGTCGCGACATCTGTCGGGACGTTTGATTTCCTGTGAAGTGGTTGTTTTTAGGTCACTAACTAAACAAGATCCAACGGCGAATCGACATCCAGATGTGGAGCTCCTCAGGACGTCCAGATATTTTAAAGGCCTTGGCCGTGTATTCGGTTTGAATTCTTAAAACCTTTTCGCTTAATCTTTATCGACCCGGATTCCATTTCCGACCGAAACGTAACGACTGTTCAACGTTAAATCAACCCCCGTGTAACCTTGAATCAGCGTCCGATGCGGAACCGGCGTCTGCGCAACATCTCGCCGGCGTCTGCGTAACGTCAAAACGATGTCTGCGCGGCGCGGAATCAACCTCCCGCGTCAAAAAAAGCGACGTCTGCGCAGCGTTAGCCGGTGGAACCCGGCCGCAGGCCCCGGCTGAAATCCTCCTCCCGGGAAGCGTTCAGAACAACAACCGAAATGGCTATTTATGTTGCGAGGAAACTCGCCGCCGTGCGAGCAGAAGCCCCGGTAATCCGGAGCTGATCCTGGCTGGAAGCTAGGGGGGGGTTAGCGCTGCTAATTTAAAGCGAGTGATTTTACGAACCAAGCTGTGAAATATGACTTTAACAATGGTTACAAATGGCTGGCGTTGAGGAGAATGGGGGTTTGGGGGGGGTCCAGGGTGGAAAATGTAAGGCGGCGTTCCAGCGGCGGGCGTCGAGCTGGTGTCAAACCCGCCGCTAATCGACGTTAAAATTCTTGCGGGTACGGCGGTGGCAGTGACTCGCTCGGTGAAATCCAGCTCAATAAACGGGCGACTTTGTCGACGCCACGCCATCTCCGACCCGCAGGGGGTGACGGCGGGTTTTTTCTGCAGGTGGTCTTCTCTGCCGGATCTGGATCTCCAGGCCCGCTCAGATTGGCTCCATCAGCTGGAGGGCGGCGTGGCGACCACATGTTGGAAAGTCCCCCTTCGGTGCCCTGCGCTTCCTTCCCCAAGGAGACGCACACTCATCCTGAGTCACTCCCGTTTAAACGCTGTTTCCTTGTAAACCAGGGTTAAAACGTCAAACCGAGAAACAAACAAGCAGCGGGGTTTCATGTGTTTGGATTTCAATTTTTATCAGAATTAGTCAGAAGTTCATGACCGTTGAAGGACATTTAGCATTTACGTGACGATCGAAAAAAAAAAAAAATTAATTTAGGAAGTGCAAAGGGCCGATCGGCGATTTTTAGTTTTATTATTTTACAATAATGTTGGAACTTTCAAAAGCGAGGAAAATAATTTTTTGAAGAAATCAAAAGGAACTCGTTTTTGTCATAAAAGCTGTCAAAAATAATATTTGTATTTACTTGTAATATATTGCTGCAGCAGTTAGCGCTCCCGTCTCATAGCGAGAAGGTTCCTGATTGAATTCCCCACAAAGTCTCCATGTTCTCCCGGTGTCTGGGTGGGGTTCCTCCGGGTTCTCCAGGTTCCTCCCCCAGGACGCTCAGTGGAGGACCTAAATTGTCCAGACGTGTGAATGACTAAGTGAATGGTTGTATATCTCCAAATGTGTATATCTCCGGATGATGAATGAATGAATGAATAGATTAATAATGAATGCATGGATTTCCCTGTAAACGCAGCACGAGCGCAGAATCGCATGATCTTCATTCGCAGCCCTTTGACGTCTTTGACGTCTCTATTTTCTCAACAGAGCCAAAAAAACAGCTCCTAAATAAATATTTGTAATGATTTCAAGTCAAATACATTTACAAACAATTCCGCTGTTGAATGTTTTCCTACTTTCCTACTTTCCCCTCTCTAAACCTTGTTTCTCCCGTCAGCATCGGTTAAACTCATGGAAAGGTTGTTTTGTTGTTTGTTTATTCTTTTTCCATTAGAACAGGGTTAGAAAAGAAATAAACAAGTTTTCTCACTCAGGCTGATCTTTGTCATCCAGCAAAAAAAAGAATAAAAAATACATTTTTAATTAAAAAAATATAAAATTATTTGGTATAAATAAGATAAGATAAGATAAGAACAACTTTATTAATCCCGAAGGAAATTGTTGTGCCAGAGTTACAGAAAATATAACAGTAATAAATAATAAAAAGAAAAAGGCAGAATTAGAAATAAAAATAAATTATAAATTATAAAGTGTCTCAGTGAAACTATAAAGTGTCTTAGTAAACAAGTGATAAAACTATAAGTGTCTTTGTAACAAGTGAGGTAAGGAGTGCACAATAGTATGATAAAAGGAAAAATTGTAGTTTAGCTGTTATGAAATGAAATATTGCACAGTTCTGAATTTTTTTAGGTTAAAGATAGGTAAATATTCATATTTTTGGATTCTTTTACAGACACAAAAACATTTTTCCGGGGTTAATGCATGTATATTTTTTTTCATCTGCAGTGTGTCTAATTTTTTTATTTTTATTTATTTTTTTTTAATTTTCCAGCATCTTCCCCTCAGCCCTCTTCATCGCGCACCTTCCTCCTCTTCCTCCCCCGAACCTTTATCAGTCAAAAACAGCAGAAACCGAATACATCCCCGTCCCCAGCAGGTTGTGGAAAGAGTTAAAAGGATGTTGTTCATTGTCACGTGACGTGAGGAGACTTGACAGCCCCCCCCCCCCCCCCTCGCCGCCGCCGCCACCCCCCTTCGCTCCCAACCCCTCCCTCCAAACTACCCCCCCCCCCCCCCCCCCAACACATCTTGCCTGCAGATGTGGCGAAACCACAAACACTTCAAAGTGCCTCCCCCTTCAGAGCAGCAGCAGCCTGACGCCAACCGTAAACGTCCTGGACGCGGCGCTCGG
Source organism: Fistularia commersonii (assembly GCF_037954325.1). Classification (NCBI taxonomy): domain Eukaryota; kingdom Metazoa; phylum Chordata; class Actinopteri; order Syngnathiformes; family Fistulariidae; genus Fistularia; species Fistularia commersonii. Next base: position 2,546,541 of record NC_141284.1, read on the forward strand.
AAAATATTAAACTCCCCCAAAGTCACGCCGGCGAGCGAGCGAGCGAAGAGGTGGTGGAGGTTGGGAAAGTGGGGGGGAGGGGGGGGGGGGTTGCTGAAACAGCATCCGAATGACTCATCATTCTCAGGAGCGACAACAACGAGAGGGAGTCACTAGGAATGCGAGTCTGCAGGGAGTCCAACATGGCGGCGGCGCTTCCTCCCGCCATTGAAGGCCCCCCGGTGGAGACGGTGATGTCATCGGCGTGATTCCGGCTTGTCTGGTACGGAAACGACGCCGGGTCGACCCGGTCTGTGTCCCTGAACGCAATACACAGCTGACTGAAAACAAGGCTAACGACAACAAGCGTTTATAACCATAAGGTTGATGCTAATACTAGCTAGCACCTCACTGGGAGTGTTTGCAGTAAATGATCATTTCCACCATGCTAACATCAGCTACACACACACACTTGCTGTTTGCGCTGTGATTGGTGGTGACTGGCGATCAGCTACATTAACACGAGCAGGGTTTGTTTTGAAAATAAAATCCAAGAGGCTAACGTTAGCAACACAAAACTAATCACTCCACACAGTGCATGTCAACAGGGGCGAGTCCTGGTCTGTGATTGGTAGTTAGCGTCTGTTAGCTACATTAGCATCCACTTATTTGCTCTTTTGTCAGAAGGCTGATAACACTCTTGAGGGTGTTGTGTGTGTGTGTGCGGTGTGTATGCGCAGGTTACAGTTCTGAAGAATCAAAACTATTGATTCGACCAACCTGATGCTAACAGTAGCAACTACCTTCCCCCAATGAGTGTACTCATCTGGTTCACACACACACACAAATAATAGTAATGCGGTTGTCCTATGAGTTGCTGAGTCATTTTGTGTGTTTAATATTTCCACTTTAAGCTAATTGGCAGCTGTGATGTCAGAGGTAAACAAAGGATTTGATTGGCTGCAATCAGTTTACCAACTGTACTTGAACTTATGATACTGTGTGTGTGTGTGTGTGTGTGTGTGTGTGTGTGTTGGAAGGTTGTGTTGATTCCGCCCCGTCTTCTCTGTGCCGCTCGGATGCTGCCATGACAGACACACAATGCCTGGCAGCCTCACAAAGAGAGAGACAACAAAAACACAACAAAAAACTCTGCGCCGCCAAGATGGCCGCATCTGGACCAGAAACTGGAGCCTCATTGTTCTCGGCAATGCTTGGCGGCCAGACGGGGCTTTTTCTTCTTCTGGTGTCTCTGCTGGAGGTCACAGAGCCGCCATGCCCCCCCCCCCCCAACACACACACACACACACACACACACCCCATTCCCAACACGCACATACACACCCCAGCCCCGCCGGGACGACGGCCATTTCATCTGCCGTGAGAAACGGCGGCGTGGAGCGACGAGAGGCACGCCATCCCACGGACAAGCAGATGTGCTGCTGCTGAACATGCACGCAAACACACACACACACACACACACTCACGAACACAGAAAGGACACACACCCTGGTGTTTGTTTCACAAGAGATTTCTGTCTAAAGAGTTTCTATCAGGAATTTCAATGTTCTGAGGTCATGACCTTTGAAATAAAGGTGAGGGACTTGTAACACACACACACAATCTCATACTCTCACACACACCCACACGCCAAGAGTGTGTCTGTTCTTGTTCGAAACCCTTATTTTACGTTTTTATCAATACATTTAAGATGTCTAAACCATTTCATGCTAACACCTGTGCACCTGTAAGACCCGTGTTTTGTATGCATGTGTGTGTGTGTATGTGTGTGTGTGTGTGTGTGTGTGTGTGTGTGTGTGTGGACTATCTTCTATCTTCTACTTCCCTGATGAGAATCTTCGATGACAAATTAGTTCCTGTTAAACCTGTGTATTTGTATGTGTGTGTAAACTAATTACTATTTTATATATAATCTGTTTATTCTCTTTTTCTTCTCTTTTCCTGCAAACCATCATCTTTTCTTTACCCTTTTTTCTCCATCCTTTTTCTCCTCGCTTTTCTCCGCGGCTTCATCCCGTTTTGGCCCGTCTCCGCGTCCTTTTCAGGAAACAGAGTCGACTTCAGCTCATTTAATTATTTGCTAAGTGATTGCGATTGATTTCCCGTTCCTTTATTTTATTTTTTTATATGTATTTGTTTTCTCTGGTTTTCCTTCCGATGTTGGAGGAAATCCCCGATCTTTTTCCTCCTTCCTCGTCGCCGCGGTGCAGGTTTCATCAACGCTTCACTGAAACCTCATTTAATCCCAAGGCGTGTGTGTGTGTGTGTGTGTGTGTGTGTATGTGTGTGTCATTTCCAGGTGATTTAGTAGTGTGTGTTTTTGCGGGGTGACGGGGGGCGTCGATTTCATTCTGATCTTTTGATAAAAAAATCTTTATCGATGATGTCGCGATTTCTTTTTTCTCCTGGTAAAATGAATAAAAGTCAGTAAGAAAATCCCACAAAAACGTGTCATTTAATCTGAAACTTGACTTTGATGAAACAAATGAATCCGCCTGTCTGTGTGTGTGTGTGTGTGTGTGTGCGGATGGATGAGGTGTGACTCCAGCTTTATTCTCCCATGACGGAGACGAAGGGCGGCGGCGGCGGCGGCGTCAGGTCACGTGATCCTCAGAATCAGTTACTAAACCTCATTAGAGCTGCAGAGAAAACACACAGCCTGGGTTTGTTTTCAATTACACACACACACACACACACACACACTTTCTGAAGCCGTAATCACATCTGAAGGCAAATATTGTAACGTGTGTGTGTGTTTTGTCGGACACTGTCGAAGCAACACATTTATAAATCAAAGTGGATCCATGTGGTTTTGCTTTTTTTTTTTTTCTTTTCTCTGCATCCGCATGAAGCAGATCACACACACACACACACACACACACACCCTGCCATGATGGCCTAATGTGTGTGTGTGTGTGTGTCTGTTTTGATTAGGCGGACGCGTCGTAATAATCGGGGCTCGGCGGGCCAGAGGTTGAGCCCAGTTGTTGTAGCGAGTTATTTTCTCTGTCCGGTGGCGAGAACTGACGACGTGAACGTTAACACGTGTCGTGTAATTACCTCAATCGCCTCGTGCACGTTCTGTGCGTGTGCACGTGCGTGTGTGTGTGTGCACACGCTTGAGGGAAGAGGCTCGTTCCTCGTGAAGAAGGTACGTGAGGATGAAGGCCCCGATTGGATACGGTTGCCAAACTTTTGAATTTTCGGTCCTAATTCTGCCGCGTTGCACTTATGAATGTGAACACGCCGCTCACCGTTTGTGTGTGTGTGTGTGTGTGTGTGTGTTAGAAGTTGTGTGGTATCAGACGGACATAAAATCAAAGGTTGTCATTTGTATTTCTTATTTCATAACAGCTACTTGTACAATATTTATATTTCATAACAGCGACTTGTACAATATTTTTTCATACTCTCATGCACTCCTTATCTTTCACTTGTTACTTAAGACACTTTATCACTTTATAGTTTATTTGTATTTCTTATTCTCCCCCCCTTTTTTTTAACTGTTTCGACAATTTTCTACTATTATTTATTGTTATATTTTTCTTGTAACTCTTGCACAACTATTTCCTTCTTATTCTTATTCTTATTCTTATTCTTATTCTCATTCTTATTCTTATTCTTATTCTTATTCTTATTCTTATTCTTATTCTTATTCTTATTCTCCTCTTTATTTCCTGGGAATATTTTGTTTATTTGAAACTGTGTCTCGAAGCTTTTGGGTTCATGTTCATTCTATTTCTGAGTTGATTTTATGAATTTACTAAAAAGTAATTTCTTGCTGACTGGAGTTGATTCATTTTTTCCCTTTATTTTTATATTATAATATATTATATTTGATATGATTTATTTGGTTTGTTTGAATAACGTGCCGCTCTCTGGGAATCACCGTTTTCCTTATCATGTAAAGATAAAAATATAAAAAGTAAAAATCGCCACCTGCATTTCCAGTTTTGGTCACTTGGGGGTTCAGTGACGCACGTTAGCCTGAGGGGAGCTGCAGCGCTGCCCCAGAACCGTACACACACACACACACACACACACACACACATATAATGTCTTGCACATTTTGCAGCGCACTCATGCAGAGTAAATGCGATTCGTTTCACATGTTTGTAAACATTCTGGTTTGTTTGTGGATCAAAAAAAAAAAACAGAAAAAAAATCGTGTTCTGGCCTTTTTCCTCATATTTTTGGCCCATTTTTTAGGGATCTATTTCTGATTATTTCTCACGGATTTCCTGGCTTGATTTTTCGTGCATTTTGTTAATATTTTGTAACAGTTTTGCTGAGCGGCAGATGAGGTCGGATGGTGGAGGAACATCTAGAGAGGGGAAGGCAGGACCTGGAGAGGATGGTGGATGGAGGTTAGCTGCAGCAGGACGGGACGCAGAGAAGATGTGGACGTTCCTCTTTGGGAGCGAGGAGGACGAAGAAGATCAGAAGTCCATGAGAAGGACAACACGTGTGTGAGATCAAGTCACACTGAGATGGTTTGGAGATGGATGATTGACAGCTGATCCGTCCAGGTTAAACCCCCCCTCCCGGCCCAGTTTCACAAATGAACGGTTGAATTTTTGTCGGAATTAAAGTAGTTTTTGAAACTCCAAAAAGCTCTTCGGATGTTCTCCTCAAGACCTGATTGGCTGAAGATGAACCATCACAGTATCAGGAAGTGAATGGGCAGGAAACACCCTCCCTCCCCCCAAAAAAAGGGTAAAATAATTTTAAAAATGTGTATATTTGTCCAAAAAATTTCAGGAAAATCAGCTTTGAGATTGCAAAATTAGCGAAAAATAGTCTGACATCTTCCAGGTGTAAAGATGTTCCAGAATCATCCGAACGGAAAATGTTTTTTCCCGCCGATCAGCAGAGCGGGATTGGACCCGAGGCTCCCCCGACACACACCGAGGGAAACCTTGTAAAAACAAACACGACATCTTACTCTCTCGGCCGTAAAATAAAAACGAGATTGTATGCCTCCAAACACACACACACACACACACACACACACACACACGCGTGCACAAAATAAAGAAATAAGTCCTCCACGTTTGTCCTCGGAGAAGAAACGGTTGTAAACGTGTAATTACATTAATAAAATAGTCCTGAGCAGTAAGTTGCTGCCCTACAGGACGCCTGCTGTACGTGTGTGTGTGTGTGTGTGTGTGTGTGTGTTTGTAGTAAAACAAAATACAAAATACCGGCGCAGGGCTGAGGCGTTGGCGGTCGCACAGCGTCACCTCCGGGGGCGCCGTGGCGTTTGGACGCCAGCTTGAGCTATTATAGACGTTAAAACGCTGCTCATTAAGCTGCACTGGAGCGCCCTTGGCTTGGTGTGTGTGTGTGTGTGTGTGTGTGTGTGTTGGTGGCTGCAGTTGTGTAATTGCTAACACGTGTCTGTGTTAGCAAGTGGACCGGGCCGCAGGGAGCTGCCAGGGTTACCGAGAAAAATCGATTCAGAAAATCGTCGGAAATCGTCGGTATGTCGGGAAACGATTTAAAAGGCGGCGAGGAGGTGACATCAGCATCCACGCCAGGTTCTCCTCTTGAATTCTAAATAGAAATTAATATCTTGCATGTTTCAGCTTTATTGCTATTCTATTTTGTTTCTTCAATTCTGCTGATTTTTCCGCAAAAAGCTGAATTGCCATGATATGTTTATCCTTGGCTGTTGTTGTTGGTGTCACTTATCTCTCCTATTCATACTTATATTTATATTTAGTGATATTGTTATTGTTGTGCCGCTGTGACAAACAAGTTTCCCCCATGGGGAGCAATAGAGTATTATAATAAGATAAACTTTATTGATCCCCATAGGGGAAATTGCTTTGTTAGAGCAGCGTAACAGTAATAATGTCAACAAAAAAAAAAAAACAGAAATAAAAATAAATAGAGAGGCAGAAGACAGAAGATAGCAAGACAGGAAAATCAACAAATAATAAGACAACAACAACAACAACATCAGGGATGACAATCTTATCTTATCTTATCTTATGCTACATAATCTTATATTCAAATTATTTGATACTATAACTGTTATGCTGCTGTGACAAAACAATTTCTCTTATGGGGATAAATAAAGTCTATCTTATCTTATCTTATCTTATCTTATCTTATCTCACGTTTGAAGGGGGACAGAAGAAGATGAGGATGCTGCTGGAGACGACGATGGGTGGAGGGATGTCAGGACGTGTCGGTCGCCGTGGCAACCGTCTACCACTGTGCTGAGTGTTGCGGGCTATTTCCTGGAAACCAGGTGGACAAACAAAACAGACGTTTCTGTTTTTGTTTTCTTTCCGAGGAAGACCTTCCACTCGGGTGCAGGTTCTCTGGAGGTTCTCCTTCCCTGGTCCCGAAGGTTGCGAATAAGTCTCGCCCCTTCAACCGCCAGGATGAACCATGTTAGTTTTGCATCATCTGGTTTAGGTTGCCGTCCTTGACGTTCTGCCAGTGTGTATGTGTTTGTGTGTGTGTGTGTGTGTGTACTGGGAACGCGTTCCCAGGATTTCGGACCACAGGGTTCCCCGTCCACCGGGACCTGCTGGTGTTCTGGTTTGGGGATGAAGGTCGGGAGTCTGTCACCGCCAAACAGAAAAGCCACTGGGATGTTTGGAGCCGAACTGGTGGTGATCAGATGCTCCCTGGATCCCATTAACTGTGTGTTTGTGTGTGTGTGTGTGTGTCTGCATGCGCTAGCATTGTTTCTGCTGGTATTTCTTTTAAGATCAAACACCGAGTTTAAAAAAACAAACAACTTTATAGCAATTTTACTGAAAACAAAAATCACATGACCCGCGCCATGTGATCAAGGAACTATCCGGGTTTCCGCACAAAACCAAAACACACTCCGCCGCTGGGAAAAACACAACCCCTGTCATGGCGTCGCGGACGCACAACTTCAAATCGGTGTCTGAGCTTCAGGTAAATGGGGTGTTGGACACCAGAAGGCCAGAAAGATTTGTGGGGCGGGGACGCTGCTTTTCCCGCTTATGCCGCCGCCGCCGCCGCTGCCGCCGCTGCCGCCACCCCTGATTGGGACCAGATGTGCGTCACTCGCTGGGAAAAGCCGGGCGAGATGAGAGCCGGGCGAGGACCACAACGAACCGGTGGGACGGCTAATGAATAAAACAACGGCGGGCTAAATGTGCCGCCGCTAAAAATAACGCGATGAAGAATGTGAGGCGGCGGCCAAATGGTTTGCGGGGAGCGACGGAGACAGCTGGGTTCTTTATTCCCGCTTCGCCGCGAGAAACCGCACAGTCCCCCCCCCCCCCCCGACGTAATGAGGCTCGATGGGGTTTTTCAGGGCGGAGTCCCGACGGATTGACAGGCGCCGCGCCTGATTGGACGAGCTCGGACGGGGTCGTCCGGGGTCACGGCGCGCGGCTGCAACGCTACAAATGCGCCTCGATTTAAACCGACGCTATCCCGACGCGGAATCTAAACAGGCTTCGAAAACTATTAATTTAAGGCATTAAATCCGGATTATCATGCGATGACGTGTTAATGATATCCTCACGCAGGATAAAGAGAGAATATGATATGTTTTTATCTTTTTTTTTTTTGCTGTTCCGTCATCGGGGTCGGACAGAAGCAAGCTAGTGATTTTTATTTATATTTTCATTTTATTCTATTTTTGGGGTACATTTTTACCAACCAAACTAACTGTTAGCATAAAATTAGCATTTATCACAGGCGATTCAGTGTCGATAAATCACGCTTTTCTACTATACTATTATATGCTAACATATTTATTAACTTGTTATGAGCCGCATTCATTGCTATTAGCTTAGCTTGCTCATTTGAACAACCAAAATGGTGATTACGTGATTTAGCTTAACTGTTCTCTGACATGTGTAGACATATCAGTGAGCTCCTCCTTTACCTCTGTGCTAGCCAGTTAGCTAGTGTTAGCAGTTACTCTAGCAATGAGCTATGGCTCGTGGTGATAGCTTTACAGTTTGTGATGTTTTTAGCGTATAGATTCAGTGAAACATCAGACGCTGGTTTATATTTGATTTGCATCACGTCAATCGTCCTCGCAGCTAGCTAGCCCCCAGCATTAGCCGCTAGCGCGAAGAAGACACAAGGACCTCCCAGAAGATTGGAAGATTCGGAAAATAAATCCGAACTCTGGGATTTTATGATTGCAATTCATCCATGTGGATTTTTAGGTATTCTTGAAATCTTCTTGTCGCGGCAACTGGACTCCAACTTCCTCACTTGAAGACGTTTCGCCACTCGTCCGAGAGGCTACTCGACAACAATTCACCACGACCGGGATGACTGAGAACCTCCATAGACATTATTAAGTATTATTAATTTTAATCAACCTCCTCCCTTTCTGGAAGCCATCAGTAGCATCAAATATCTTCCCTCTCAGCTTTACTCGCCACCGAAAGGCCCCCGAGCGCCGCCTCGTCGGGGATCCGGAAAAGCTGGTTGGAAAAGCTCGGGACGCCTGGGTTCCGTCCAGAGAGCTCGCCTGCGGTACCAACGGGCCCACACATCGGTCGGGACACAGGGGGACTTTGTCCGGACCCACCGCCCCGTCCTTACAGGTGGGACTCCTCGGGGGACGGAGCACAGACCCCCGTTCACACCGACCAGGACGCCGTCCAAGAACATTAACCCGGGCCTGGCATCGGGCTGGCGGTGACCGGGAATGGAAACGATGGCAGAGGCGCAAAGGCGGGCCGGTGGATGAAGCCCAGCCGCGCTCACATCTGAGGGGGGTTCTGACTTCCTGTTGTCTGAAGAGGACATCTTGGGTTTTTCGCCTCGGGGACGGGAGCCGGTCGGTTCTGGACGGGTTCCGACCTGGTCTGGACTGCGTCAGGATTTGGCAGAATTTGGACCCATAACAAAGGATGGATCTGAAAAGGAGGTCCAGACGTTTCCAGAGCTCACAGAAGTCCAATCCTCTGGACCAATCACGTTCCAGAATGCGCCTTAACGCTACATTGGGCGATTGATCGTTAGAATCAATGAAAGGAGGTTGATCAGATTGACCTTTACCGCTCCTGCGATGAAACCTTCACGTTTATTTACATCGGGTCAGCGACATTCACAAGGTTGAAGGTTCTCCCATGTTCTCCGCCTCCCGGCCCGTGGGATTGGCTCCATATGATTATGGACGAATGGCTATTAGGATGGGAATCTGGCATATTTTTAAAAGTTAATTAACGGCATTAAATTCTAATTGTTGTCCGTCGCCGTACGTTTGTATGATATTCTCATGCGGTGTAAAGAAATAATTTAAGAAAAATAACTCCTTTTTTTTGTTTCGATGTTCTCTCCGGTTAATCCGACAGAAACACTCATCAGAAACAAACCCGTGGTTTTTATTTTTATCTTATTTTAGTCAAAACTACCTGTTAGAATACAAGTAGCATTTATCACAGGTGATTCTGTGTCAATAATTTTTATTTTTTTTTAAAACAAATCACTCTTTTCTGCAACACTATTATACCTTAACATATTTATCCACTTATTATGAACGTTATTCATTGCTAATAGCTTAGCTTGCTCATTTGAATGACCGAAATGTCAGTTTTATTTAGCTTAACTGTTGGCGCTCGTGTAAACAAATCATTGCTGCTCCTTCACTGCTCCGCTACGCTATCCAGTTAGCTCCAGCTAGCACTTACTTTCCCAATTAGCTGTGGCTAGAAGCGATAGCTTCGCTGTTAGTGATGCTTTAAGCATATATCCAATTATTTTTATAGTTTGTTTGAGGTTTAAACAGATCATTGTCAGACCATCACTCTTTACGTTCACTCGTAGCCACCGGAGTCGAGCAGAAGAGCGCCGCCGGGTCATGTGACCCCCCTCCCTTCGCGAGTCCGAGTCGGTTTTGTCTCTCAGCAGATTTCGCTCGTCCCGAGGAGAGCCTTTTCCTTTCCTCTGTTTGTTTATTTTCATTCATTAAACCCCTGCCCGCCTCCTTTCAACGTGGCTATTTGTCACATTAAGAGCCTCCTCTGGGAGGTTCTGAGAGAAGCAGGAGGACGGGGGTAAAAAAAACAGAGCGGTTTCATTAGGAAAAAGAAAAAGAACTCGGGATGGGGGATGGAGGTGAGTGTGATCAAAACGGCTGTAGACAAAGGGGACGGGGGGTCAGGATGGAAATTAGGGGACAAATTCAGAACACCGTGGACGAGGGGGTTAAAGAGGAGGCAACAGAGGGCCAGGGGGTTGGAGGAGGAGATGGAGGAGGAGGGATCAGTCAGAAGTTCAGCGCCGGTGCATCGGTTCAGGGCGGCGGCGGCGTCCTGACCTCCCATCAGCATCCATTCCCCTTACAATCTCCTCCGAACGGCGCTTCCTGTTCGATGAAGCCTGCGCCTCTTGACGGCTGGACTCGGAGAGGTCAAAGGTCATCTGACCGCATGTGTTAAATCCTCCAATTGAGGAAAAATGTTAAATTCCTCCATCCGTTATCCGGTTGGCAAGGAGGGGAAAATCAACCCTCCCCCTAGTGGTGGCGGAGATTATGACCAGTGCAACGGAGGAAACCTGACTCTGTGTGTGTGTGTGTGTGTGTGCGTAAAAAAACATATTCAACTTGTGATCGCTTTATTCCTGTCGGGTTAATCCAAACGAGTTCTTGTTTTTGAATCCATTTGGGAAATCCTACTCTGTGTTCCTGAAACTGAAGATTATCGAATGCTTTCCACGACACACACAAACACACACACAAACACACACATGGACCACAGATCCGACACCCTGAACTCATGAACTGTCCCCCCGGCCCCCCACTCGTGTGACCCCGGGCGGCGGGGCGGGTCGGGGCAGTAATGAGGCATACGGACCCTCCGGCGGGGGCTAATCAGAGGCCCGGCGTGCAGCGTTTGCCCCCCCCCCCACCACCACCACCACCCGGCTCCGGGTGTCTCGTCTTTTAACTCGGTCATAATTGGCCCCCAGATGCCGAAAAGATGTGGAGGCCAGTTTTTTTATTGGTTGCCAAGCCGAGGTCACGGTGGCAACGCCGCCGCGGCTCCTCGCCGCCGGGGGGGTCGATCGGCGGGCCAGACGTCGGCCGTCCAATCGGGGATCGGGATTTATCCGGTCGGGTCGAAGTGAGAAATGGAAGCGGATGAAAGTGACGGAAAGAAAAACAAACAGAAGGAAATCGGGAGGCAATTAATAGAAGAAGAATTCATTGAGTCAATGATGAATCATGTTAAAAAAAATTTTTTTTTTTTTTCAATTTTATTTCTCAACTTTTCCCAAATTAACTCATCTAATTAAAGGATTCTAAAATAAGAATAAGAATTAGAATAAGAACAACTTTATTTATCCTGAAGGAAATTGTTGTGCCAGAGTTTCAAGTAAAACATAACAATAATAGATAATAGCAGAAAGGAGGTAGAATAAGAAATACGAATAAAATATAAAGTGTCAAAGTTAAGGCTATAAAGTGTTTTAAGGTCTTAAAAAGTACAAAGATTTGGACATTCCCGTCGGCTGAAGGAAGAGGAATTAAAAAGTCTGATAGCCTCAGGTAGGAAAGACCTCCTGTGGCGTTCAGCGGAGCTCCTTGGTGGTATCAATCTACGACTGAAACCTCTTGTTTTGGTAAATTCTTAACAAAATTGTTACTAAAGCAAGAAGAAATAAATAGAAAAAAAAAAAAAAAGTAGAAAATTTAGGAAAAAGAGACACTAAGGTGAGGAGAAACTCTGGCAGGCAGCTGCCCAAGACAGAAGTGTAAAAATATGCATTCTTGCCATTTCACAATCATGTTTTATCATATTATCTGTCCATTTCCCGTTTCTACAAATGAACCCCTTTCCGTCGCCCCCCCCCCTGAGGCTCTGGCCCTCCCGGACGCGACGCTCCTGCTGTCACTTTGTACGAGTTAATCGTCAACATTTACGAGGAAAGCCTGCGAAACGATGGGGAGGCGGAGCCTTTACGATGTCTGAGACGGTTTGACTTCCTGTTTAAGGTCGAACACCCGCTAAGGTCGTTTGGACGTCAGCATTGTGGTTAAAGAAAAAAAAAAAAAAAAGCTTTTTTTTTTTTTTTCAAAATATCTGGAAGGACTGAAGATATGATAAATGTTTAAAAATCCCCTTCAAATGCACATGAAAAAAATGGAAGGAAAATAACACGTATAAAATATTCAGTAATCAGCAATAACTCTTTTAACCCACACCCACAATAAATAATAATAGTCCGTCTAAACTGACAAGAACAAACCAGAAAGATATAAATTTTCTGAAAGAAATTGGTACGTAGATATAAATATATATATATTGTTAGTAATATTTCATATTAATGTGAGAAGTAAGAGGAAGGAGCCAAAAAATAAAGAGACTGCCATTCGCAAATGACTTTCACACCGGGAGGCATTTATCTTCCAATTAAATTTCACGCTTTTCTCTCCCACACTAAGTAGATCTTCAATTAACCTTTGACCTCCGCGACCCTTCAGTCCAAGGGAACTAGAATCAGACAAATTGAATTATTGGGATGATTTTCCGCCTGAACGGGTGTTTTCGTGTGGCGGCGGCCGGACGCTCGTCTCTCAGGAGGCCCGATTTCACGCGCAATTTATCTTGAGAGGCTCTTATCGGATCTGGGCGGCGTCCGAGGCTGCAGTTTGTGCAGCTGCTCGCCCGTTCCGGGGTCGCTCCTGCACATTCAGCCCTTTCAATTGAACACATTGCACGTTTCAGCTGTGGGAATAAATAAACAGAAAGGGGACCAGAGCCAACCGCAGGAAGAACGTCAAAGAAAGTAGATTTTAAAAGTATTCGAAAATAATCTAATAGCGAGATAGAGGTCATTTCTCAAACTTTTTGGCTCCGTTAGATTTTGTATATTTATGTTGCGACTTCTAACAGTAGAGACACTTTTTCGGTGAAGAAAGTAAACAAGTGGTCTTTCAAATTAAAGGGACATTTTCATTTTTTTTTTCCATCGGTCATACCAAACTGAAAAAGGCAAGACATGATCTACATTTCTACATTTTTTTTTTACACTCATGAATAAAATTATTTTCCTTTCATTTTGTGTTTACTGTTTTCCTGTCATTTTCATTTACTGATGCAATTTTCCTTTGCATCAGTTCAAGCAGCAGTTTGTGTAACGCACCTCAAAAATAGCATTAAATGAATGATGGAACCTTGTTCTTTCAGTAAATGGATTTAACATATAAAGAAAACAAAAATATAAATAAATAAAAATCGTCGTCCTAGTGGATATATACTTATTACATATTAAATGCTCAATAATGACGCTTGAATGTGTTTCAGGCCTTTCTTTTGTTTTTCTTTTTTACTTAAGACCTCAAGACACTTTATAGTTTATTTGTATTTCTTATTCTCCCTTTTTTTCACTGTTTATACAATTTTTCTACTCTTATTTATGATTGTTATGTTTTTCTTGTAACTCAGCACAGCAATTTCCTTCGGGGATAAATAAAGTCGTTCTTATTCTCATTTCTCGAGTGGTTTAAGGTGTGCGTATTTTTGGGGAAAAAAACTTTCTAAAAAAAACCATAAAACTTTTTTTTTGTCTGAGATCATTTTTTGAATAATCTAAATCAAATGAAAGGATTGTTTGACTGACTTTTTTTTTTTTTTTTGAGATTTTTATTCAGGCACATCCGCGGCCTCACCGGTCCTACTCGGGGTCCTTGACGTGGCAGGCATAAACAAAGATGGCGGCATAGGAGGTGGCTTCACTCAGCTGTCTCTCGACCCGCAGCCTTAAAATGCACCTTCCTTCCGACGTGAATGGTAAAAAAAGTCCTCCTATTTGTATGTATTTACTTTCATGTTCGTAGCGTGAGGCCGTAAAATGAGCGGCTGGGCCGGGTTTTCTGACGACGAGCTGCGCCGCTTGCAGCAGACAGGTAATATTAATTAAGCTAATCCCGGTTAGCATGTCTGACGGCAGCCAGACAAGTTTTCCCTGTGGTTCCAGACTCGGCGGCGGTGCGGGGCCGGAAACCGACTCCAGCCGGCCGGAGCCGCCGGCAGCTCCAGCGGGAGAAGGCTCTGCAGCTAGCCGCTCAGAGGACCGACGGAGCTCCGGTGCTCTCACCGGAGCAGCAGCTCACTCAAACCCCTGCAAAGGATGAGCGTCCCCCCGCTGCAACGGCGCCGGCTCCGGCCGTCAGGCAGGAGGAAGCGCCGGCTGTGGGGCCGGATCCCCCCGCGGAGGAGCCGGATCCCCCCGCGGAGGAGCCGGATCCCCCCGCAGAGGAGCCGGGCCCCGCCGTGAAGGAGCTGGAGAGCCAGGAAGTGGAACAGTGAGTGCGGGATTACCCTCTTTACCTGCGTGGACGCCCGGTCTTGGAGAATCCCTGACTCATTGATAAAATATAGGCTATTTCTGCTGACTTTCAGGTTTGCGGCTGCTTCACAGCATTGGCATGCAAGTTTTCAAGTATTTCAAGTCGGACATGTTTGTAAGCTAACTGACTTTTGGATAAGAAAGGGGTTTAATATGGGGCCTGGTATTGTTTGAAAATCAGCTGGAAGAGTTCCGGGCCCAAAACTAGCAGATATATGTTCAAAGGAAGGATGAAGAAAATCATAAACCTCTTGAAAAGTATTAAGAAAACAGCTCTCCTTGTTAGTGTGTGTAAGAGGCTAGACTTGAATTTTGAAATTCCTGTGTTTACAGGCGTGAGAAGACCCGCCTGGAGCAGCTTCAGAAGGAGCAGAAGATTATGCAGGAGCAGAACAAGAAGAAGAAGGCCCTGCTGGCCAAAACCATCGCCGAGAAGTAAGTGTCGCCTCCGTCGTCGAGGCGAGATGAGAAGCTGAGCTGACGGATTGCGGTCGGGGCGCCGCCGTCCGCAGGTCCAAGCAGACGCAGGCCGAGGCGGTGAAGCTGAAGAGGATCCAGAAGGAGCTCCAGACGCTGGACGACATGGCGTCCAACGACATCGGCATCCTGCGGGGGAAGATCGAGGAGGCCAGTTGGGAGTACACCGCCGCCAGGTGAGGCCTGCTGAGGGAATACAATCTGGCCTGAATGTCTGACAGAAATTACCAGAATCATCAGCAAGGAATGATCTGAAAATGACCTAAAAAGTAACACAGAATTTCCCAAAATCAACAAGACGTCAATGACAGGACAGCGAGAAAAATATCCAAAAAGAAGTCACAAATGAGCGAGCGAGTTGTGAAAAGGGCAAGAAATTACCTGCAAATTTCACATGAATGACCTGAAAGTCGGGAAGGAAATTACCTGAAAATTAACAAAAACTAATTAAAAAGTCTGCTAGAAATGATGGGAGGATTATCGCTGATTGGCGTGAAATTTCACCCAACATTACCATTAAAAAATTGTCCAGAAATATGTGCAGGCGCCAATGACAGAAGGTCAAAAGGTCAGATGGGAGGAGCCGGTAATAACGCATGGAAATGATGCAGGTCAAAGGTCAGCCATAGATGATTGGCTGACGCATCAGAACGGCTCCCCCTGCAGGGGAAGATGAGGGCCACAAGTAGCAGGTGAAAGAAGGATGAAGAAGAGGAAAGTCAGGGAGAACACTGGAGTTGAGAAATAATTAACCTGGAGGTTTTAATGTAATTGTGAGAAAGGGTAAAAAAAATGCCCAAATATCACCCAGAAAATTACTAAACATTGTAAAACATTAGAAAAAGTTGTGGACAATTCAATTTCATTAAATATAGTGTATTTATCGATAGTGAATGAGTAAAAAATAATGTTTGTTATCCTAAAAGTGAGAAAAGGTTGTTGCCCCTAACGGTTGGATGTTGACCTCTGACCCCAGGAAGCGGTACGAGAAGGCGGAGGCGGAGTACGTGACGGCCAAGCTGGAGCTGCACAGGAAGACGGAGCTGAAGGAGCAGCTGACGGAGCACCTGTACGCCATCATCCAGCAGAACGAGCTGCGCAAGAGCAACAAGCTGGAGGAGCTGATGCTGCAGCTGACGCTGCAGGAGCGCCAGCTGGCCGAGGAGGAGGAAGAGGAGCGCGGGGTGGAGAACGGCCTGCTGGAGAAGCAAGAGGAGGCATCCGGCCAAAACCCGAGGCTTTCGGAAGAGACGGGAGGAGAAGGTGGAGGCGAGGGGGAAACAGAAATAGACGCTGAAACAGAGCAGAGGCCTCCAGATGAACGCGATGGCCAACTTCAACGCTGACGCTCATCTTGAAAACAGCGCAAAGAACTTTTCTCCAAAGCCGCAGCAGATATCCAAATAGAAGTTCACACCGTTAAGTTTCAGCAGGAAGCCTCGAGAAAAGCTTCTGACGGAGGGATCTCAGAGTTTCCTCTGTCATCAAGTTCAGGCATGAACTGATCCTCAGAGTGAAAGAACCTTCCTGATACTTGAAGATGGGGATCGATCACGAAGACCCTCGGGGTCCTGGAGGACGAGTGGATCCAGAACTTTCTAAACAAAACGACGTGAGAACCAATAAATAAAATGGAACTCACTTGGACGCCGGCGTAAAGTGAGAAAGCCGACTATAAATGGGAGAATTTAATATTTCCCCATTTATCGTCTAAAATCACTGTTGAACATGTTGGTACCGTCTAAACGCCGGGACGAGGGGTTCTGTGTGTGTTAGACACTTCCTGACACTAATTAGGTTGTATGTTTTCTTAAGAGGGAGAGACGGAGAACTTTGATTGTCTGAAAGGTTTTTAATTTAAAGGGGAACATATTTAAATATTTAGCTCTATTTTACTACAATAAACATGTTAAAGCCGATGCTGTTCATTTCTTGTATTTTAATTCTCACTTATACTGCTGGTTTTCATGTAATTCCACCATTCTGCGGAATTTAATCAGTTTTTTTTTTTTTAATTTCCCTATTCTTCTTGATTTTATGGTTTTTTTTTTTCCAATTTACTTTGCCTGTTTTCAAGGTAAATCCAGCTCAAACTCACGTTTTTTCTCTGTTTTCCTTTTTTTTTTTTTTTTTTTTTTTACAGTGTCCTGCCAGGTAGATGACTTTCTCAAATCCTCAGGTGACGGTGACGCCTCGGGGTCCGAGAGAAAGTCCTTTTACATGTAATCAGCCGACCCAACGGGCTGCTGGGTTTTAAGTCCAGTTCGTGATTTTTATTTTGAACACGTTTCAAAAAAAGAACCAAAAAAAAAAAAAAAACATTCCCTGAAAAATAAGTTGGGATGTATTGACTTGTCTTCGGTTCAAATCAGTTTCTGTTCCATCAACAAGGTGACCTCAAAAACAAAATGATAATAAAAGCAGACCTTTGTAGTAAAGACCGGTAAATACGTTCTGACAAGAAGAAAAAAAAAACAACAGTTTCTATTTTTTCTATCTGCGGACTAGTTTCCGCGGCGGATTGATCTCCTTCGGGGTCGCGGGGCACCTTTATTTTTAAGGGCTGACTATGAACCAGGGGAGGGGACGCGTTTTCGTGCGTGCAGGAGGACGGTTTGACCCGATCCCGTCTGGTTCGGGTTGTTTTTAATTTTTAATTTTTTTTTAATGTCGTGGAGACCCGGTGAGACCGAAGATTCCTGGAGTTCCTGGCTCTCCACCACTGCGCCACTTCCTGAACAGACCGGAAGTTCGACTTTGTTTACCTTCCGGTTCTACTCTCACCTGAGCCCAACAGACCGTCAGTAGTTTTTTATTGTCTTTGAATTGATTAAATTTGACACGGAAGGTTGAATATCAGGCATTAAATTATTCTAAAATGGGTATAAAAGACAATAACAATTTAAAATTGTTAGCATTTTTTATCTAACAATAAACGCCGGCAATAAATAAGTAGGACAACCCGGTATAGTTTTAAATACAAGACAACAACTAGTAATAGTCAAAACAACTAACAATCGCAGACCCTGCCAAACCATATTTACAACTTCTCCATTCTTGAGATAAGTGATATACAAATGAATAATAATAATAATTAAACACAATTACGCGTGTGTCATCTCCATAGATTAAAAGCTTTAACCAGGAAGGTATCACAGTAATGACGCCCTTCAGATACAATTGTTTATGATCAATATTAACCAGTAATCATTGAGATACGCCTGATCTAAAATAATAAGAAACAAACTGAGACAGAGAAAAACAGTGAGAGGGGTTTCCTTCTCGACCTGAACTCGACCTTCGTTCATCATCGTCCGGATTCCCGGTGCTTGTTCGTCCTCCGGCGGGAGACTGGGGCTCCGCGGCCGCGGTCACAAACCGATCCGGTTCACGGTCACGGAGCCCGGTTGTCACGGGAAGGGGGACGGAACCGGAAAACCAAGCGGACTCTCGGCTCCGCGCACTTCGATAAACTTTTTCACTTCAGTAATCATGAATAACCGTTCGATCGATCATCACCCCTCCCCTTCCTTCCGCTCTGATTAAGTTTTATTTAAATTTTCCGGATTTAAAAATCTTTTTTTTTTTTTATTTGATTTAATTCTGAATGTGATACTTATTTTTTCTAAAATATCTGTATTCTTATATACTCTCTGATCTTATTTTTTTCCCCCGTTTTTTTTATATATTTATTTCTCCCTTTTTTGTGTCTCGTGGCTCGATTCGATAGACATTCATTTCGATCAATTATTTCGATCCGGTTTCCCGCGTCGGCCGTTTGATCGCATTGCGCGTGCGTTTTCACCTCACCGATTGATTCTGGTGTCCGTGACGTCACCCCCCCCATACACCAGTAATCGATAGTCATCGATAATCAGTGATCCGCCAGAGCTTTATTTAACCCGGAATTTGATTTAAAAACGGTATTGTTTACATTTGAAATTAAAGGAAAGTAAATAGAATATTTAAATCGTTATACATATTTCTTGTAAATAAAACAAACCTCAGAATCTGATATTTAATCTGATATTTCCACATCTATCTGATGAACAGGTTCCTCCTCATCCTCATTCCTCCTTCCACTGAGAACAATATTCTATTTGAACAATATCGTTCATCTTTATGTAATTATTTAGAATTTAAAACCTTTATTTTGTTTCATTTCTTCGTTTCTTCTGGTTACATTTCCTGATCGATACGACCGATCCGATCCGGACTTTCAGTCAATTATCAGGAAGTAACTGAATTGTTTTTTCTTTTTTTCCTTTTTTTCTTTTGGAAGTAAATGAAAACAGATACAATTTTTAAATCGGATATAATTGGATTACCCTCCATCCAGAGTACGGGATTACGGACGGTCACGTGGTTCAGAAAGCTCCTCGTTTACTGGGGTCACGTGTTTGCCTCTCCTGACCAATTGTGTTCTTCCTGAGCTTTAATGCGTTTCCGTTTCCGCCCACGATCACCTGCGGTTTCCGGGACCGGAATGGGGAGTTTTTTATGAGTTTTTTCTTTGTTTTTCTGTTTTGTTTTGTTTTGTTTGTTTTTAATAGTTAAACACCGAATATTGGATTTATTCACCGCCCGGAACTGGAAAAACAAACACGGAGGGACCGAGCTGGTGAGGTTAGCGTTCGTAAAACACGTCCGGGTGGGAGCCCCTGGTGGCCGGAACCGGAAATGAGACCTTAATTTGGATAAATAAATAAGATTTCTTTTTT
This sequence comes from Fistularia commersonii, assembly GCF_037954325.1. Lineage (NCBI taxonomy): Eukaryota > Metazoa > Chordata > Actinopteri > Syngnathiformes > Fistulariidae > Fistularia > Fistularia commersonii. The sequence goes on from NC_141284.1 coordinate 2,566,058, forward strand.
AAAAAGAGTAATTTTATATCGTTTCAACAAATGACATGTTTGATGTTTATGACTTATTTGATTTATTGATTAAATATAGAATCATATGTTTGGAAAAAAAATGCAAATTTAGAAATAATGATTTATTTTAATGCATTTAAAAGTCTTAAAATAAGGTTGAATTTTACTACTAATCATACATTGAATTATCAATCTAAATTGTATAGATTATATTGTTATTTTGATAACGTTATTTTGATATTGAAATGTTCAAATGCAGCAGCAGTTCATGAAAGTTGAGAACTTATGATGATAGTTATTTAAGATAATTTGATTATCTTAATAAGAACTGAAGACCATGTCAAGCTGAGTCTCATCCAGACGTTGGCACAGGACGGTTGGATTTTTTTTCGGAGATGCTTCAGACCGTGGAAAGAGTTTACACCAAAATGCGGCGTGGAAAACTGGCACTTGAATTATCAGCATTGTCAGGTGCCAAAGAGTCTTCGTGTTCCTCCTCCTCCAGAGCGAGAGCCAGCACGAGGCTCATGTTTAGCATTCGGTATTCAAAGGGGCACAAATCTGATGCTAGCGCTCGCAGCTAGCCCCATTTTGTGAATGCTAGCCAGAGGGTATGAACTACAACAGTGTCTTCATGGTGTCCAGCTGCTCCGCAGATCCGATGCTAATGCTAGTGGCTGAGCAAGAGGTGGGTCTGATTAGAATTGCCATCTGATCAGTTGAACTCCATTCGAGGGGGAAAAAAAATCTGTCTACAAGTCCGTGACACGACAAAGCAGGAAGTCCTTGTTTCCGGGAATCATTGCCCTGAGTCATTTTTCTTTGGTCTATTGCGATTAGAAACACCTTGAGAGAAAGATTTTTTTACGATGACTCGGATAAATCATTAGCTTTTAAAAAAATGTGAATAACGACGGTCGTAATGTCACGAACATTAACATTTTCAGGAGTGTCTAAAGGGCTAACAGTTACCATAGACTACCATTCACTATGCTAAGCTAGAAAGTAGAAGCCAAGTCACAGGCTCTGTGACATAACACGTTGAAGAATATCTGTTTCCTCGTCCGCCTTGACAGGTTGTTGAGGTTTGCCGTGTTCCCGTTGACTCACAGTTTACCCCCAGTCCAGAACCAGAACAGTCCAGTAAAGCTGCTGATCAGTGTGAGGTCTGACGCCTAGGAGACCTTCTTCAAACATCTAAACTGCCGTTTTGAGAAAGATTGTTTTTGCTCTGATGCATCAGAGCGTTTTTATATCAAAACCCGCCTGACAGCCAATCAAATTCCAGATCCCCCAGTGACCTGCTGACAGTGCCAGAAATTTAATAACAGCCAGCGAGGGCTTTGACCTTCAGACCCACATTTATATGGAATGAAATCAGTTTCATTTTCTCATATTAGAGGTTTTTATTGAGTGAGAAACTTTTTTTTTATTTTTCTTTGCTAACGATGGAGTCGGTTTCCACAGGTTTTTTTTTTTCAGTCGGGCTATTTATGAAACACCGAGAATCACCCGCAAGTCTGCAAAAACAATTTCCCATCGAGAAAATGATCTCAGCAAAAAGGCCCTATAAGTGGGCGAAAAATTAACTTAATCATAAAGATATTCCTAAGGTGATGAAATAAGGTATCTGAAAAGTGACCTGATAGACAAACATCAGGAAAAATTTACCTTAACCAGCATGTCGCATGATGTAAGAACAGTCCTCCGCTAACATCTGGTTTGGGCTCCACCACTTGAATGCAGATATAAAATATATAAATGAATTTAACGCTGGCGCTCCTGCAAGTCCGAGTGTCAACTCATCGTTTTCTCTTTTAGAACCGGAGTCGACGAAGACAAACTGCATGGAGGCGATGAAAAGAAAGGGATACGACTGAGGAAGGTGAGCGAGTCGCTAATCCTGCGCGCTAGCAACAACATTGAACACTGTGAAATTGTTGTTCTGTTCCTTGTTCAAGGACAAGGACGATAGTTGTTTGTGTTTGAGGCAGGTCACATGACTGGAATCTTGTCAGTTAGCATGTGATGCGCAGTTGGTTGATGCTAATTTCTCAGATCTTGGGCTTAGCAACTTTCACTTCTTAGATACACAATATTTACCCATGCAGATGTTGAAATATAGGGTGACAAAACTGGCTGGCTAACGCTACTTAACATACTCGGCTAATCTTTCACAACTCAAGCTCAGCCTCACTCTCAAAGATGCCATGAGGTTCACAACTGTAATGTTTACATTTGGAACAATGGAAGCGTATTGGGAATTCGGAAATAAGAGGGTTAGCATTTCCTTGTCAGACGGTGTCTCTCAGTGATTATCATCCCAACATGATCATACAAAGCTCACTACATTAGCTTCCTTCGTAACCCTTCCCTCAAATGTTAAGTGTGTTGTCAATGATTAACGGATAAAAAATGTTTTTTTGCCTTAAATATGTGAAAATGGGAAATAGTTGCCCCTTTTTTGGGACAAAACAAGCAAATGACCCAACATTCCACTCAGACCACCTTGCTCGTGCCCCCTAGTGGTCAAAGCTGGAATCACATGGTAATATTATGCTGTTTGCAGCAGATCAACACATATATCCGAAAACCCTGTCGTAAAAAAAATGCATGGGAACAGTAAAGTATCCTCCACGTGCGAAGTTTATGCGTTGCTTCCACTTCCATCGCTGTTTTTGGTTAGTTTCCAGTGACTCTTCTGCTGCAATTGAAGCCCCTGGTCCTCGTGCGAGGACACGTTTGACGTCCAATCAGCTCCATGTCAAAGCACTTCATGCTTCTCTACTTACAGGAGGTTTTTAAAAAGACGGGTTTCTTAAGTCGCAGGGCTGAAAAGCCGGCGTTGCAGATCCCCAGTGCAGATTTCGCTCGCCGTGCCGACGACGTTTCCCTCCCTGGGATCTCGTGATGTTTTTTTTTTTTTCCTCCAAATTCACAGCGGGGAAAACAGGCCACTTTCACATGGTGTTTTTTTTTTTTTTTTTTTTTTTTTAGTCGACAAAGACCAGGGGCCCCGGAGGAGACAAGACTCCAAGTCTCAGACACGGGGAGGCCTTTTTTTTTTTTTTTTTTTTTTTTTTTTAAACTTTGCGCTAGCTGGCACCGGAATGGACTCGTAGGCTGGAAAAGCGAAATCTGGGGGGAAAACTAATGATGAAAAAGTCCACTCGATCCCTGCGCCTTCATTAAATACATGGAAAGAACCGGAGAAGCACATCTGGATTCAATCTGCGTCCCTTTGATGGCATCAAGTGTTCTTTTCCCAGATCGGGGGGGTGGAGGAGGAGGGGAGGGTTCGGGGGGGAAGAGGGGGGGTGCTGGAAGCTACGGGACGTCTATGGCAGCTCGAAGCCCGGACTGCTGCCATCTGACCCCCCCCTCCCAACATCAACCCCCTCCTTACCCCGCTAACCTGCAGTTCACAGGCAACTCCTTCTTTCTCCCCTTCCTTCCTTCTTTCTTTCTTTCTTTCTTTCTTTTTTTTTTCGTTCCTCCACTGGACTTTCTGGAGGCAAATATTCTTCCCTCTCTCTTTATACGTCTTTTAAAAGCAAATTCCTCCATAATGTGATTTATTCTGGTCAAAGTGGCCCCCGGTTGTTTACTGGTCCCTCACCTCCCCCAGCAGATTGAAGGTTTGTTTTTTTTTCCGTTTTATTTGTTTGTTTTTGCAAAATGCGATTCATCGGAAAACAAGGCCGGTCTCGATTCCGGGGAACTGTTTTTGGCGGAAAGGCTAGAGAATAAGATGGGGGTGTTTTTTGTTTTTTTTTGTTGTAATTTTTAATGAATTTTATTTATTGATTGTTTGTTTTTTTCATTTTTTTTAATTAATTTTATTTATTGATTTTTATTTTCCAGATTTTTTTGGGGGGGGCATCATTTCTTGCGTTTGTCATGTAGATTAAGATTTTTTTTCTCCGATTTTACTGACCATTTAGGTATTTTTTAACTTTAATGGTCATTTTCAAACAGCATCTTTGAGATTCTCCTTCATATTTCAGTTATTTATCTAATTTATCCTCCTATCACTCATTTTTTTCGACTCAGATCGCCATCCGGAGTTGAATTTGAACCTTTTCTCCCCATTCAGAGTAGAAAATCCATACCATTGGACCAAACGATGGACATTAAATAGGTTTTGCTGGAAAAACAGCAGTTTCGGGAACGCTGCTTTGAGGCCTGAGTTCATACGGGTCATGGTGCCAGAAGCGTTTTTATTTCACAGATGTGAAAGTGAGTTAACGTTAGCTGGTTTGAGTCAGGTTTAAAATCAGCAGGAGTTGGGCTCGAATCCTGGAAATCTTAGCATTTTTTAAAAGAATCATCACTGAAGGGCACAGTAGAGCAGCATTTTCAAAATAATATCAAAATGAAATAAAGCTATGAATAAAATTGCCTGAAAAATAACGATAAATTGCATAATATGAATCATAAATTGCATGAAAATTCCCCCGAATTATTGCTTAAATGGACTGTCCCCAGTAAAAAAAAAAAATCAAAACTATCAAGAATTGGTCAAAAAATAGCCAACTAATCACTTAAAGCTGCACCTTTGTGCTGACGACGCACTCATTTATTTTAAGTTGTACTTCATTTTTGGGGATCGAAAGTCATCGAGCTCTGAACGGAAACTCTGGTCAAATTAGCGGTAAAATTTGCACAAAAAAAAAACAAAAACCTCATGTTCTCCGCATATCTAGATGGGGTTCCGCTGGGTTCCAACAGGTTCACGCAAAAACCCCTCAGTTGTCCAGCCGCGTGAATGCGAGATTGAATATGACCGCCGGGATAGACTCCGCCCCCTCGTGAACCTGCCTGTTCAGATAATAACTGAACGCCTCCCAGAGGTCAAAGGTCAGGCTAGCGTGATGAGACATTATTAAAGGTTCATTTCATCAAATGCCAGACACATATTCTATATCCTCTGGTTTGTATTCTTTTTTTTTTTTTTTTTTCGAGTTTTAGTCGTTTGTGTTTCCACAAACGTGACCTTTAAAGGAAAAAAGACAAACTTTCCACAAGCTTTGAATCAGCAGCGAAATGTGTTTTTTTTTTTTTTTTTTTTTTTTTTTTTTTTTTTTTTTTTTTGGGGAGCTGCTGTTTTCGGCGGAAAATATCCGAGCAAAGAGCGAGTGGAGAGGAAAGTTTGATAAAAGAAAAAGGTTTTGTTGAGAATATAGGTGAAACGTTGGTTTGATGATTCTCATTGTTTCCCTTTGATGGAATAATCCTTGAAAAAATATGGCGGCCTTTCACCCGATTTCCCCTTTTATCGAAGACGACAACGGACGGTTCAAGGAAAAACTCGTGAAATTCTTTCCCCGCAACCGATGGGAATTTCCATCGATCCGCGCTCCGCCTCTCTCTGGAGTTTATCTTCCCTCGCCGCGAAAGTAATTGTTTTATTTTCACCTCAACCTGACCTGAAAATTACCAATGTATTTTCAAATTGGAGGCGAAATCATTTTGTAAACGAACGGAAAGGAATTCCCCCCCAAAAAGAGAGCAGACAGCTTCCCGAAAGATTTGCAAGAAATTGCATTAGTCACCGACTAATTAGAGATTAGCAAAACAATAAATGTGGATTAAGCATCATAGCTGCTGGAGAATTTATACGAAATTACTTGATGTTTATCAATGGAAATGAAAAAAAAAGTTATGAAAGTTTTTCCCAACTACCCTTTGCTGATGATGCACTAATTTATCCCAGCATGAAAAGAGCTTTGAAACTAGCAACGGTAATCTTAAAAAAATATAGCGTATACAGGCAGTAGTTAGCATCGAAGAAATGACCAAACAAATATGAACGATGATTAAGCTGTAAAAATCACAAAGGAAGAAGTGAAGATTAGCAAGAAATCCCTTGAAAACTAGCAATAAATTTTTACATTGTGATTATAATTCAAAAGTATTATTATTATTATTCCCTTTAACAATGCCATTATGAAACTTGCGCGTGACGTATCCGTCTCGTACACCTGATATTTGCCCTTTTGCAGACGACACCCCGGTTTATTTACGCTAAATTTCGGGGGAAAAAGAAGACTTTAATTGGCGGCTCTTGGAGGTGAAAGGTCACGGGGGTTGACCCAGTGGGCAGGGGAGGATCTGGACCCGGCCGAGGAGGTGGATGTCGCTGACGGGAGGGGGCATGGAAGGGAGGGGAAAGGGGGGAGTCTGTGAAACTTCAGACACAGCATAAAGTCTTTGCCACGTAATTACCACTCCTGAGTGTGTAAGTGTGTGTGTGTGTGCATGCAAGATTGTGCGTCCGCCCTCACAGGGGCCGCAAAGTTTCACTTGGGGAGAAAAGAGAGAGAGAGGGAGGGGAGAAAAGGGAGGAGGGAGAGAGAAAGAAAGAGAGAGAGAGAGAGAGAGAGAGAGAGAGACTACGGGCGTGCACGGTCCCGCCTCCCTCCCGCGCCTCGCTGCAGCTGAGCAATGCTCATCTGGTCGTCATCAGCCGCCGCGGCTCCTCGCTCTCAGACGGGACGCGACCGGAGAGGGAACCGAACATCTGTCCTCCTCCTCCTCCACCTTCTCGTCATCCTCCTCCTCCTCCTCTTCTTCTCCTACTTCTCCTTCTTCCCTCTTCCTCTCCCTCGCACAAGGAAACTCTCCGGACCAAGAAACCAAGCGGGAGCGAGAACGAGTGTGTGTGTTTGTGTGTGTGTGTGTGTTTGTGTGTGTTTGTGTGTGTGCGTGTGTGCGCTACCCCCCCCCCCCCACCCCCACCCCCTCCACACACACACACACTCCTTCCTCCACACACTCGGTTGTTTCTTCTTGGATGGATCCGCCGTCTGGAGGTTTTTTACTCAGAACCCACGCAGGACAGAGCAAAGTCCGCTGAGGTGTGCAGCCCGGACCCCCCCCCCCACCCACCCACGCCCCCCCCCCAACCCCTCCACGCCCCCCACCCCCCCTTCACCCCACCACCACCACCACCACCTCCATCCGGCCGGTGAGTGTGTGTGTGTGTGGACGCGCCGCCGCCGCGCCGCTGCTGCATGAGCGGATCGACTCGGCCCGCCGTCCCGTCTCCGCGTCATGACTTCTAGCTATGCGCATGTAATGGACAGGCCCGCCCCGGCACCGGCGCGTCTGGAGAGCCCCGTCACGCCGAACCTGGACACGCTGCAGGCCAAAAAGAACTTCTCGGTGAGCCACCTGCTGGACCTGGAGGAGGCCGGGGAGATGGTGGGCACCCAGGCCGACGAGAGCGTCGGCGAGGCGGGCAGGAGCATGCTGGAGTCCCCGGGGCTGACCAGCGGGAGCGACACGACCCAGCAGGAGAGTAAGTCATGCGCATGCGTAGACCCGCCGCCTTCATCCGCATCAAAAAAACAAAAAAAAAAAAAAAAAGTGACGAGATGTTTTTTTTTTTTTTCTTTTGGTTTGATTATTTTTTTTGCGTGAAGTGAGATTTGCGGGACGATTTCATCCCTCACCCTCGTCTTCCTCACTCGGCCATTAATTCGCCATTAACTCTCTGATGTTGATGATTGACAGGAGTTCGCCCCTCCCCCTTTCCCTCAAACTTCTTCTTTTTTTTTTTTTTTTTACAATTATAATCATTCGTGTTGTTGTTGTTGTTGTTGTTATCGCGAGATTTCCGGTGCTCTCGCGCTCGCCCGAACAGCCGAACAGGCGACCGGGCCCGCCGCCTTCGCCGAACCCGAAGCCGGGCCGCGGAGCTCCGGAGGCGGCTTACGGGGCCGCGGGACGTTCCGCCGGTTCCCCCGGAGGCTCGGAGCCGAGCTGAGAGATAAATAAACGGACTCCCTCCCCTCCTTCTTCTTCCTCTCCTCCTCCTCCTCCTCCTCCTCTTCTTCTTCCCTTCTCCCTCCCCTCTGACGGGCCATTTGCTCCAGTTGACAGAAACTTTATAGGGTTTAATGGGTGTTTTTGTTATTTCTTCTCTTTTAGGAAGAGAAGAAAAAAAATGGCGCTGTGAGGGAGGGAAGAGAGAGGAAAAAAAACCTCGCGGGAAGCGACGTTAATTCACGGTTATTTAACGGGACCGGGGATCGATCGTTACATTAGGGATCAAGTGACCCACGTGACACCGGAACGGAATCGATTTATCATCCGGGTTCTTTTTCCTTTACCGGAATTAAACATAATAAAAAAAAAATGAACACCATTTTAATAATTATAACACATCCATACTGATTATGAGGTTTATAAAAATATTCCTGATTTAAAATATATCAATAAAAAAATCTAACGCGCGGAGAGATCGGTCAGACGGACTGTACCATGTTCTTGCGCTTATAGATGCAAAGAAAAACGCGTCAATCTGTTTTTAGCATTTTTATTATTATTATTATTTTGCAATTTATAATCCAGGTTGTTACAGGTCTAATCACGTGATTTTAAAAAAAAAAACAAACAAAAAGATTTAATTATTTGTCTCCACGGGATCCGGATTATCATTAGCCGCTGTGCTAATTGACTTTCACTTCACGCTGCTAATGACATCCGGGTCTCTGAGGATGAAGATGATGATGAAGAAGATGATGAAGATGAGGAAGGTCACTTATGATTTTTAACTCTCCTCCCTCTGCGAAGGCGGACTCTTCATCGTCTTCATCTTCACCTGCGGAGGAGAAGAAAATCGCCTTTTTATTTTCTTTGGAAGCGAATTTACCTTTAAGTTCAAAATATTAACTTTTTTAACTACAGAGGAGATTTTCTTTAAGTTAGAGGTCTTCCCCCCCTCCATTTATTTATCATTTTGATAAATTCTCTTTTCTTCTCCGCCAAAAGACGACGAGTAACACCCGCAGAATTATAAAAAAAAAAATAGATAAAAAACCGCATCATTTGCTATTTGAAAGACAATGATTAAATTGACTATTTGTAATCACGCGATTTAAGAATTCCGTTTCAGGCTTACTTTTTTGCGTCGATCCCAGGAAACGCTGGCCGGACACAACACAAGTTAAAACGAAAAATAAAATGAAATAAATAAAAACTCGAAAATAAGCAGAATAATGTCACAAGACGTTTGACGAGGATATTCTACCCTTAAAGGTTTTTTTTTTTAATTCGTTCATTTCACAGATATAAATGCAAAAAAATCAGACGATGTGAAAGTAAAATATAACGCTGATATACTGTAATACTACTGCTATACAGCGCAATATTGATATTAATAGAAAGCCGAAAAACGGTGTAATAATCAATAAAACACCGACTTGAAATCGATGGGTTTCAGTGGAAATAATAGAAAATACGTAAAATAGAATGAAAATTAAGCTCTCTGTTTAGATAAACAGTGATAACTCGAATCTATCGGGCTTTTCCGGAGAAAAGGAAAAAAAAACGAGCTTACAACCGGTAACGTTCGGAGCTCGGAAAGAATCGATTCCGTTAAACAACAAATCAATCGGTAACTGAATCGGTAATATTAATAATAAAAAAAAAAAAAGTGGATCTATTTTTCTCGGCGGAATAACACCTATCCCCTGCCAGCCGTTAAAACCTCCGTTAAGTGTGTGTGTGTGTGTGTGTGTGTGTGTGTGTGTGTGTGTGTGTGTGTGTGTGTGTGTGTGTGTGTGTGTGTGTGTTGCGCACCGGGGCGTCCCGCGGCCGCTGGCCCGGCCCGAGGAGGAGCCGAACGGGGGAGAAGGTTGCAGGAGAAGTCGGGTGGTGTTTGGATCTCCGCTTCGGTTCCGAGACGAAAAAACAAAACAAAAAAACTTCTTTTTTTTTCTTTTTCCTTTTTGTTTATTTTTCTTGATAGAAAAAGAGGCGCGTGAGCCGGAAACGAGCCGCACGTGGAAGGGAGGACTTTCAAATTAAAATATAATTTGCGGAAGTGAGGTCATTAATCTGACAGCTGACATTGATTTATGTCGTTTTGTTGTTTTTATTTTCTATTTTCAAAATGTGACAAAAAATAAATAAAAGTCAAAATGACACATCGCATCCGGATGAAAGCAGCTCGCGCGCACATTTCTAAATCCCCGTCTTTTTTTTTTTTTTTTTTTAAAAGCATTTCTTTATTTTACGTTTGAATCAGATTATATTACAAAAAAAGAACAATAATTTTTATTTACACCAGGGAAAGATTTGAATCCCATCTGAATGCAGTCCAACTGTATTTTGGAGGGTTTTATTTCTAAATAAGGAAAATGTTTTTACAGGAAGAGAAAAAAAAAAAGACAAAATAAAAGTCAAAAGTCTGCTTTTTTTTTTTCTTTAAACATTAAATTTAATGTATGTTTATTTTTGCAGGCCTTTTTTTTAAATATAGTTTATAAATCCGTCAGGACGTCGGGGGCTTAATCCACAGATTCAATTCATACTGGTTTTAATTGACTTCAATCAAAATATATATTTCTCAAATTGTATTATCGACGTAGTAAATGTATATTAGATTTTAAATAGACGTGACTGTATTAGAAGGAATGCAAATCAGATGTAAATCCTTAAGACAATCAGGATTTGGAAGAGTGTATGTTTTGCTTTTTAAAGAAAAGAGAGATTTCTGCTGAAATGTTATAGGAAAAGAAAAATAAATAAGAAGCTTCCCGCCGGCAGGAAGCTGGTTGCGCTGAGCTTCAAAATAAAATCAGCGTCTCCAGGCCGACATCGCAGGTCCGGATGGTCAGATTTCTCTCTCTTTTTTTTTTTCTTTTAAGCCCGTCCTCCCTTCCTTACATCTATTTTTCTTTTAATTCAAACCAGCATCGCCGAAGCGGCTCTTTCATAAAACAGAACCTGCAACCGATCTTATCGCCGACGGTGCCTCTGTATTCGCCGGAGGGAACAACGGATTAATCCCAGAAACAGTCCGATTGCGTCTACCGATCGATAATCAATACAATTTGGACTTCCCTGTCGTTTCTGGAGCGAAATCGGGAAATCGGGAAAACACATCCGCGCTTTTCAATTTAATTCGACGGACGTCGAATAAATAGCGTTCCGTGCGCACGGGAAATGAAAGGAGACGTTTCCATGGAAACCCTGGTTCTGTGTGAGGAGGAACCTCGGGGGGAAACCTGGTCCTGCGGCGCCGGCTGGACGCTACCTTCGCCCGGGCAGGGGGGGGTCAAAGGTCAAAGACATTGATATGCAGGGAAAGGAAAAGGAGAACCTGAAACCCGACGCTCGTCCGTCGGCCTGCCGGAAACCACTTCCTGTTTCAGAACAAGCCGGGTAATTAAAAGCCGATCGGTCTATTGATTATCCATCGGATTTAACGTTGATGCCGTTAAAATCGAGGTTGAATAAGACCCGGCATGTCAAACCTCTTGACCTTTTCTCTTTAACCCCCTCCCACCACCACCAACCTCTCAAACCCCCGATGAAAAAAACCAGGCCTTATCGGTGGAAAAGATTCTCCTTCTCGTTTTGTTTGCTGGTGAAGCTGGAGAAGGAGGAGGAGGAGGTGGAACCTCGGGAACATCTGGAGCCCAAATGGTTCTGAAGGCGATTGAACTGCCGAGAACCCTTCTGCTCTCTCGCTCTTTCTCCTCATTCTCTCTCCCTTCTTTTTTTTTTTTTTTTTTTTTTTTTTGTTGCTGAAATATTTAAAAGGTTCTTCAAAGGGGGAATCAAATCCGCCCGATTTGCTCCGGAGGCGATGAGGAGCTCGGTTCTTCATCCCGAGATGAGAACTCCGTCTTGGAGGATGAAGACTTTGGCCTCCTCGTCCTCGCCGTTTCGCTCCAATAGTTATAATAACGATAATCAAAAACAAGGATATTTTTGTCTGCGGTGGTAAAAGCTGCAGGCTTTTAAAACAACCTCAGAATTTAAAAAAAATAACATTATATGTTATATGTGAGAATATATATATATTTTTTAAATTATTATAATTTTTTTTTTTTTATGGAAGAGCAGAAATCGCCGAAAGAGCGGGTTAAAATTTAATCAATAGGGAATTTTATTCTGAAAGTGAATGAAAATGTTCTCAGCAAGAAACAGAAAAGTTTGAAACCTTATTGAAAATGTGATTGAAAAGAGCAACAGCTTAAAAAAAATACTTATTTCGCATTCATTATATCATATCTTTTATTATTTTATTATATTTTGAAAGATAACTAAAGCTCATTAACTTCAACTTCAAATGAAAATGTGCCACGAAAGGAAACACAATTGATCAAAATAGCTCGGAGTTTGTTTCTTCCTGGATAATCCAATAATCCGATCATTTCCTCCTCCTCATCCCTCGGCCTTCGTCGTCTGATCTTTACTCTTTTATATAAAAAATCAAAATCGCCCGCAAAGTGATTCCAGGAGGAAGTTTTAATGCCCTCCGCCCTTTTTTTTTTGTTACAGTGGAGAAATATGAATTGACTATTTTATTTTATTTCCTAAGAAAGTGTTTCCTTACAAATAATGGTTTTAAAGGAAACGGGATTAAAAAAAATGTTGAATTACATCATTTATTGCTGCAATCGATCCGAAAATCAGGCGTTTACTGTTATTTCTATTTCTACTGAAGTTGCTTTCAGTTCTCGTGGAGTCCCGCCGATCAGTAATCAATAGAGGAACTGATCAGAGCTTCTCCATATCCGGGATTTTTTTATTTTGACGGGGTTCCACGTCTGCTTCTCAGATGTCCTGCTGGATGAGGCCAGAGGACTTTGATTGATTTTTATTGATTTGTGTTGCTGCTGGTCGTTTGTTTGTTTGATTGATTGATCGATTGATTGAATGCATAGCGGAACCAGTGCAAAAAGGCCGTCTGTGTGCGACGGTCACATGGTCGCGTGATTGACAGGCGCTGAAGTGTGTTGGTGTGTGAAAGCGGGCCGAGTCACGGCAGGGAAACCGATCAATCACCCGGCAAAATATGAGATCAGTTCTGGTTATCAATACACCCTATTGACCCAGTTTCCGATTGGGAAATTCTTTCAATGATGATGATTTGTTTTTAAAAACTTTTTAATATGATTATTTGTACGAATGGAGTTGCTGCATTTTGTATGAATATAATTTGAGTAATCGATTTAAATTATGTTATATCCAATTAGTATTTAATCAATTCAAATATATTTAAATTAAATGTTTGTATTTAATTATATTTTTTACACACACACATGACATATATATATATTTATTTATTTTTAATTTTTTTTTTTTTTGGTTACGTAACCATGTTCTAGATGCAAGGTTTGTGGAACCTGCAGGGAACTCCATAGCTTCTCTGGATTAGGTTGACCATTAACTAACGACCCACCCATTAACTGAGGACGTGTTGAGGTTGGTGAAGTTACAGGATCCCTGCGGGAACTTCAGGATGGTCCTCCATCCATCTGGGACCCTGGAGTTCCTCTCTGGTATGTGGTCCAGGAACTGTTCTGGTCCTTTTGACCAAAACTTGGGAACAAAGTGGAGGAAGCAAAAAAAAAAAAAAAAAACCCAAACAAAATCGCGTAATTGTTCCCGAGGAACCCTTTGAAAGATCAAGATCACTGATGTTGTCATGATTATGTGATTCTGCTCCACCAGAGAAGAAGATCTCTGCCTGGAGATTGGGTGTTCCGGGACCTCTGGAGAACCCATGTTTCCAAACATACTTGCAGAACCTTTGTGCTCCGAGGAACCGGGACATTATCGTTCTTTTCGGACCGACTCAGTTCAGGGTCAAGGATCCCCCAAGTCTTGAGCGTTTTGCAAGAACATCCAGGGTTCTTCAGCATCAGGAGAGACTCCTTGATTTGAATCGGAGTTGGAGGTTCTGGCAGCTTCTAGAGAACCGTGCGAGAACGTTTTCCAGTGTTTGTGAAAAGGAATCTCACTGAGAACCAGAGGTTCATTGGGTTCTAAAACCCCCCCCAACTGTTCGAGCACCTTCTTCCTGGATCTGGCTCCGCCCCTTGATTTTTCGTTTTTTTTTTGTTGTCGTTCCCGAATGCATTCTGGCCGCAGGTGTTTGTGGTTTAATCGGAACGTGGAGGAGAAGGAGAGGAAGAGCCAGGTTTTACTTTGAAAGCCCCTGCCAGGAAGCGGCGGTTCTGTTTGTTTGGTTCCTCGCCGGCGTCTCCGTCCAAGACCCTGATTTGTTTCTGGTGCCGAGTCAGGGTTCCTCCGGGGAACCGTGACTTCATCGTGAACAGCTGAAGGGTTGGAGGGTCTTCAGCGGGTCTTCGGTGTCACTGAACAGAAATGTACGAAAGAACCCGGAGCTTTATCGGTGTAATACCAGTTTCGGCCACAAGGGGCGTCGTTCCTGGATGCGTGTCAGAGGCAAGAACATTTTGAGTTTTTTGTTGTTTTTTTTTAAGCTGCGACGCTGGATCTTAAAGGTCGGAATACTTCGGCGAATATTTACTCGCGACTTTTTCTTGAGTTGAAAAAGAAAGGAGGCGGATGAGCGGGTGTTTGTTGGTGTAATTCCGGTTTTGGCCACCGGGGGACAGGCCAGACGCGTCAGACGGCCAAACTTTTATGCTATAAATCTATGAAAAAATTACGTTAGTTTAAAATGGATAACATTTTTAATTCAATTTGTTTAATTTTGCAAATTTTGGTGTTTATTTATCTATTACACACACACATACACACAGATATATATATATACATATGTATGTATAATGAATAAATAAACACTTAGTATCTATATATCAATTTACGTTCATGAATCTATTTATTTCTTTTCCAGATATACATTTTTGAGGTTCATTTTATTTCTGGATTTTTTGGCTTGTGTTTCGAAATATTATCGGATTTTTTTTTTTTTTGTTGGGGGGGGGGCTAAAAATTCTAATTGAATTTTATTAATCATGAGGAAGAAAGAACCTGATTTTACAGGGAAATGCAAAAAAAAAAAGGGGAGATGAGAAAAAGTTGTATTTTGGTGTTCCAGGTTTTTGCCCGATCTTTTTTTTTTTCCTTCTCCAACTTAAAGACGTTTATTTGAAATAAATCCAAGGGGATTAAATCAAAATAATAATTTAGACAGGAAGAAGGGATCCAATTCTTTGGAAACTTTTTTTTTGGGTTCTGAAACCTGAAGCGACGGCGTCTGTTCTTCCCCCTCCATATTTTCCACCTCCCGGTGGTGACGGAGGGAAAGAAGCGTCTCGAGATCATCTGCTCCGCAAACCCGGCTTTTTCTCACGAAAGCTGACGTGAGAAGCGGGGAAAGAAAAAGGAAAAAAAAAAACCTGCGTGACAGATTTTTGTTTTTTTCTTTTTTTCCCCTCCTCGTCCGGTTCTCACGAAAGCGGCGCTGCAACAGCACGCCGCCGCCGCCGTCGCCGCCATTGCCGCCGCGCTGCCTAAAGCTGGCCGTCGTTCAGGAGGTGAACTCAGCCGCGGAGCGGGATGCTACTTGTTGTGCGGTTCTGGTTTGCGTTAGACGTAATTACCCGTCTGGCGGGACGTTGTGTATTTACGGCGGCTCCTCCGGGGTTTTAATCCGCCGTTGCATCACTTTTTCTTCTTCTTCTGTAGCCCTGGACGGCGAGGGCGTCCCGGAGGCCAGCTGCGGGTTATTAATGATGATAATAGATTTACATGCAGGGATTAAGGACCCCCAGGGGCCTCCAACCGTCGCCTCCAATTAAAATCACACAAATAAATCAGCGTGTCGTCGGCGAAAGGGAGGATGTTTCAGCCGGGGTGTGATTTAAAGGTTTGTCTAACGCGTCTCTGATCCGAAGCGTAAACAGAATAAAATTCGGAACTCCGGTCGTCACAATCTGCCGTCTCTTCTTTCTACATTTGCCGTTTTTTTTTTTTTTTTTTTTTTTTACCGTCTCCGATCAGTTTTGTTTGGATCCGGTTTTGTTGATTTTCAAGTCGCCTTTTGCCAAAGACAATGAAAGGTAACATTACAATTAATTAAGCACAAATTAATACAATTGATAGATATGTAGATAGTGTCTTGGATTAAAAAGAAAATAAAAATATTACATGTATTCTTCATTGTAGATTTTCAGCAGGATGAAGAATTTAAATAAATGTAAATAAAAAAAAAAGTTGCGCTAAAGGTTCTGCTGCTCAGAGAGGGAGTCCAATATTTTGGAAAAAGAAAAAAAAAAAAAATCAGTGCGCACTTTCCATCCTGAGAGGCTTCTGTTTTGAAAATCCTTTTGTTGCTTTCTTTATTATTAGATAATTTAGAGTTTCCTCATCCAGGAAAACTCCTGGCCAATGAGAAGCTGATATGAAAGACATGCTTTCGTGGGAAACACACACACACACACACACACGCACACGGCAGATGAAACTCTCTGGCATCAGTTGCTGAATTGTTTGTAATTTAACTGTAATTCACGTGGAACTAATTGTTTGTAGTTTATTTGTTTTTGGAAGAAACATCTGGGTGCTTTCCAGGTGTTTGCAGGGAATATCCAGCTCGACTCGGGCGCAAACCCAACGGCGTCCAGACGTCTGATCTATCCTCTCCTCCTCCTCCTCTTTTCCACCTTCCTCCAGATGAACAGATGAACACGGAGGAGAAGAAGAAGAGGAAGCAGCGTCGGAACCGGACCACCTTCAACAGCAGCCAGCTGCAGGCGCTGGAGCGGGTCTTCGAGAGGACGCACTACCCCGACGCCTTCGTCCGGGAGGACCTGGCCCGTCGGGTCAACCTGACCGAAGCCCGAGTCCAGGTACCGAGACGCTTTTGGAAAAAAAAACAAAAAACTGATCGATTGGAGATCCGGTCAAACATTTCCACCAATCAGAAGATGGGGTTCAAGCGGGAGGTCTGCTCCCTCCACCTTCCAGCACCGGCGTCATGTGTTAGCCGTTAGCCTCCAGCTGATTCCTATCAGTCCATTAGCTTGTTTACGTTCCATATTAGCTGATAAGACACGTCCGATCTTTTATCTCGCCGGATCTTCCTCATTAACGCCCTCCCCGATTCCCCCTCCTCAGCCGGTGGCGGCCGCCGTGGCTCGACGCCCAGGTGGCCGTAATGACGTCTCATTTCCTGCAGATGTGGCGATAAAGCGAGCGCTGCGGCGCCGGGGGGCGGGAGAGGCTCGCCATTGGCTGAGCCGAGGCCATGTGACACTGTGTCGTGTGACGGAGAGGTTTTTGTAATTCATTTTTTTGAAAATTCAATATGATCAAAATCTCAGGAAATAAATTCCCGCAACTTTATTTTGAGTCACATAATTTAAATAGTTGATCGTTCTTTTTTTTCTCTGTCATTTATTTATTTCTCTTGGACTCGATAGACAGATAGATAGAATTAAGGCAGATTATAAGGAAAATAAAAATAGAAGCTACTGATGAAGACGCTGTATAGCTTAAAGAAAATAAATATAAAATTATAATACATATATATAAAAAATACAAATGTAATATTATAATGAAAATTATTATAAAAATTATACTCAAGCCTATCATTAAAATTAAACTTATTCAGTTCAATTTTTTTTTAACAACCCGCAGGTTCTTTTGTTGTTTCTTGATGTTTTATTTGTTTAATTTTAATTAGCCCCATCTTGTTAGCACATTGATTAGCATCTTCAAAGCGTCCTGCCTGTGGACAACACACACACACACACACACACACACGCCCTTACTAGCTGATTTTTAAGGTGATGTGCTACTTTTTAAAGAAAGCTAACCCTGTTGCTGTTTTTCAATGCACTATCATGTGCTTGATTTTAGCATAGCAAGCTAATTGTCTGCTAACTGCAATATAAAGATGCCTGTCGTGAACAGACGAGTCAATTCCTCAAAACCCCGACAGAATCCAGGTGGTTCTGATTTACGAATCAAAATAACGTCCACATTCATCCGCGTAGTCGCAGACAATCGGACCCGAAAACAAGTTTCGCGGCTTATTCAACGCCAGCCGGCCCATAATTCCACCGCCTTCCTGGAGATTCCTATTTCTTTTCTTCTTTATTTTGTCGCAGGTGTTGATTTCCATGCGATTCTCCGCTCGTAAGACCCGAGCGTGAAGAAGTAGATTGTAAGGGAATTTTTTCCCCTTTACATTAAAAAGGAAACCCTTAATGCCTCCATTGTTTCCCGGGGCTTCGGCCGCACATTTTAACAATCACATGAATTATGCATCTCGCACACGGCAGCGCCCGCCCCCCCTCCCCCCCCCAATCCCGGCCTCGCGGCGACTTGTCAGTCCGCCTCGCCTCGCAGAGCCAGCGGAGGGACTATTTGTTCCGAGCGGGGAGGAAATGGCGAAGGGTTGGAGGGAGAAGAAGCGGCACATCTGTGATTAATGTGCAGCACAAAGCCTTTGATAAAACGCTCTTTCGGGGCTTCATTCCTGAGGCCGTGCGTCAGCCCCCGCCCGCCGCCTCTAATAATGGATATGATTTCAGAGCGGGAGACCAACTAACCCCCCCCCCCTCGCCGCCGCCGCCCCCCCCCCCCCTTCCTCCGAGACTCATCATCACCGTCGACATGGTCGTGCGGGGAGGGGCGAGGGCGGGACCGGCGGGGAACCAGCGATGAAGGACGAGCGTTTGTTTTTTGTTTTTTTTTTTGATGAAAAGAAGTGAATCGTCTGCATAGAAACGCATTCCATCCTTTTTTTTTGGGGGGGGGGGGGGCGTCACAGTTTTTACACGACGAGCTCTCGACGCTTCAGCGATAAAAAGCGATTGTTTCCTGTCTTCATCTTGGATTGGACTTTTTTTTTTTTTTTGCGTATTTTTTTGGTTTTATGAGTGTCTTCATCCATCAGCGATGTTTGGGTTTCTAGCGCCAAAAAGAGGTTTCAAGCTACATCCTGACGTGGAACTACTTTCCAGAGCCGCTCTTTTGTTTCGCTCACTTTTGAAAAATAACATCCTAAATATGGAGTACGACGTGTTTTAGCGTGATAACGATAGCATTTCCTGGACTTCCATTTTCCTGAACGTTTAGTTTCTTTCAGTCGGTTTTCCATCAAATGAAGAGAATTAGCAATGCCACGTCCTCGTATGAGGACACGGAAAGTAATCCCGTGACGGAGGCTTTTTTTTTTTTTTTTGGCTCGACGAAGAGAAGAACCGTCCTCTAACTGCCGCTTCGTCTTCCAGGTTTGGTTTCAGAACCGGAGGGCCAAGTTCCGCAGGAATGAACGCGCCATGCTGGCCAGCAAGAACGCCTCGCTCCTCAAGTCGTACTCCGGAGACGTGACGGCCGTGGAGCAGCCCATCGTACCGCGGCCGGCGCCGCGTCCCAACGACTACCTGTCCTGGGGCAGCGCCGCCCCTTACAGGTAAAACCCAACTCTCGTTCGGTGGGAATGACGGGGGCGGATCAGAACAAAAAAAAAAAACAAAAACAGATGATTTATTTTTGAAACGGCACCCGGTTCTGTCAAGTGTCCTCGGATGCGGATCCGAAAAGCGCAACGTCCTCGGGTCAATAGCCGCACATCACACACACACACACACACACACACATTTGAGATGTTTGACTTCGGCGGCGGCGGCTTAATTCCTGCAACAACAACTTACACAGCCTGTCTTCGCCCCGAAATATTGACGATGTGGGGACTTTGTGAGAGACTGGAGTCCACACATTATCACTGTGTAAACACACCAAGGTTCTCCAAACACTAAGAAACCCTGGTGCGCGCACACACGCACACACACACACACACACACACACACACACACACACTCGAGAAGATTGACTTAATTGACTTAATTCCTGCAACAACATCTTGCACACCCGATTCTCCTCTGAAATACTGACGTTGCCTGGACTTGGTGAAGGCTGGAGTCC
Source organism: Fistularia commersonii (assembly GCF_037954325.1). NCBI lineage: Eukaryota > Metazoa > Chordata > Actinopteri > Syngnathiformes > Fistulariidae > Fistularia > Fistularia commersonii. The sequence goes on from NC_141284.1 coordinate 2,585,729, forward strand.
CCGCGGCGTCACTATGAAAACACACACACACACACACACACACACTCACAGAGCCGGCTCATACTCGCCGGCCGCTCTGTTATTGTTTCATTTCCTCTCCGTCCACCTGAACATACTCTTCGTTCCTTCCCTTCATCTCCTCTGATCCGCATCAAACCCGCTCGCCGCCGCTCAGCGGGCGCCGTCCTTCAGGCCAAACTGTATTCCAGAAGGGAAAACAACACGCCGGCGGCGGCTCTGAGGGACGGCGTTCCGACCGACGACCCTTTCTGACGCTCTGGGTTCTGTCGGCCGAGTGGCCGCAATATAAGGAACACCTTTATTTTAATAAATCAATCACAACGTTCATTGATTAGCGTCAAAAATGAACAAATAATCAATCCATTTTTCTGAATTTCGTGTACGTGTAAATATCTGCGGTGTCCTTGAGTGTTGGCGCTTGAAATAAAATCTATTATTAGGATTATTTTCAAAGAGAAGTAAGCAGAAAATTGCTAAATGTTTTTTTTTTTGTTTGTAACCCCTCAGCAATCAGATCTTTTTGCTGCTGTTTTTAATTTACTTCAGTTTTCTTGCAGAACTAGTTATAAACGTGGTAATAATTCAAAAAACATCAGTTTGATAGGAAAAATAAGTCAGCAAAAAAAATACATAACTGAGAAAACAAGATTTCTCTCTCTTTTTTTTTTTTTTTTTAAAAAGCAGGCACTTTAAATATTATCATAAAACCAAATAGTTCCAATATATATTCTAAAATTATGATGTCAAGTTATTTATTTCAAATATTGTCTCAATGATATAAAAATCTTTTTTGAAAAAGATGATTTTTAAAATTGTCACAAAATTGTTATAGATTGTAATTAAATTGTAATAAAACCACCAGAAAGATATGTGTATAAATATATTTCCTGCTCTTAGGTTCAGGTCTCAGAATCCTCTTAAAGTTTTATGGACCGCAACCAGAACCTGGAGAGTCCGGTTCCCCGAGGCAGAACACAAACATCTCAACCGAGCCGCCTCGGAGGGGAGGGAGAGTAATAACAGAGTAATAACAGAACCCTTGTGCTGTTTTAAAAAAAAACATAATTATAAAATAAAGCAAAACCCTTAAAAAATAATTTATTGCTTAAATGCAAAAAAAAAAAAAAAAAGGAATAACAATGATGTTTTTAGATTAGAAACTTTATTGATTCCTTTGTCACAGCAGCGGAACGGTTAGAATGTCAAAAAAAAAAGAGAAATAAATATGAATATAAATAGAAAGACAGAAGATAGGAAGATAAAAAAATTCACGGAAAAATAAACACCAGAGATTTTTTTTTTTTTTTTTTTTAGTTTTTATTTTTAACCGGATTCACATCTTCTCGGCTCTTTAACGTCCCGCTTTATTTTGAAAGCGTTCCATTATTCCAGCTTCTCCACGCTGGTCTGAAACCCCGGTGCCGCGGGTTTGTTTTGCCCAAGCCGGTTTTAAACACCCTCAAACGCACCGTGTTTTCCTTATAAAGAACCCAGGTACCGGCGTCCGGGGCCGCCGTCCCCTGCCGGGGTGGGCGGCTGAGTTTTTTTGGGGGGGGTTCTGGCTCGGTTTCTGGTTTCGCGCTTCCCAGAAGTGGGATTCTGGCGAGGCGGGATGATTGAGGTCCCAGCGGGGCGGCGGAGGGGGGAAGCCAGATGACGGGGAACCGGTCGGATTCTGCGTCCGACCCTGAGAAACGGCCGCCATCTTTACGGCGTCCGGGAGAAACCATCGGATGGAAGATGTGGGGGGGGTTAAATATGTCATTGGAAGTCAAAGTCAGCTTCACTGTCGATCCCACCTGAAATGAACGAAATAATAATAATAATAATAAGAGTGCGCTGTTACATTAAGCATTAAACAATTAGGTATGAAGTAAAAAGTGCACGCAGATGAAAACCGATATTTGACGACGGCATGACAGAGCAGCAGCAAAGGTTTTTGTTTTTGTTTTTTTGTACAGTTTTGTGCAAATTACAGTTAGTAGTAGCATAATGTATGGTGCAATAGCAGCATATATAATGATTATAAAAATACGTAAAATAATATAATATATGCTTTATTGAGCTCCAAAGGGAAAATTCTTTGGTCACATCAGCGCAAAAATGACAGTATCAGTAAATATGAGAATAATTATTTTTATTTACATTATATACATTATTATAAATACATATAAGAGAGACAACTAAAAGATAGCAAAAGACATCCACAAATAAATACAGCAGAATGGAAAAAAAAGAAGACAAGGATAAGAACAGAATCAGTGTCGATAACACGGACAAAAATAAAAATGGAGGAGTGACCTCATGAGTTTTTACATACATTTCGAATGTGTTGTTATGACAACAGCCACCGATGTTTACAATGTGAAATAAACCCGCCGTCCTCATATGAGGACATATGAGATATATGTAAAAAAAAAATTAAAAAAACCCTGATTTCCATCCTACATAGTGTCACGGCGTCTTTATCGTCCCCGGATGAGGACGTCGTATCCCGCCGGTTCTCACTTTATTTACCTTAGCGGTTTATTATGATAGCAGGAGCAAAACATGCAAAGCTCCCTCCTCCTTTTTCCTCCATCCTCCCCTCCGCCGGTGACGTTTGTCTTCGCCGCGTCTGTAACCACCCGGGATAATTATGTTGAAAGACGGAGGGGCGATAATGTGAAAACAAACCGTTGCTAAATCCGCCGTCGACCCACTCGACCCCCCGACCCCGACCCCAGATCGGCAGGCGGGAGGGGTAGAAGCGTCCCAACTTGTGTCTCCGAGGGGTTTTTATTGGTTGTTTGTGTGTTTGTTGTTTGTTGTTGGGTGTTGAGGAGTGATGCTAACGTGGTGCTAACACTTGACTGTATATTATTCTGAAGCTGGTACCCGATGCCGGAGGGGGCGCCAGTGCGGGTGCCACAGAAAATGCTGCCCTCGGAGAACAAGTACGCTTTCACTTTTACTTCTTTACTTTCTGATGATTTTGTTTCCCCGTCTTGTGAAAATGTTCTTGTCTGCAAGCCGATCCGTTCGAGATCCTTCCGGTCTGTTCAACCCGCGAGGGGTTGAATAGTGCACAGAAATACTGCCGGGAATTGGTTTTGTTTTTTTTTTGGATTTTTTTTTGGAAATTTATTTTTTTTTTGGGGTGAGGGGGCGGGGTTTAAGCGTGGGAGGCTGTCAGCTGTCTATCATCCAACCCCTCGCTCTCATTTATGGACAATTTAGTCTTCGATGAACCTGCGTACTGTTTTAGGACTGCGGAACATGGAGAACCCACACCTTGCATGAAAAAAAACAAAAAAAAAACAGACAGATCAGAGAATGGCTAAGATGCTAATGCTAGCTCAGGGCTAATTGCACCAAAAAGTAAACACTTACATCTTGTCCCTTTCCATGATTGCTAACTGCTACGTTAGCATTTTCAGGGTGTCCCGACTGCTGGATGACCCCCCCCCCCCCCCACACACACACACACATACACATCCACACACTGTCTTTAGCTTTAGCGCAGCAGGCTAACCCTGTGCTAGCTCTGAGCCACCGGAGCAGGTTCTCCTGCAGAAGCTGTCAAAGTTAATAAACACAAAAACAATTATGTAATGTTTCAATCAAAAATCAATTTTATCAGGATCAAAACCGGACTGAATATTATCGCTTCTGAGCTGTAAATGAACTAACAGTTATATATAATATTGATTAATTTTGATATATATTTATTGTTTGGACATCATTGATCATCCATAAATCCGTGGAGGTTTTTCTTTTTTTTTTTTTTTTTTTTGCTCATTTAATTATTTTCTGTAATTTCTGGTCCTTTTGTTGGTGTTTCCACGCCAGCTGACCATCTCCTCCTCCTCTCCTTCTCCCCCCCCCCCCCCCCTCCTCTTCCTCCTCCCGCCGCAGCGCCATGGCAACCTACCCCCCCACCTGCTCCAACACCAACGCGTCGCAGGGGATGAACATGGCCAACAGCATCGCCAACCTGCGGCTCAAAGCCAAGGAGTACAGCTTGAACCAGGTGCCCACGGTCAACTGAGGCCGACCGACCCCGGATGCCCCCGTCCCTCCCTCCTCGTCGGGACCCCCGCCCCCCTGCACCGCCCCGCCCGGACCCCCCGCCCGGAGACGGACGCCATCTTTAAGGACGAGCATCATCTCAGCCTGGATCCGTTTCCTTATTTTTTTCTCTGGATGGGGGGAAAAAAAAAAGAGAAAAAAAAAAAAAAAAAAGACCAAAAAATATTTTTTTCCTTTTCGTGACTGAACCGGAGGAAGACTTGCTCACATTTTCAACTTTTTACCCTTTTTTTATTTTTTTCAGTCCAAGACGGACCCCAAGCTCATTTATGGACCAAATGGAATTTCTTCTATTTTTTTTTTTTTTTTTTTGTTGTTGTTGGCTGGTGTTGGATTTAAATACATCCATAAATGAAAAAAAGGATAAATCTATTTTTTCTCTTTTTTAAAAAAAACAAAACAAAACGAACAGACTTCCTCTTCATCCATGTATTTTTTTTTTATAAATAAGTTTGTTTTTCCAACTACGTGCCATTATTATACCACTGACTGACGAGCCCCAGGCCTTTTCTCTCCATGTACTAAATAGTCCAGTACTATTTACTAATAGTCCAGCAGTACACTCTCTCTTTTTTTCTCCTTATAATAACCTTTTATTTGTAACAGAATTTAAAAAAAAAAAAAACAATCAAACAAACTTGTATATTAAATAAAAACGCATTTTGAAGCAAAGAGTGTGAAGTTGTAGCGGCGGTATTTCTGAAATGTCCTCGGACGAACCCCCCGGCGGATGAATTACACTTCATTTACTGTGAGGGATAAGTAGCTTTTACGGTCTTTTTTGAGGTGGGGGTCTGGGTTCTGGGGTCGGGGTTGGGGGTGGGGGGGGTAGAAACCTGATCCTGGACCCGGACCCGGTGCGGAGGAACCATAAAAGCAAAGATTTACAAGCCGAGAACAGAAAGAGGAGGAAAAGAAAACCTCAAGCTGTTTCTACTTTGCCTTTTGTTGTTTTTTTTTTTTTTTTTTTTCTGGGTGTTTTTAATCTCCTGATTGTCGAAAAACTGAACTTTCCATCTTTAGGAAAATAATTTACGAGGCGGGAAATCCTCACCTTTCAAAAGAAGCCCCCCTATCCAACCCTGCAGGCCCCCCCCCCCCCCTTCCTCTGGCTCTTGGCGGCCCCTAATAACCTTCCACCGTCAGTGGACACATGCCGGCACATGTGGCTGAAGCCGGCAGGGGGGTGGAGATGAGGATGGAGGCGGTGGAGGTGGGGGTCTGTCTGTTGCATCACGTCGGAATGCAAAGAACTGTGGTGGTGTTGGGGTTCTAGTATTCAAAGATTCTGAACACAGAATGGGTTCATTTTTTACGTACCAAACTCCATTCAAAAAAAGCTGGATTTTACGTCACCCTCATTTCACGTATTGAAGGACCCCCTCCCGTGCTATCCAGTTATCAGGGGGCTTTTTCGATTTATTTCTGTTTTGTTCGTCTATGTGTGTGTGTGTGTGAGTGTGTGTGGAGGTGCCTCTCAAGTGGAAACATCATTTCCGGTTTGTGCTACCTCCGTGAAAAATAGTGAATTTTACATCCGGACAAATCTTCACATGGAGTAGAATCCACCCCACGTCCGAGACGTTTTAATATTTAATAACTTTTATTTTATTTAGATTTTGCAATCGGTGTAGTGTTTACAGCCCCGCCCTGGTTCTTTCACGCACGGAACTCCGTTGAGAAAACAGTGGATTTTCGCGCTCCGCTAGGGAAAAACAGGGTTCGCTGTTGCCATGGTTTCCGTCGGTGTTCTTAGTTCGTATTTTAAATTTCTTCTTAGTTTAGAGACCAGAAAAGCATCTTTGAATCCATTCATTTTTTTAAGCGCAAAGGAAATTCTGCTAAAAAAAAAAAAAAAAAGTGTTTTCCACTGCTTTTAATTTGAAAATCTTTAAATAGGAAGTTGCTTCTGAGTGTGTCGCTCTCAGGACACCTGCTGTTTTTGAGATAAACTTAACTCCATTCATAAAATCAGTGGATTTTGCATCCCAGGAAATGCAGCAAAAAGAAAAAAAAAGAGAGAGAGAAAGTAAGGATAAATCTTTCAACTCTTGTTTGCTCATTTATTCTGGATTTTAATCTCCTGTCACTTTTCAAGAGCGTGGGATTTGAGGTTCGTCCAACATTCACAAATCACAAAACGTTGCCTCAGACCAAATCCCATTCAAAAAACTGCAAATTTACTGACTTGACAATGTGTTTTACCGCTCAACATGCAGGTCATTAGATTTCACTCATTCTATTTTTGGTTTATTTTTCAATGAGGCACCGCTTCAGCTGCGTTTCGTATTTAAATTTAAATTTCCGGGGGGTTTATTCTTTAAAACGCATACGAGTCACACACCCCTCGCTCTTTTCCCGTCACAGACCAAACTCCCCCCAGAAAACGGACGATTTTCGTACCGAAGTCACCAACTCGTCGGGAAACAAAGACGAGTCTTGTTTTGATGACACTCTTGTTTTTTTGTTTTTTTTTGCGGCGTCACTCCTTCGGCGGTTTCGACCTCCTGTAGCATCTCCGCTCCGAACATATAATTTACGCATTAATGTTTTTCGCTGTTTTTAGTCGTCGGGGCGGGCGGTGCAAAACGAGCAGCCCTGCTTGGAATCTTTGCCTCAGACCAATTTTGGGAAAAAAAAAACCCAGCCAATGTTGCTTTCTGCTCATATTTTCATATTTTAACTTTTCATATTTTGACCTCGGGCTTTGTTTGAGGGGCCACGCGGGAGCGATATTGGCAGATTTCTTGTGTTTACACCTCCGAAACGCCTAGAAACTTGGTTTGTTTGTGTCACAGACCAAACTCCTGTCAAAAAAAAGGACGTATTTTGTCTTGATGTCGCTCCTTGGACTCCGGCGGTGCTTTGACTGCTTTGGGTGGCGGCACTTTAATGTTATATCTCAAATATATACGTTTGGACACTTTAATGGGGAAGTGCCGCCACATGAGCGCGTGCGCCGAGGAAACGCAATTTGCAGAGGTTTAATTCTCGCGTCGTGGGGAAAAGGGAAGAAGAAGGAAGGAGGAGGAGGAGGAAAGAAGGCCAGGAACCTGGTTTGTGTCTCCGCCCGCAGACCAAACTCCATTCAGAAAACGTCAAGTCTAATTTTGCTCGCTGACAATTTCGGCGTAAAAGTGAAATTGGCTGTTTTCTGTCATCCAGCGCCGCTCGACTTCATGTTCTCCAGTTTGGCCCGACCGAACAGGAAGCGTCTACTCCTGCGAGGCCGGGCCGACCGCAACGACAACGTCCGACTCCAGAGTTCTGCTCGTTCTTCTCTTCTCGCTCCATCGAGCTGGAAGTGTCTATGTACGCGTTGGTGGGCCGACCGCAGCAACGGCCACCTCCGGAGGACCGCTCGTACTCCTCGGTATCGGACGGGAAGCGTTAGCGCATGCGCAGTTTGGTTGAACGTAACAAATATATCCGACTACAGTGCACCCTTGTTTTTTGCAGGGGTTACGTTCCAGAAGAACCCGTGATAGGCAAAATCCGTGAAGTAGAAATCTTTATTTTTTTTTACAATTATTAGACAATGAAATACTCTATTATACATCGCTGCTGTCGTCCTTATGTTTTTTTCTTCCTTCTTTATGGAACGAACGGAAGATTCATTAATTCCGTAATGCCGACCTACAGCCGCATAGCTTTTAGCTTCCCTTAGCGTGTCCAGAAGTTTAACTTTATTTGCGATAGATAGCATCTTCCTGCTGCAGGTGCTTTTGTCAACATTATGGGTTTTAGAGAAACTCGAAATTGCAAGAGAATTTGCACGTATGTCATGTAAATTCGGCGAGCTGTTTTACGTACGTGTACATATTAAACTGCAACGTTATTGATGCACAGGTAGAGAAGAAGCGGACTGACTTTTTAGCCAATCAGAATGCAGAACACAATGCACGATGCAAATCCGTGAAGTAGCGAAACCGTGAAAAGTAAACCGCATTATAGCGAGGGATCAGTGCGCAGAGTTCTGCGATGTTGTCCTCGCTTTACCGAGCAGGAAGAGTCCGACTCCGGAGTTCCGCTTCTTGTCCTTCACCCTATTGGTGGGGCTAAAACTCAAAAATGGATTAAATGATTAAATTAAATGGAAATTTCCATCGTCACCAATTTTCAAGAGATGATATAACATTTGATTACTTTCAAGCAACAAAAAAGATGAACTATGTGTCAATGTTATTTTGCAAAAACACAGAATGCAAAAGTGTTCCCCCAATTTTACATTCTTTATAAACGATTTTGAATTATATAAAAAAATCCTTAAAACTTATGGAAAAATCCAAAATCAAAATATGTGCAATATTTGCCTGAGATTCCTTGTGAACAACCAAACTAAATACATATTATATTCTCCTTGCAATTTAATTATGTTTTTTTTTTTTTTTTGATTAATTTTCTTTCATTTATTTATTTTTCTTCTAGCATTCAACATTTCTCACAAACCTTCAATACTGTTAACTTGTACAGTTAAGTGATTACATACAGAACGAATGTCCTAATGTCCTTTGCTTCCCCATCCCCGGTTGATTCATTGACATTCGATTCTATATTATATTGTCCTTGCAATTTATTTGTTTTTTTTTATTATTTTTGATTTTTTTTATATTTATTTTCTCTTATTATTTTCTTTCTTCTAGCATTCAACATTTCTCACAAACCTTAAATACTGTGAACTAGTACAGTTAAGTGATTACATACAGAATTGATGTCCTAATGTCCTTTGCTTCTCCATCCCCGGTTGATTCATTGACATTCGATTCTACCTTGCCATGTTTGTTTGTACCTATGTATATCTGTTTATATTAAAATAAATAAATAAATAAAAAAGTCCTCACCCTATTGGACAGGAAGTGTTAGCCATAGCAACAACGGCGTACTCCAAAGTAATGTTTGCGTTCTCACTCTATTGGACAGGAAGTGCTTATGTATGCATAGTGACGTTGACCATAACAAACATGGCCGACTCCAGAATACTCTACTGAACAGGAAGAGTCCAAGCACGTGCGGGTATGTGGACCATAACGACAATGGCCAACTCCGGAGCACTGTTTGTGTTCTCGCTCTATTGCTAAGGAAGTGCTAATACATGTGTTGACCGTAATAATGACCGTCTTTATTGAGCAGGAAGTGTCTACACTTGTATAGTTGCGTTGACCATAACAGCTGTCCCCGACCTCTTTTGTACCAGGGACCAGTTTTACGCATGAAAATGTTTCCACGGACCTGTTAGAGTCGCGGGGGCTCAAATAATAAAAAAACTTTTATCAGTTCACAGCATTTAATCTGAATACAACGATTACACTTCATATTAGGCAATTACTATATCAACTGCAGCAGTAATGCAAAGGCAGGAACAGTCGTTTTTCAAAATAACATCCGAAAACTATAATTTGTAACAAAAAAGATACTGATACTGGTACCAAATTACAGTTGTTGGGGACTACTGGACCATAACAACAATGGCCGACTCCCATGTACGGTCTGCATCCCCCTCTATTGGACAGGAAGTCCCTAAGCATGCGTAGTTGGTTTGACCAAAACAAATATGGCCGACTCCAGAGTACCGCTTGTTGTCCTCACTCTACTGGACAGGAAGTGTCGATGCATGCATAGGTGGGTCGACCATAACAACAATGGCGTACTCCAAAGTACTGTTTGCGATCTCCCTCTATTAGACAGGAAGTGCTTATGTATGCTTCGGTTGGTCGACCATAGCAAACATGGCCGACTCAAGAATACTGTTCGCTTCCCCACTCTATTGAACAGGAAGTGCCTATGCATGTTGACCAAAACAAATATGGCCGACTCCAGAATTTTCCCCCTACTTGTTCTAGTAGTTCAGGATCACTCCAAACAAATAAATCCACCACATCGTTGGAACAAATACTCGATCACTCGCCGTCGGTGATGTTTACACTTGCGTTTGTCATCGCGCCGAGACAGGAAGTGTCTTCCTAGGTGGCGACCGAAAACAGGAAGTCGGTCAGCTTCCATCGTAGGTGTCATGTGTTGTAGCCCTGCAGGTACTTTTACTTCGCTGTATATCTGTACTCCCAGAGCGTATTTTAAAGTATTGTGAAACTTTAGCCCGGAAAGCAAGACGGTCACTTTTAATGTTTGCAAATTCTGCTTGAAGGTCATCAGCCTTTAATTTAATTTAGCTTCTATTTCGAGCTGCCGCAGCTGATTGGAAGGAGAGGCGTCGGCGACACTGAACCCTCCCCCTCCTTGGAAACAACGTCAAGTTTAATTTAGGTCCGGGGCAGGAAAATAATCAGACACACACACACACACACACACACACACACACTCATACACACTCAAATCTCCAAAACCGTACGTTCCATCACCTGGCGCTTGACCCGTTTCAGATGGTTCAAGTCTTGTTGGTTTTTTTAGCCGCCGTTTAACCTTTTCCTCCCCCGAATGTTTAAAAAGCCTCAAATGCTGGTATTTATTAGAGATCCGTTACTTAATTTGAGTTTTTTTTTTTATTTTATTATCGATGTTCGAGGCGCAGAAACACAGCCCGGCAGAAGACGGACTTTACGAGTGCGTCGGTCGATTTCAGGGAACCCTGCGCCGCCACATGTGGAAAAGTAATTTGCGGAGGTTTATTGTTTACAAGTCGCGGAAAAAAACCTCAAGAAACCTGGTTTGCATCTTTGCCATCCGCCAAACTCTCCCTGAAAGAAAAGGCAGGGGTTTGATAGAATTCTGCACGAAACCCATCGTCGTCCAGGCGCACCGAATGAGAGGGTGAATGTCGCCATATGAGGCCCTGTGATTGGTCAGGATAAGCCCCGCCTCCCCCAACGACAGCTAGGATAGGCTCCGGACACATGGACAACGAAAGACTGAAGAGTAAATTATTTTTGATTAGATTTGAGAGCTAAATAAAACCGTCCTCTCTCCCGCTCACCGTGAACCAAACATTCAGAAATAAGTCAGGTCAGGTTTCGTAAACATGGCGTCCAATCAGGACGCAGCTGTCTGAGCAGATCTGGACCACGCTCTTCAAGATGATCTACAGACGCCACAACATTCGATGTCGGCGACCTTCTGCCTCAACTGGGGTTAAAAAGATAAGGAGTGAGAGCGAACGGGGGCTATGGATGATATCATGCTAGCAATAACAGTAGCACAAGCAGCTACATGCTAATAGCTAACATGGTACAAAAATAGCTTTAATATTTGTAAAAAAAGAAAATGATGGTGGACGCAGGAGAGGGAACCTGTCACATGAGAAGATATGATGCACTGATTGATTGAGCATTGGATGAACTCCATTGAAATAGTTTGTTTTTTCCTGTGTGTGTGTGTGTGTGTGTTGTGGACAGACGGGGTTCGCTTTAACATGCGAGTGTTTACGAGGAAACCAGGTTGAGTTCTGCGCCGCAGACCGAAACAAAAAAAAAAAAAAAGAGGGGCCCGACTTCGTGTTCTGGCGAAGCGAGAGTGAAAATAATGGACCTTAATGGCGTGTTTTTATCGAGAAGGCTGGTTTGTTTCTGTCAGAGCGAGCTCCCCTCACCAGACGTCAACTCCAATTCCACGCGCTGCCACGTCCCCGTGCACAAAATGGTTTTCTCCCCGCGAACATCTGCGGTTCCCTCTCGCCTCCACGTCTTTAACCTCCCGCTCCTACTTATTTTCCTCGGTGCGTCGCCGCGCTTTTAACGGCCTGTTTTCCTTTGTTTTGTTTTTTTTTCGACTTTTCCCTTCTTCTCCTTATTGCAGTTTTTACAAGGTTAATCCGACGGATGGACTTTGTGGTTCTTCTTTTGCTTTTTCAGAGGGGTGGGGGGACCCCCGACCCCCCCGGACCCCCCCAGACCCCCTCAGATCCCCCAGCATTTCATCCGAAAGCATGAAAACTGTTGCGGCCGCTTGTCATCGATCCATTCGTCCAATTTCAGCGGGGATGATGGTGATGGTGAGGGCGGGGGTGTCACTCAACGGCCGTGAAGGTTGTTTTTATTTTTAAATGTTTGATTTTCACTTATAATAGCCCCCGTCCCCATAAAAAAACACAAAACAATAATAACACTAGGTTTAATGGTGATGTTCAGAGACTTTTTCTTTTAGAAATCACTCATTTATTCCCCTTACTGCACTCAAAAGGGATGATTTTCCATCGATCCAATTTAGCTTTTGTTGGGTTTTTGCCTTTTTCAGGATTTACCATTCATTCGTTTTCCTTATCCTATCTTAGCCTATCCCAGCTGTCATTGGGCAAGAGGCGGGGCTTACCCTGGACCAATCACAGGGCCTCTTATAGAGATCTATTCATTCCTTCATTCACCTTGTCTTTACTCCATTCGGGTCTTTGTCAGTTTGCGAGTCTTTATCCTTTGGTTCCCGTTGGATGATCTTCTCTTGTGAGAAAGAAACTAAAAGGGTTATTTTAGGGTCACGGTTCAAGATGGATTTGGTTCTTTCTCTCTGTTCTCTCCATCTTCCCTGGTTATCTCAAGGTTCTTCTGCCTGGGTTCACTCCATGTTCTTCTTCCTGTCTTTGTGTTCTCTCCAGGTCTTCCTTCCACGGTCCAAAAACAGTCAACAGGTTCATTGAAGACTTAAAACCCGCCCCAGTGACAGCTTGGATTGGCTCGGGAGAATGAACCGATAAATGGGGAAACTCGGGTTGAAAGTTCCATCAGGAACAGAAGTCCATTCAAAAAAGCCTGTATTTTGCGCCGTGTTGTCCTGTCTCTTGTCATTCGCAGCGGTTTTAGCCAGATACAGGTTCAGCTGATCGCGGAACGATCCAAGCGTTTCCTGGCGGAGGAACGCGATTGGAAGAGTGTTCTTCTTCTTCCACCACGAACAAACCAGGACATTCTTTCCACAAACGTTACTTGATATTTACGTTCGATTCTTGCGGGTCAAGAAACAGTAACCAAAATTGCAAAAAGAAAAACGAGACACCTGATTACTTTTTGCGTTGCTGTCCAGACTCTTCTCTGAAGGATGTTTTTTCCGCGATGTTCTCTGATGCTGTGTTTTAACAAGAACCCTGGTTTGCGTCCGTGGACACACACAGAACTCCATTCAAAAAAAGCAACATTCTGAGTTTGTTCGAGTGGAACATGCGGCCCTCCGCCTGTCTCAAACGCCGTCGTTTCCGCGCTCACGTTCTTGGCGTGTTTGCTCCTCAGCTCCCGGCGTCACGAGAGCTTCAACTCCCACGGCCGGTTTGCGTAGGTTTGATTTCCCCCTCCGCCCGGAGAGGGAGAAACATGCAAAGCCCTTCACAGAATTCCACTGGAAAAATGCTCAATTCTACATTCTGCCAACTCCCACGTAGAACCGATGCGTTTTATTGGCGGGTTTTAACGAGAAACTTGTTTGCCTCTTTGTCTGAAACCGAATTCCACGGAACAAAAAAAAACAAGTCGAATTCTTCTCCTGACACCGACGTTCAGGAAAACCTCTTTTATTTTTTTTTTCTCGTGGGGGTTAGCTTAACGCCCCGCTGGCCGTTACGTGGACGTCAGGCAAAGAACTCCATTCAGAAAACAGTGAATTTAGCAACCCCGGTTCGAGGGACTTTCTTCCGCTTGTTTAACTTCTCAAAATCCGGCGACAGTCATAATAAAACATGTTAAGAAAAAAAAAAAGGGGGGGGGGGTTATTCCTGTTTTTCTTTTCTTCTTTTGCTGTTTTTCCTGATGGCTGATCCCCTGACTGTGGTATGTCCAGTGTCAGAACCCCCCCCCCACCCCCCAACCCCGCCACCCCCACCCCCGATCCCCCCCCGCCAGGCGCCCGGGCTCACCTTTCACGGCCCGGGCCCGAGCTGACCCCAAGTGATTCCAGATGTGGAGATCTCTTTGACCCCCCCCCCGCACCCCTTCCCCTTCCCTCGCTCCCCTAGGCTTCGACCAGCCACTCCATCAGGGATGACAGCCCACCCCACCTCACCCCCTCCAACCCACCCACCCCCACCCCCTTTGGACAGCGGCGTCTCTCCTCGCCCTCCGCATACAAAAGCAGCTCTGCCCCCTTCCTCGCCACCTTCCTCCTCCCTCCCTTCAGCAGCACATCTGGAGCTCATTACAGAGGAGACAGTGCGAGCGAGGGAGGGGCGGGGGGAGTCTGCGTGAGGAGCGGGAACCTTCTACCCCCTTAAAACATCCACCGTTCTTTTTTTTTTTTTTTTCTTCTCCTCCTCCTCCTCCTCGAACTTTCTCTTCTTTTATTTTTCGCCCGCGGTCGTTTTCGTCTCGCCTGTCACTTGACACATGATCACAAATACTTTATTAATGAGGGAGGGTTTTTTTTTTTGGGGGGGGGGGGGGTGAAATGCGGTGCAGCTGCGAGCAGCGTGAGGTCGAACATCCCCGAAGAATGTCTCTTCAATGGAGTTTCTGCCGAAGGAAAAGGGGGGAAAAAAAAGAGAAAGGAGTTGAGGTTTTTTTTTTTCACTGTTTGTGTGATTGAGTCACTTATTACACACACACACACACACACACACGTGTGCACGCCAACACCCGCGGGAGAACGTAATTAACTTCAAACCGCCACCTCAAGGTTGATGACCATATGGACGTGGCGTCCGTTCGTCCGCTAGCCGGCTCTTTTCCTTTTTTTTTTTCCTTTTTTTTTCTCACTACAGGAAGTGAGCACCCCCCCATCCTACCCCTGCAAGCGTTACGCTAGTTAAATTAGCAAAGCGCTACTTGATCAACACTGTGGGGGGCGTTGAGTTAGCTTAATGCTAAAGACGTCGATGGCTGTAATGCAGCTCGATGTTAGCATATACGGATTATAACAGATTATAATCCAGGCTGCAGGTGGCGTCAGGTTCGGATCCTCCAATGGACCTGTTAGCACAGCTAGCAGACAGCTAGCATGTTACATGACCGTTCCACACCATGTGTGTGTGTTAGCTTTGCTGTTAGCCTTATGCGGACGTTAGCCTCTAAATTGTCCGTATTTGTGAAATGGAGTGTGATTGGTAGATGATTGGCAGCTGACCGGTCCAGGCTAAGCCCCGCCTCCTACTCCGCTGACACCTCTGATTGGCTGAAAGGCCATCAGTGATAATAATTTACCAAGATTTCTCCACTTTCAGTGTCTTATTTGTGTTTTGTGTTTCCGAGCTTCATCCCTCCGCCGTTTCCTTCACCTCCGTCTTTCGGCTCTGAAATCCGGCGTGGCCTAAAAACTCCCCGATTCGCTGCTTTTTCTTCATTTCTAATTTTAGCCGCCGGAGCAAGGCGCCCACGTCAGATGCCTCCGAAAGTCACATGCTATTTTTTTCCCTTTTTCGTGGACTCCGCACGTAAGGCGGCGACAAAGATAGTCCGGCCTGTCCTGGAAGCGGCCTAATTACTGTGCGACGGACGCCGCTGGCCTGAGTTAAATGGCGGCGGCGCCCACTGCGGTCCCGGGGGCGGATTAGCGTTCTGAGTTCTCCGGGCCCTGACGAGGTCCGGCGGGGCAAAAAAAAAAAACCCAAAACAGCAATTATGGTGAGTGACGTGAGGCGAGCCCAGGGAAGGGTGGGTGTGCGATCATCGCCCGGGGCGGGGGGGGGCTCTGCTCTACACGCTCTATTTTCGGCGCTTTTTCGATTTTTCACTTACAGGAAGTCCTGCCTCTCGGAATCGAACACGTGTGACCAGGGGAACATGCAGAACATTTTTTCTGCGACCGCGGGGAATATTACATTATCCGCCCCCCTCCGCCCTCCGCCTTACACCCCCCCACCCCCACCCTACCCTCCACGACCGACGGGAAGCGCAGCTTTAAAAGGCAGATATTCGGTTCTAATGGTTTCACGTTTTTTTTATTTTTATTTTATTTTTTTTAAGCTCGACTTCATCTCCGCTCCAAGAAACCGGCTGAAGACAAAACACACCCATGCCCCCGTCCCGAGTACCACGAATCTGCATGTGCCAGTGCAGTATTTGCATGAGAAGGAAGTGACCCTGTTTAAACGCAACGTTTTGTTTATGGGTAGCTAGTTTTTAGCACTTTCTGTAGCTTTAGCTAGTGCTGAGCACTCAAGCTACAGTTAGTTTTTAATACTTTATGTGCCTTCATCTAGTTTGACTACTTCATCTACATTTAGCTCACACTGAGTAGTTTATCTACATTAAACTATTGTTTTAGTACTTAATGTACCTTTAAGTTTTGTTGACTACTTTATGTACCTTTTGCTAGTTTGTAGCGTGTTTTCTGCAGTTAGCTCGTTTTGAGTTCTTAATTAACCGTTAGCTAATTTTGAGTACTTTATGTAAATTTAACTAGCGTGGATTGCTTTATGTACCCTTACTTAGATTCGAGTACTTAATCAGAAATTAGCAAGTGTGGATTACTTTATGTACCTTTAGCTCGTGTTGAGCACTCAATCTACAGTTAGTTACTTTTTAGTACTTTAAATGCCTTTACCTAGTTTTGTGTACTTTATCCAGAGTTGGCAACTGTTGAGTACTTTAGCTACGGTTAGCTGGTTTTGAATACTTAATGCATCTTTAGCTAGTTGGAGCAATTACTCTACAGTTAGCTTATTTTAAGTATTTTATGAACCTTTTGTTAATTATGAGTACTTTATCTGCAGTTAACTTGTATTGAGTAGTTAATCTACAATTACCTTGTGGTGAGTACTTCCTCATTTACATTTAGCTTGCGTTGAGTTGTTTATCTACATTGAACTCGTTTTTGAGTACCTTTAGGTAGCGTTGAGTACTTTACTTTATGTACCTTTTGCCAGTTTGGATCACTTTATCTACAGTTAGCCAGACTTGACTACTTAATTAACCTTTACCTAATTTTGAGTTCTACCGTTAGTTACTGATCAGTTCTATACGTACCTTTTCTTAGTTTTCAGCACTTGATCTTGAGTTAGCTGGTGTGGAAGACTCTATGTACCTTTACTTTGTCTTGAATACTTTATTTGCAGTTAGCTCGTGTGGATGACTTTATGTACCTTTAGCTAGTGTGGAGCGCTTCATCGACAGTTTAGCTGGTTCTGAATTGTTAATCTACGGTTAGCTAGTTTTGAATACTGTTTGTGGCATTTGTCCAGGACTGAAAAACTCATTTCTTGATTCCAAACAAGACGTACCAAAATGAACTACGACTAGGATTCGACCGCTAACCGACACACGAACGATTCTATGACGGTTTCTCAAGCAGAACCGGGCGACGTCCAGCCGCAGCCTCCCTCCCCCCAAGATTTATCAGATGAAGAACAGAAAAGTCCATCTGAGCGTCAGAAGGTTCCGGGGCGACGTGTTTGGTGAATAATGGCTTCATCATGTCGCTTGGCGGCGATGGAGCTACACGCTCATCTGGAGCTCCGGAGATCAAACATGCGGCCGCCGGAGGCCGACCATCCAAAATAAAAGCCTGCGTTCGAACGTCATCTCACGTCTTGGGAAGTAAAACACCATTTCTGCAGCGTCATGGAAGGAGGAGCCTCCCAACTCTATTAAATTGAAAAAAAAAAAAAAAAACAGTTTTTAATTACATTTGTACTAATTTAATTTTATTTTAATTTAATTTTATTTTAGATTTTTTTATTTTATTTTATAGTAATTTTGATACATATATTTATATATATATTTTGGTACAAATGTGTGTTTTCATTCAAATTGTAGTTTTAAATGAGACCCGGGTGTCGTGCCCCGCGTCCCGGTGCTCCAGCTCCCCGGAAGGGACGCCCCGGCGCCGGGTCGGAGCTCCGGGTTCCTCCGTCCCTCGGCTGTCTTGCTCCCCCTGCTGGACACCCACCGTCACTGCAGCCTGGGCGATCGATATCAGATAATCGGTTATCGATCATGACGATATAAGGTTTAAATCCGCGTTTCATTTATCTTAGATCAGATTATGGAAGATAAAAAGTTAACTTTTTTTTTAAATTTTATTTATTGCCAATTTTCTGAGGATGTTTCCTTCCCGTGTTTCCGGTCAGTTCCCCTTAATTTCCGGTTTGTTTCTCTGCAGTTCAGTGTCGGAGTTTATTTGATTCATTGCAGATTTGTAACTTAATCATTGCGGTATTTTTTTAATTTATTTTTTGCTTAAATACATTACAAGTTTTTCCAATAGATTTACTGCTGATCGTAAATTAGTTTTAAATTGCTTTTCTTTTTCACAGATCTTGAAATTACTTCTTGTTGCTTTTTTCTGTCTTTTGCAATGTGTTAACTGACTCTCCATTTTCAGGAAACTGATTTATAGAGTTCATTGAAGCAGAAGGTCCCCGGTTTTCATGTTCTCAACATTCTCCTGTCTGGGTTCCCTCCAGGTTCTCCTCCATCTTCCTCCCCGCAGTCCAAAAACAGTTGGCGTGTTCTCCGAGCACCCCAAATTGTCCGCAGGTGTGGATGAGAGTGAGCGGTCAGATGATTGACAGCTGACCCGTCCCGGTTAAGCCCCGCCTCCTGCCCCGGGGTCAGCTCCGTTCGGTTCAGGGATTCAGAACCACATCCGGATACGACTTTGCCTCTTTCTTATGATTGTGTGTGTGTGTGTGTGTGTGAGAGAGAGAGAGTTAATGTGTTTTTTCTTGCTGTTTTTCTTGTAATTTCAGCTCCCCCTTTCATTTAATCTCAACTTTCACGTCACGTCTGGCTGAGTTTCTTCTCCCGGGGTCATTTTCAGCAGATTATCTTTTTGCGGTTTTCTTCTGATCCGGTCGTTAAATCCTCCGTGTTTGGTGTTTCAGTCGGCTGACTTCTTGAAAAAGACTTTTTTTTTCTCAATGTGATGGTTTTTACGTGAATCTGACTTTATTTTGAAAGGGAATTCTTGTTTTTTTTTTTTTTTTTAATATAATTTCCTGTTCACTCATGAGATTTGTTTTTATTCTAGTCTGCTTTCCTGCATTCATTTATTTTTAATATTTAATAAGTCCAATAATAATGATTAATTTTAATTTTACTTTATTTTTTTAAGATAAATTCCTGCTGATTTAATAGTCGGAGAGCTTTCTCTTATATCCTTTGAAGGCAGTTTCACTTTTCTCTAATAGTTTAGGGGTTTTCTCGTCCGTGTGTGTGTGTTGTACATATGGACTGTGTGTGTGTGTGTGTGTGTGAGTTGAATATCACTGTCACATCTCCTGCCAGAGCAAATTCCCCCTTCGTCCAAAAAAACCCGGCAATTTGAAGGGAACGCCTGCCCCGGAAAATCTGCCTTCAATTTTCCCCCCCGCTGGTGGCCGCTTTTTCTCACACTCTCACTCACACACACATGCGCGCACGCGCACGTGCACACGCCGTGCACACGCTGGCCTGCAGGAGTCGGACCCCACAGTTTATTTTTTTTCTCAATTATCCATTTAGCCTAAGTGGCAGGCGCCTGATTGGCTGCATGCCGACAGGAAGTGGCTCCATGTTGGATTTTCAGACGATTTTTCCACGATATAATACTGGCTATTTCTCCGTTTGGCTTCGGTGGAGGGCGGGGAGGGGTTAGCCCGCCATCTTTTCTGATAAGTCTCCGCTGGTTGATCTCTCGGCGCCCCGTCACCTGCTTTCTTGCTGAGTCTGCAGCAAGACATTGCTTGATTTTGGAATATTTTTGGAATATTTTCCACATATTGAGTGAATGGATGGATGTCTGTTGTGTGAATGAGAGGACGAATGATTGCACGTCACTATCAGGCATGTGAATGAGTGATTGCATGTTGGGATGTCTCTGTGATGTGAATGAAGGGGTGAATGATTGCATGTCTGCATTTCTCTATACTGGTTAATACTGGTTGCAGGATAAGCAGTATTGATATTCTCTCTCTCTCTCTCTCTCTCTCTCTCTCTCGCTCGCTCACTCACTCACTCACTCACTCACTCACTCACTCACTCACTCACTCACTCACACACACACACACACACACACACACACACACTTTTGCCAGAAAGTCCTCAGGGAACTGACTGAAACAGACATGCAGTACCACTTTCAGCCACCAGGAGACAGGGGAGCAGCAGAAGGAACACATCTTTGATTGATTGATTGATTGATTGATTGTTTGATTGATCAATTAGTTTATGTATAAATTTGATACTGTCTCGTCTATTCTTGATCAGATTGGATTAGATTAGATTAAACTAGTTTAGTAACGTCATTTTTTGAGTTAAATTGATGTAATTGGTGCTCAAATTGGAGGTGAGTTTATTTTGGAGGAAGTGAGGCGGGTCAAACCACTGAGGGGGTGAATGGGGGGACAAGTTTGTCAACTGAAGAACCTCTAAACGAACCAGACCTTTAAATAACGAGATAACTCTTATTTTCAAATAGATATACTCCATATATTTGGTTTAGCATTAAATTTTCATTCTGAAATCAGTTCTTTGGTAGAATTTGATCATTTAATGATTTTTTTTTCTCCTGCTCAATGGTATTTACGTCTGACATCTTGGAATGTCACTCATCCAATAGGAACTCCATTTACTGGTCATGTGACCGGAACACCTGGTTCGTGATTGACCACCGGGTCGTTTCGCCCCGTGGCCTCTAGGGGGCAACAAAACCAACCCCGGCCTCTGCTGTCCATTTGTTTTTATTTGCAATTAAAACATGTCTCATCCGGTAAATGATATCAACACACACACACACACACACACACACACACACACACAGATATATTACCTAATAAATAATTCACCCAGGGATGTGGAGAAGCGGACAACTGACAAATAAAATAAAAAAAATAAATTAAATAATATCAACTTAAATACAACAAGATTAAATGAAATAAAGTGAAGTAAAATAACACAACATAGAATAGAATTTGATGAAATTTAGTGAAATATCAAGTGATATAAAACATGACTAAATAAGTAAAAGTAATAAATTAAATAAAATAAATTGAATAATATCAAGTCACATAAAACAAGAAATAATGAAACAAATAACAAGATAAGTAATATCAAATGATTATAAGATAGGATATACTTTATTGATCCCATAGGTGAAATTCTTGTGTCACACCAGCACAACATTGACAATATAAATAATAAAGACAAATAAAATAAAATGAAATATCAAGTTAATTGCAACACGATTAAATGAAATAAAGTGAAGTGAAAATAACATAACAAAGAATAGAATTTGAAATTTAGTGAAATATCATGTAAGATACAACAAGATTAAATTAAAGTAAAAAATGAAATAAATTGAGGAACATCAGGTCACATAAAACAAGACATAATTAAACAAATAGCAAGATATAGTAAGTAATATTAAATGAAAATAAGATGAGATATACTTTATTGATCCCCATAGGATAAATTCTTTTGTCACACCAGTGCAACAATGACAAAAAAATAATTCAAATAAAATAAAAATAAATCCAAATAAAAAACTTAAAACCAGATTACATGAAGTGAAACAAAATAAAAATTAGAAAGGCTAAGTAAGAATAAAACAAGACTAAATAAAGTAAAATAAAATGAACATGAAATAAAATAACAGACAGATATTCGAAGACTCATCAACACACACACACACACACACACACACACACACACACACACACCACTGGAGTCTGCAGGTGACTCATTTTGATTGTGCATTCAAATGGACGGGGCGCGTTCACGCTGTGCGCGTCCCCGGGGCCTCCCGGAGCGTGAAACCCGGTCTGCCGTTTACTGGGTCGCGGTGGAAGGAGGGAGGGAGTGTGTGTGTGTGTGTGTGTGTGTGTGTGTGTGTGTGGTGGGGGGGGTCCTCTGCTTCCACCGACCAATGAGCTGAAACGGGAGCAGCAGCGGCGGCGGCGGCGGCGCATCCAGCCGGTACAGACGCGGAGACACCGAGCCGGCGGATGGAGGGGAAGCCCGGGGACGAGACGCCGTGATCCCCGGGGCGGGGGGAGGATGGAGGGTCGGCCGGTACCGACGCACTGAAGCGCAGGAGGGGGAACCGGACGAGGTTGGTGCTGCTATGATTGAGGTTTATTTTAGGTCATCCGGCGCCATTATTCGGTGTCACGTGATCAGAACATGAAATGTGAAATGGATCTGTGTGTTTGTGTGTGTGTGCGTGTGTGTGTTGGGTAATTTTGTTTTTGCGTTTCGCCTTCAGGTTGATATTTTTTTGTTTTTTTTGTTCGCGCAAAACGGTGGTTTCCAATCCATCAGATTTTTTTTATTTTTTTTTATTTTTAGATAAATTTTTCACTGACTTTGTGAAGATGTTTCCATCCGGTGTTTCCGGTCGTTTCCTCTTCTACTTCCGGTTTGTCTCAAGTGTTTTTGTTTTTTAGTTAAATGCAGATTTTCAACACAACTGCTGATTTCTTCTTGAGTTAAATTAAAATTGTATTTAAAATGTATGTAAAATTGTATAAATTTTAATTTCTTTACATTTCCCTGTCAATTTTCTTTCAATTCTTCACAGATGGTTTCTCGGTTTAGTGCATTTGTAGGTTGAGGTGGGGCTTCGGGGGGCTTAATGGGGTTTTTATGAGCCGTGTTGGGGTCCCTTTTGGGAGGATAGATTGATTTATTGATCGGTGGCAGAGGGGCTGCAGGATGTCCACTGTCCAGTTCTCCCATTGGCTGATACTAACTGCCCCCCTGACACACACACACACACACATATATGGTAAATATGGTTTTGTTTGTTTTTTTTTACCAGATTTTTCTGAGAAATTATATATGAAAAAAGAAAAGAAATGGACAGTGAAAGTCGTCAAGAGCCTTGTGTTTTATTCTTTGCAACAAACTGCCAGCAAAGCAGATTACAGGGGTCCAGCGCAGGAACAAGGGTGGCTCTGGTTCCGGGTTGGGGTTCTGGGTCCTGGAACCTGCCTGTGGGAAGGAATCAATCAATCAATCAATCAATCAATCAATCAATACCTTTTATTTGTCACTCTGAAGCAATATTGTTATATCAAGTTTTTCCTTGATCTTTTTGTGTAATTTCTCCTCAAACTCAAACTTCCTGTTTGTAGTTTTTGAAAACCCCTTCCTGTAGTTTTTTTACTGTCTTCCTATATGTAGTTTTTAAACCCTATGTCCTGTGTTTTTTTCCCATTATCTGTAGTTTTTAAACCCTATTTACTGTCTTTTTTTAACTCTGTTTGTAGTTTTAAAACCCATTCGCTGTCATTCTTTTTTCACTCACTTCCCGGTTGTACTTTTTTCATAATTTCCTGTCTTTTAAACTGACTTCCTGTCTGCAAGGAAGTCCCGCCCTCCGGTCATAGTTCGTGAAATCGCTGTGTTTCTTGACTTCAACCTGTCAGATTGATTGCCTGGGATGGATGATAATCTGCTGAGATTAGAGAATTCTCAGATCTTTGATCTGGATCACATTATCTGTATTTTACAGACAATCCATTGAAAAACTTCCCCAGTTATCAGAATAATCAATCAATCCATATCAAAGGTGACAGTTAATCAATCAGTAGCTAAGATTGTGTGAAAATAGACGTTAAAAAAATAACATTCTTCACAGAACATTCCCCAAATGGCAACTTTTTTTTTTTTTTTTTCTGATTGCATAACCGCTTTTCTGTCAGGAAGGTGAGGAACCGCCTGCATTCCCCGAATTCCTGCCATCACTCCATCTGTTTTCACCCCCACTCAACACACATACACACACACACACACACACACACCGTCAGAACCACCTGGGGCTTTAATTATTATTTTTTTTAATTTGCTTGGGTGATTTATTGACACTTGTCTGGTAGTCAGTGTTATTATTTGTAATTTGTTTTGCAGTTTGTGTGTATTTTCATGTAGTTTCTTGTGATTATCTGATTGTTATTGGTGGATGTCAGGTTTGCTGGTGCTTTTGGGTAGTTTGAGGATTTTCTCGTGCTTCATTTGTGATTTTATATAGGTTATCAGTGACTTTCTTGTGTTAAATGGTGTTTTTGTGGTAGTTTATCAGTGACTTTATGTTGTTTTTGTGTTTTCGGGCAGTTTTTGTTTGATGTCATGTCATTGGCGATTTGCACGGTTGTTAGTTGGTGGTTTTCTGATGTTTGATTTGTTATTTTCAGTTAGTAACAAGTTGCAAATGTTATTCCAGGTCCTTTTATTTGGGTTTTCTTTGTCCTAATCAATTTTTTCTGTTATTTTCAAGTTATTTCTTCTGACTTGTATCACTTTTTTTTTTCCCCACAAATATTTCAGAAAATCTGTATTTTCCGTCATTCATTTCTCATTCTCTCAAATGCATACATTTAAGATAATTTCAGGTAATTTTCAGGAAATATTTCCCTTTTATTTTTAAATAATTCAAGTGTTTAAATTATTTAAACAAATTACATTACTTGCTGATTTCAATACATTTTCTGTAAATGTCAGATACGGCCTTTCTGGTCCTTCAGAGCGAACCTCTGCTCCGGACATGGAGGCTCCTCGGCTTCCGCTCCGTAAACAAACTCCTGTCGGGTTTCAGAGCTTCTTTTTTGAGGACCTTCTATCAAACCGACGGCTCCTTCTGATTGGCTCGCACGCGTCCTCTGGCCGTCCCTCCCGCGGCGTCCTTGGCGGCGCTCTTCTTCTTCTTGGTCCTCTTCTTCTTCTTCTTCCCGTCGACAAGCTCCCCCACGTGGAGCCGCAGGGATTCGGCCACGTGCTCCTCGGCCAGCTCGTCCTGCTCCGTCAGGAGGAGCCTGAGGATGAGCTTGGAGGAGTACAGCGCCTCCAGGTCGCGGACCACGGCGTTCAGGACGGACGCCGCCAGCTTCCTATCCGGCGCCGGCGCGTCCTCCAGGCCCGCCAGGCTCCGCCCAACCAGCCGGTTCACCTGCGACGCCCACGCCTCGTCCTCCCGCTTCTCGATGGCGTCGAACTTGTCCAGCAGCCGCACCGTCACCATGCAGACAAAGTCCTGCAGCGGGTCCGAGGACGGGGGCGGCCAGTCCGTCTCCACGTCGCGATCCATCGGGGCTTCCGGCACCTTCGGGGTCGACGCGTTGGTTCTTCTCTTCGCCCAAGTTTCCTCTTTTGGCCCCTTCTTTGCTCTATATGGACGCTTTGGCGTCCGGCGTTCGGTCCGAGGTCTCTGACGCTTTTTCTCCGCGGCGGTTGGCTGGCTTTACATCGGCGACGTCATCAAATCATAACGCCGTGATCTCACACAGGCGAGCGCTTCCCAGCTGTGATTTGGAGAAATTTTGTCGGGGAAAGTGATGTCACAGCGAGGAAGCAACCACTTCCTGTGATGTCAGAGTGCCGAGTTTTTTTTTTTTTTTTCGAAACCGACTCAATGTTTGCGCGGCGACAGTTGCTAGGGACGGTGGTTCTTTTTGATTGGAGGAGGAGGAGGAAGCACGTTCTCCGGGCTCCTCCCACTGGCGGCTTGAGGCGTTCAGGGGTCATGTTTGCAGGCGTTGATAAACGCCGTGTCCGCTTGCTGTCGGTCCACGTGCGCGTCATCGTGCACAACATTCTCCTGCAGTGGCTAAAGGAACGCGGGAACCTCCTTCTCGTCTGTAGATACCTTCTCCCCTCTAAAGTTCTGTTTAGATTCACTAAGAGGGTCCCCCATGAGAACCTGGAAGCCGGAGTTCCATAAGTGTGTGTTTGTGTACGTGTGTGTGTGTGTGTGTGTGTGTGTGTGTGTGAGTGTGTGCAGCAGAATAACTCCTGACTCACCTGGTTCTACCTGCTGTAAGCCTGCTCTGACATGTTGCCCGTGCACACACACACTCGGAAACACACCTGCAAGGCACCGATGGGGGCACACACACACAAACACACGCACACACATTCACACACACACAGAATTGCGCAAAGATATACATAAACATTCACATTTTGCTCCACCCTTCCACTGAAAGCAAATCACCAGAGGCGCATTGTGGGTTGACAGTTTGGTGACTGTTTTATGAACCACACACACACACATGCATGCACACACACACACACACACACACACACACACACACACAAACAGCTGTCTACCTTGCCCTGCGGTCCCCCCTGTTCTCAAAACCACCAGAAGCGAACAGTCCTTTCAGACTTTGGTAACTATTTTGCAAGCTCCACATACACACACACTCACACACACACACACACACGCAGTCACACATACACCGCGCTGTGTGTTTGGAAAAGCATGCTGGAACACATCCCTCATTCATGCAGCAGCAGGCAGAGTGTGTTTGGGACTGCATGCCTGTCGGAGTGTGTGTGTGTGTGTGTGTGTGTGTGTGTGTGTGTGTGTGTGTACCTTTGCACCCCTTCTTGCGTTTACCTCCTCCCTGCTGCCACGTCAGGCTGCTCTGGGTGCCGCTCTCCTCGGGGGAGCTTCGGCGCCGGACGGCCCGTCGTGGAACCAGAGGCAGCAGAACCGCCGGAGCAGAAGGTTCCTCCCGGCGTCCTCGTCGTCTCCTCGTCGTGATCAGGTGTGTGAGCACGGCGGCGGCGGTGGTGGTGGTATTGTTTGGTCGGCGCCGAGGGTGTGTGTGTGTGTGTGTAATTGGAGGTGGGGGTGGGGTAGGGGGTCCTCGCCGCAGACCCGGCCCGGCGTTCGCTTCGTCTGGAAAAGTTTAAAAAAGAAGGAAGAAAAAAAAAAAAAAGGAGTCCTTTCTGCTGCTGTTATGTAAGAAGTCCGGTTCTCCGGCGGCGGCCTCGCAGGAGGCGCTCTGATTGGCCGAGCCGCAGTTTTAAAAGTAAACACCTGAATGGATTTTTTTTTTTTCTTTTTTAAAAAGTCGCAGCAGAACTTCATTGACGGAACAGCGGCGACGTGGCAAGGAGTCCCGCTGCGTTGTCGCCGTGGAGACAGCCTGCTGAGGTTTGGGTCAATAATAATATCGGGAACTGGAAAAAGGAAAAAAAAAAAAATTCCAGTCATGCCGGCCAGGGTCTGAGTCAGAGTAGCACACAAGTACCACAGGAGAAGTACCAGTACTCCTTGTGTCCTGGAGGATCGAAGTACTTCCAGGTTTTTCTTCTTCCTGTTCATTTCCTCCAGTCATAACTTTGGCTTTTTCACGTTCCATGCGCATTGTTCCCTATGTCTGCTGTTATATATGTATATGCAGTCTGATTACAAATTAGACTGGTGCAGGACATGTATGCTCGCTGTGGGACAGTGGTGAGCTATGCTGAAGGGATGATAGAAAAGTTCAAGGTGGAGGTGGGGATTCATCGGGGATCAGCTCTGAACCCCTTCTTGTTTGCAGTGGTGATGGACAGGCTGACGGATGAGGTTAGACAGGAATCTCCATGGACCATGATGTTTGCAGATGACATTGTGATGTGCAGTGAGAGCAGGGAACAGGTTGAGGAAAGTCTAGAGAGTTGGAGGTATGCTCTGGAAAGGAGAGGAATGAAAGTTAGTCGCAGGGAACGGAGATGAAGAAGTTGGATGATTTAAAGTACTTGGGGTCAACAGTTCAGAACAACGGAGAGTGTGGAAAAGAGGTAAAGAAACAGGTTCAAGCAGGTTGGAATGGGTGGAGAAAAGTGTCGGATACAATGAGATAGAAGACTATCAGCTAGAATGAAAGGAAAGGTGTACAAGACAGTGGTGAGACCAGCGATCCTGTATGGACTAGAAACAATTACAATGACCAAAAGACAGGCGGAAAAGCTGGAAGTCGCAGAGATGAAGATGCTGAGGTTCTCTTTGGGAGTGACCTGGATAGATAAGATCAGGATGAGGGATGGTGAATTTATTGGAAGACGGATGCTGGAATATCTAGAGGAAGACCAAAGACAATGCTTCCCGCGTTGTGGCGCTGCAGCATAGCGGCTGCTCTGCATTGTTTACATCGTTCATGATTGTGCTCTCCTGTTATAACGCTTTTTTCCAGTAAGCTAGCCCTCATTATAGCTCCCAAAAAGGTTAAAGGTGCTCGTGTTAATGGTGTTAAGAGGAAGATAAGAATCACAGTTGATCTGAAGAAGGACATAATAGCTAAACGGTTTAGTTCTTCATGATCGTACAAATGGTACGATCATGAAGAACAAAGATTAGAAGTAGAAAAGTTATTATTCGTTTGGATGAATGAATCTCAGCTTGCTGGAAATGTTAGCGTTAGCGAGGGTATCCTATGCGAGAAGGCATTACTTTTGCTGATTCAGTGAAGGTAACAGCAAGTACAAGTGCTGGTGAGAAGAGAAAGAACCAGAAGCACAGCAATAATTCAGCTTATCTTTTTTCCTTTCTGAATTTTTACCACAAATGAAAACATAAAGTTTCAATAGAGTGGAGTATTTCTTTCTTTTTTTTATTTTGGTGCTGGAGAATGGATCAGTGAAGTTTCCATTGATTTAAATGGGGAAACATTGATTGTAAGCTGAGGCTCTACTGTGTGTGTGTGTGTGTGTGTGTGTGTGTGTGTGTGTGTGTGTGTGTGTGTGTGTGTGTGTGTGTGTTAAGTTACATTTTTTTGTGTGTATATATGTACTGTATGTGTGAATGTATATATGAATATGTGTGTATATACAGTATGTATTATATATACATGTGTGTGTAAATGTATATAGAAATGTGTATGGTTGTGTGTGTGTGTGTGTGTGTATACATATATATATTTGTACATGTGGCCCTGTGATTGGTCCAGGGGAAACCCCGCCTCTCAGCGGTATGAATGAGTGACGAGTGAGTCGATTATGCAATATTCATGATCATTTATCATTTTTGGCCGCTGACATACAGATTAGGATGGTCGCGATGAGGATTATCAGATTAAAATGCCCAGATCAGGATGATTGGTCAGATTAAGATGCTCGGTTGAAAACAATTAGATTAGGATCGTCTGAATTTGATGGTCAGATTAGGATTACCGTAATCTTATTGCTGTAATCTTCACCCGCTGCATCCAATGTCAAGGTAGCGTCAATGCGGTGTCAGGATGGCGGCACTTCCTTTTCTTACCAAAATAAAACAGGAAGTGTGCCCTCTGTTCTGTTTCCCCACTGCTGGCTTCTTGATGCTAACATCCTCCTGATTTTTAAGACTGCTGCTTGTAGTTTTTTGTTTTTTTTCTCAGCTATGAAGGTGATTCTTGTTGCCGACTTTATGGCCAAGGTAGGCATAGTTTCTGACAGATAAACAGCTTTTTTTGTTTTCTTGTGTGGTCCGTTTTCAGCTAATTTTCCATCATTCCTCACAGATTATTCCCATAGTTTGTGTGAGATGTTGACAGGATTAGCCATCTGTTGGTCGCAAGGCGCTGCATTTTTTTTTCTTCTGTGGCGAACAGAGCACCATCTCATTGCAGGATTTCAAAATAAAAGTCCCTGAAGGTCCTGAAAGGGATTTTTTTTCCTCCCTTTTTGGTGGATTTTGTCGCCGATCCCCGGATATCCTCGCTGTTTTCGTCCCCTGTCGGCCATTTTGGCTCCAAACAAAGCGTTTCCTTACTGGTCGTTCATTTCTCAGCAGGTGATTTATTCATTTTTTTATATTTTTCTTTTTGCCGTAGTTTCCTCCTCCACTCCAGGCTTGGTTCCTCCGCTGAACTTTTCAGTCGCCCCGGACTTTATAAAGAATTTTTTTTTATTCTTTTAAAAATAATCTCAGAGCCGTGTGAGAGATGTGACTGGTGAGTGTGTGTCAGACGCATGTGTGCTGACTCACCAGGTTTGTGTGTGTGTGTGTGTGTGTGTGTGTGTGTGTGTGTGTGTGTGTGTGTGTGTGTGAGGGAGCTCCAGGTGGAGGCAGCACTGAGTCAGTAGGAATCACTAATAACGTGTGTTTTGTTTTTCAGGCTCAGAGGTGAAGACAAGTGGAGTGGAAGCCATGATGGGTGAGTCTATCTATCTACTTACCTAACTACCCTCCCTGTCACTTTCTGAACCATGTAACTGTTCCTCTTCTGGTAGTTAATCTGTCTGTCTCTATTTCTGACCCCTCTGCTATCTTTTCCTCTTCAGGTCATCGTAGTTAATCCAGAAATTAATCTGTGGTTAATCCAGTAGTTAATCTGTGTCTCTCTGCTTGAGACTGTCTCTCTCTTTCTGACCCTCCTGAGTTGTTCCTCTTCTAGTCGTGGTAGTTAAGATGGTAGTTAATATGCTAGTTAATCTGTTGTTAATACAGTAGGTTAATCTGTCTCTCGCTGCTTGAGCCGGTGTCTCTCTTTCCAACCCTCCTTAACTGTTCCTCGTCTAGCCATGGTAGTTAAGCCTGTAGTTAATCTGTTAGTTAATATATAGTTAATCCAGTAGTTAATCTGTCTTACTCTGCTTGAGACTGTCTCTCTCTTTCTGACCCTCCTGAATTGTTCCTCCTCAAGTCATGGTAGTTAAAATGGTAGTTAATATGGAAGTTAATCTGTTGTTAATACAGTGGTTAATCTGTCTCTCACTGTTTGAACCGGTGTCTCTCTTTCCAACCCTCCTTAACTGTTCCTCGTCTAGTCATGGTAGTTAAGACGGTAGTTAATCTGGTTGTTAATCTGTTAGTTAATCTATAGTTAATCCAGTAGTTAATCTGTCTCTCTCTGCTTGAGCCTGTCTCTCGCTTTCTCCAACCCTTCCTCTCCCAGTCGTGGTAGTTTATCTGGTAGTTAATGTCTTTTTGGGTATTTTTTGTAGTATATAGCATATATACCGACATATGTGTATATAGGTATATTTCCTTATATTTTACTATATATATGTGTGTGTGTGTAAATATATATATATCAGGATTATTAGTTTCACTGTATAATAAAAACAGGGTATTTTAAAGTTCTTCTTTTGTGGTACTCTTGTGATACTTTGCTTTACATCAGAGTACTTCTCGCTCCCCCGTTGACAATTTTGTTTAAATTAAACGACTAACTTGTCTTCCTTGCAGTAAAAAAATGTAAAAAAATGAAAGTGGTATTTATAGCATGGCGAGATTGAAACTAAACACAAGCCATAAACATGTAACAGGCTAGCACAAATCATAAGCAGGCTAATGCTAATAATCAAACAAGCTAACGCAAAACATGTTCCGGCCTCAACATGACAACCAAACACAAGACATTACAAGCTAAAGCGAGACAAAGAGCGAGCTAACGAAACGCACGTTGCAGACTAATGTGAAACAAATGGCGAGCTAACGCAAAACACATTACGAGCTAAAGCAAGACAAAGATATACCTAGCGCAATTCATCTCAAGGGCTAATGTAAAACACGTGGTGAGCTAATGCGAAACACATAACGGGCTAACGCGAAACACACAGTTGGCTAACGGGAAACACATAGCGAGCTAATGCAGCGCTCACGGCGAGGTCATTATTATGTAATAAAGTAGGTTGTGTCACGTCGGGTTTTTAAATCTGGGCCTGGAGGTTCTGGATTTTTCTAAGTGTAAAGTTTTCCAGCTTTAGCATCGTTTAACCATAAAGCTTCCCTGGCCGGGGACTTTATTTTCTGGACTGTCTAGGAACTTATCGATCAATTACCAATTATCAAGCAGAATTATGGAGGAATTTTGGCAGGGCTTGGAACCAGGAAGTAATGGCTGGAAAAAAAAAGCAAAATCTGCATGCATTTGCAGGATATTCAGACAATTAAATATGGAACGATCCAAAAAAAAATCCGGGGGGGAGATAAATTTAAACCAAAAAAATGATCAGGAAATTACCTGTTAACTCCCCTAGAGCTGATTTAATCGGAAATGATCAGATGAGTCATCAATCGGACTGGAATGTTCCAAAAATGAAAATGGGGGTGGAAAGGGTCGCTTTAAATGACCATCAAATTACTGAAAAATCAGGAGTGAATAATCTGTAAACCCACCCCCCCCACCCCAAAATTGCTTTAAGGTTCTGAAAAAAGTTCCTTTGAATTGATCCTAAATTCTCCGATAAGTCATCAATCAGATTGGAACGATCCAAAAACAAAAGAGCACGGGGGTGTCCTCAAATTACCAAAAAATACAAACCTTTCACATTAGGAGGAAATTGCATGTAAATTCCCTCCAAAACTCTTTCAAAATCTAGAATTCTCCGCTAAGCCATCAACCTGAGCGGAACGATCCTAAAACAAAACAAAACAAAAAAAAGGCGGTAAAATCCATGCCGCGA